>NW_026596040.1:16511337-16528674 GCF_907164565.1 Psammomys obesus
GAAAGAAAGAAAGAAAGAAAGAAAGAAAGAAAGAAAGAAAGAAAGAATCATAGGAAAAAAGAAAGAAAAACCCGAACTCAATCAGGACTGATTTTGAACTGGAATTTGAGCTCAGTCATTAGACTGACTTTCTCTGGTTCAAGCCTCTGTAATCCTGGCACTCTGGAAACTGGGACAAGAGAATTGCTGCAGGGAGTCTGAAATCACCCCGGGCTACGTACAGAGTTCTGGGACAATCTAAACTATGTAGGAAAACTCTGAAAGAAATACAATTATTCTACCCACCCACTTTGAATATATTCTTCTTTAAGAAGCATGTAGGACATGGAGGCTCACAGAAACTGAACCACCCCCCTACATGGGACAGACGTAAGCCCCCTACACATATGTCACATATGAGCAGCTTGGTTTTCATGTGGGTCCCCTAAAAACTGGAGCAGGGCTGTCTCTGACTTGGTTGCCTGCCTTTGGATCCCTTTGCCCTTATTGGGATGCCTTGTCTAGCCTCAATAGGAGAAGATATGCCTATTTCTATTGCAACTTGATATGCCAAGGCAGGTTGATAGCCATAGGAGGCATGCCCTTTTCTGAGAAGAAAGGCAATGAAGAATAGGGAGTAAGGGGAGGTGCAAGGGAAGGACTGGGAGGAGAGGAGGGTGAGGAAGCTGCAATTAGGCTGCCAAATAATAAATAAATAAATAAATAAATAAATAAATAAATAAATAAATAGATAAATAGATAAATAGATAAATAGATAAATAGATAAATAGATAAATAGATAAATAGATAAATAGATAAATAGATAAATAGATAAATAGATAAATAAAAAAGAAATGCGACATCATTACTCTGTTAACTTCCAATATAAAAGAATTCAAGAACCTTCAACTTCAACTAAGATTCATCACCAGATATGGCAATCATCTGCATAACGTCAGTACCTTAAAAACCCAGATATTTTTCTTTTTCCTTAGGGTTATACTGCCTGAGGGTCCAGAGTGTTCAATTTTTGTCATAATTCATTTGGCGGCCTGACAAAGATAATTCAGTCATGTGGTCTACCAAAATATTTTTTTTTTTCAACATCAGGGTACATACTTGATTAGGATCCAGGAATAAATGGCTCTCTGAAGGCTTCCTGGCAGGTTGATGATGTGATTCATCAACTCGAGATAACAGGACTGAGTAGTACTGAATCAGGAGCATATTTAAAATGCTTATGTGTCCCTAAATATCACAGTGTATAACAAATTTCACTGCATTCAATTCACTGATATTTAAAATATTTGCCATCAGTCTTTTAGCTACAGGGTTTAGTGATGGTTCAAGATTACTGTCTTCTTTTTAAATGTAAATAACTTAAAATATGGCTCATTTATCTTGGGCTTAGTTTAAAATGACATGTAGCCAGTCACTTTGGAATAATAATAGCTTCTGATTTAGTCATGAAGTTACGGCCACACCTTGTCGTCCAGAACCACTAAGAAGAGAAATGTTCCATAAAAATTAAAAATAAAAAAGTTCCTTTAATTTATTTCTTACAGTTATTTATTTTGTGGGGGTGAGATGGGGAGTATTGTGTTTGTGTGTGGGCACGCGTGTCACTGTGTACAGAGGTCAGAGGATAACGTTTGGAGCTGGTTCTCCCCTTCAATGACATGATTTCTGGAGGCCTCCTGACTGCTACTGGATCTCACTTCCCTGTTCTCACAGGTAGGCCCTGTTCCCCCCACCTGGATCCTCCATTTCACATGGATTTAGCTCATGTGGTCAGGCTTGATGGTGAGCACCCTTTCCACTGAGCCATCCCAATTACCCAAGATGTTCCATTTAGGTACATTTTCTAGACTCTCTTAAGAAAGCCTCAAAAAATTTTTGTTTGCTTAAAAAACACATTCATAAAAACACACACACACACACATTCATTTCTACCCCTTCATATTTGACGTAAGTGGGATTAAAGTCACAAATTCAATTTCCTAGTGATTCGAAGTTTTTTCTGTATTTTTTTAATTATCAATAAATAAATAACAAATAAATGCAAATAATAACATATACCAAATAATAAATACAACCATCAAATAAAAATAAATGAACAAGGTCCAGTGTATCCCAAGGTGGCCTCAAACTCTCTGGATCTTAGAGTCCTGATCCTCCTTCCTGCTCTTGCTGAGTGCTGGGATTACAAGCATGTGCCATTTGCCAGGGTGATGTAGTGCTGATAGGCAAGCAGACCAACCAGTCCAGCTGCATTCCCAACCCTCTGCTGCCTTTTGATGGTGTTTAAGCTTTCTTCTCTTTTGTTCCCTATGATTTTCACGTATTTATGTTTTATTCATCTAGAAGTCAACTACTGAGAACATAGACCCCCTCCATACTGTTTTTTTTCTTTTCGACTTACAGTCCCATGAGGCAATGTGCTGTGTTGAGTGATGACCCAACTTTCCATCCCCCCAATAACCAAATATGTCCGTCTTCCAATATCCAGAGCCTGTTAATGTTACTTTCTTTAGAAAAAGGACCACTGGAGAGACACTTAAATGTCGTGAGACTTGTCTCACCACTGTGACAAAATGGCTGACAAAATGAAGGCTTTATTTTAGCTGACAGTCTCAGAGTTCAGTTCTTCACAGCAGGAAGGCCTCTATTGGCAGGATCTTGAGGCAGCAGCTCATATTGCACAGACAATCAGGAAACAGAGATAAATATGTTATGGTTTGTTGAACCTCTCTGACTACCACTTCATAGGGAAGTAGCCTCCCTGTGGCACTGGGGATTTTCTTCAACAACCACATGGCTTTGGGGACTGCCCCCTTTTAATTCATGTGAAGTACCCCTTTTCAAACCCTTTAAGCTGCTAATTTTACTATGGTTCTATGTGCGTTTACATATCTGTAAGCCACTGAAGAGTTTGCAGTGTATAATGAGAACTTTTAAGGTGCATAATCTTGCAGTGGTCCACTGCAAGGACCACCGAAAGACCAAGCCTGTTGGTCTTGGGTGTTTAAGGCAATACTTAAAAACAGAAATGGCAGCAAGGCCCAGTAGAGCATGAAGAAAACAAAAACAAAAACAAAAACAAAACAACAATATATATATATAATCACTTGCATCAATTATTATGTTAAGAGAGCAGTGTTTGTTTGACACAGTCTCATGCATAGAGGACACTACCTCCATTTAGCTCTCCATAATCCACAGACATTTTCCAGGTCCAGCTTCCTCGTTCCAGACTGTGTCTGCTATAGGGTAACTGCACATCTGGCCAACCTGACATTCTGTCTGGAACTAGCTTGGGATGCTTAGTCTGGCTCAGGTCCAAGTGAGAGCAAGTTTTTGCTGTAGTCTGCTATGCTTGCCAATGAAACCATCTCTTTGGTTCTGGCAGGCCCCTGACCAGCACCTTCCTGTTGGCACCGTTGGTCTGACTTGGTTGCACCGTTTATCACCCCTCTTATAGATCATGCAAATGTCACTCCTGCAGGAGGGCACACAGTTCCTTACTAGATGGGCAAAATAGCTACACTAAGATCAGCCCCAGTTGTGTGTCTCCGCCCCCATAGCAACTCCAAGCCTTCTGGGTTAATGTCAGACCTTGTTTGCGGGAAAGGATTGCATTGTGGAACTTGTCCTGGGAATACAGAAACAAACATCTGTTCACCCCAGCTCGGGCACCAAGAATGGGATGAGGGAACCATGCTACCCAAGACAATCTTCGTGAACTTGTACTGGGGTTATTTACAGGAGTGCATATTAAAATCAGGCCATCTTTATCCTCAAGATTTTGCTTTAGCCTGGGTGAGAACTCATGCAAGTTTCATCTATTTTCTGAGTCCTAAGAGAGCAAGCTGCCCTTCTCCTTCCATTTTAATTTGGATGAAACAAACCTAGAAGACGAAGCAGGGAATAATGAATTAAAATACATTCTAACTTGATCCTTGTTAAAAGTAAAGGGAAACGGGAAAGCGTTGTAATTATATCTTAATTCAAAATGTAATGGGATTATGATTTTAATTTTTTCTTTTTTTTTTTACTAATTTTGCCTATATTTAAAACTCACATAACAAAGCATTGCCAATAACAAAACACAAAAATCCATAGCCTAAAAAAAAAAAAAAAAAAAAAAAAAAAAAGCATTAAGTGAGTTTTTCAACATGATATCTGTAATTAAGGACAGTTCTGACCTGAAACTGGACTCTGGACTTCCAATCAAATCTTTTTTTTTTTTTTTTTCTTATAACAAGCATTTTTGCAGGCATGCCAGCCTTCTGGGGCACGAGATATCTGCCCAGAGCTTGACAAGCCGAGGGGTGAATTAGGGAATACACTCTGGTGCTATCAAAGACTCATATAAGCAGTTCATCAGCAGGCAGCCAAGTGGCAAATTGGGATTGACTGGGAGTGCAGAGCAGCTGCTGACTGGAGAAGGAGTGCCCAAAAACTCTTGGCTCTCCCCCATGTAGTCTTTAAGGGAGCCATCTCAGAAGCAGACCAGCCTTCGATGCCCAAATAAACAAAGCTGAAAGTGGGCTCTGTTCTAGCTGGGCTTTTCTTGATTGCATCAGGATCTCTAGGCATCCCTGAGATCATTAGAGCGAGTCTGGCTTGAGGCCCCATGGTTATTGCTCAGGCTTCAATGTTTGGACTCCAAAGATTAGAGAAGAGTTAGTATCGAGTGCTATCTCTACATTACTCAAGACAGCTGATTTTTTTTTTTTTTTTTTTAGAAATAAAACCAAGATGCCATTATTATAGTTGTGGTCTTCTTGTGGGGTTACCTGGGCCTGTGAGGCAGGCTATGGGAAGATGAAGAATAAAGAAAATATATGCTCAAAATCAGAAAGGTGCTGACAGGGCAGGTCTAGCAGCACAGACCCAGGCAGGGAATAGGCTCACTGCTCCTTCAGAGTGGACAAATACCGGAGCAGCAGTGGCCTGCAGCTAGGTGATGCTTCTGTCTTTCTGTAGCACCTGGATTTCTCACTTCGGTTCTCATATTTTCAGAAGATGAGGATCTCCTAGGAGGTCATTTCTGAAGACCTCAAAGCCTATGTATGATTCTTGTGTAGGAGCAATTTGAGATTTGTCTGTCTGTATGTGTGTCAGTCAGTCAGTCTCTCTGTCAGTTTCTCTATCTATCTATCTAGCTGTCTGTCTGTCTGTCTGTCTGTCTAAGCATGACTTGATGGACTATCACCTTCTTCTTCCAAAATTTTATGCTGTTAGCAGTCCTGTGCTTTTTCTGTGTTCTGTTGCTTCCATGAAACATTAGGTTCTCTACTTCTTGTGTTTTACTCTTGGAGTCTCTGCATACTTTAGAGCTAACATCTTTATCTAGTCAGTATATTTTTTTTCTTCTCATGTCATTTCCCCTTTCTTTTGTTTCTTTTCCTCTCTCTCTCTCTCTTTCTCTCTCTCTCTGTCTGCCTAAGACAAGGTTTTGCAGCTATATACAGTAGCACACACCTATAATTTCAACAACTCTGGAGGCAAAGGCAGGCTGATTTTTGTGAGTTCAAGGCCAGCCTGGTCTACAAAGCAGGTCCAGGATAACCAAGGCTACACAGAGAAACCCTGTCTTCAAAAAACCAACCAACCAACCAAACAAACAAACAAACAACCACAAAAACAAGGTCTTGCTACAGTGCAGGCTGCACCTGAGCTCCCAATGCAGCAGGGGATAGCCTTGAACTCCTCCTTTCATCTCCACCTCCTAAAAGCTGAGATTACAGGTGCCTGCCTCCATGCCCTGTTGATGTGGTGCTGGGTATCCGTCAGACCTCTCCAAACATCAGACCTCCCCAAACATTAGGCTAGAACTCTACTACTAACTGAGCTACAACCAACTCCTTCTTCTCATTTTCTGATACCACAGTCCTATAGCATCCTGTTGCACAGTCCACGTAAGGGATCTCTGAGCTGGGCCAGGATGAGTTCAGATTCAGCCTTGTGGGTCCCTCACACAGATTTCTTTTTATCTATGTTTGCATCTGGTATGTGATTAAGAATTTTACTGTTTCTCCTATACTCCTCACATTGTCATCACACACCATCAGTGTGTGTTGGAGGCAAACTGTTAAAATTTAAAAATCTTTCCCTATAGATATTTTTTTGTGATCTATTCAAATCAGTGGGACGGTGCAATAGAATGTTAATGTTCTCAAACTCATGGATAGACACCCCAGCTCCAATGGGACGGTATTAGGAAGTGGAATGTAAGCAGTCATGGGTTAGCAGTCTTCTTATAGAGACTTCCCTGGCCACTGCTACCACAGAGAGTGAAGAATCAGAGAGAAGACAAATAGTTAGGAGGAAGCAAGCTCATATCCCATATCTAAACTACTAATACTTCCGTCTTGGACTTCTGGGCCTCTGGAACTGTGAGAATCCATTTCTGTTCTTTGTTAGCCATGTGGGATTCTGATACAGCAGCATGAACTGCCTGTAATTATAGAGTGGATACTGGCTGGAAGCTCACCTTCCTTCAGAAGCTGTCTCATCTAAAGCTCACCTTTACCCAGGATGTTAGCTGAATCCCTACAGAAGTTTTCTGATTGGATGCCGTAAGCTTCATTTCAGTTCAGCTCCTGAGCTAAAGGAGTGGATATCTTGTTAAAATGAGCGAGGAAATCAGCATTGTCATAGCTCAACAGACTTCCAAACTAGTCCCCTCTCGTCTAATATCTTGTGGACCCTTAAACATCTTCTCTCGACACAAACCCAAGGGCAAACTCTGGGAAGTGTTGTATACAAGTATGTTTTGTGAAGGCTAACCACCTAAGAAAAGAGTTGGCTGCAGGCTCTGGATTCAACTTTAGCACTTCAAAACAAGAAGAAAACAACGCAGCACATCAGAATGAACAACACTACATGAAGGAGCACAGGTTATATGACATCCTTTTCTTCCCAGAAAAGATACATCAGTGAGGAATGGTGACTGTGTGGGAGGAAGATGCTTTTTCTTCTCCTGTCACCCTAGGTTCGCTGCATGGAGCCCTGTAAATTGTACAAACAAAATAAAAATTAACATAAGAAAAACAGGACTGGGGAGAGGGAAAGGAAAGCATTCATTTTTTTCCTATGTTTTATGTCAGACAGAAAGGAGCATTCAAAGGGCAATGATGACTCAAAGAAATGATTAAGCCAGAACTTCCGTTGTTTTCTTTTTTGTCTTGTTTTTGTTTTTGTTTTTGTTTTTGAGACAAGGTCTCTCTCATTCTGGAACCCAGGATGACAATGAACTTTCAATTTTCCTGCCCCAGTTTCCCCAGTACAAGGATTACACCAGTACACTCTCATTTGTATACCAAGTTTGAGAAAGAACAGAAAACTCATGGGAAAATGTGATAGGACAAGAGAGCTGAGCTAAGGGGAGTGGTTGGAGAAATTGGAGCAAGCTGTGAACCCTTAGCATCCCTCTTCCTTCAGAGGCGGTCCACAGTCCATCCATTCTCCTGTCTTTATGGAGGACTGCTCTCAGATGAAGGACTTATGGCTTGCTTCAGGGGAAGAGAGGTAGATCTGAGAAACTTCTCATTGCCTCCTGTTTCTCAAATCTATTTAGCTTCAAATACCCGATGTGTTGAGATTCCATATTCTAGGCTATCATGCTTTCAACACTTTCAATAGATAAAAGAATGATTCCTTGAGACTCTCCTCCTTGATTCTGGCTACAGCCTTAAACTCAGATATAAACATTTGAGCAAGCAAGCAAGAACATACATGCCAACAACTCTCAAAGAAGACAAAGCAAGGGAAAACAATAGCCAGGTATTCCTTAAATAAATAAGAACTTCCAATTTCCCTAGTTGGTTACAAATTTCTTGAAGTAAGAAGTTTCAGGGCACAGACAAAGGACTTTTCCTTATCACCACAGGAATTGCTCATCCCTTTATTAAGTTGTTGGTGTTAAATTGGTAGTTACATAGTCCTTTTTCTTTGTAATGCTAACAAGAATAATTACCATGTGTAATTTTAGGTCATTATTATTTGAACTATTAAGCCTAGAAATGTTTTTGCTTCAATGCAGTACTACTTTAAGTAGCTTTCCTTGGTGCCATTTTTCTTATTTTCACCCTAAAAATTTGTGAAAATCACATAAAGTTGTGTAGAGAGTCCTTCCCAGAGTCAATTATTCTGTACTTTTTTGTTTTGTTAGGATAAAAACAGGAGCGAGGGTGGTCCCTTTGGTGGTTCTATGTCCAGGTGAGCCCCTGAGAAATTATGCCATGAATTTAAGACATTTTGTTCTTCAGAAGATCCACGAAACAATTTCAGGGGTTTGTTTGTGGAGAAAATATTGTTAAGACCTGTCTGCTTACATTACCCATTTAATTATCACTTCACAGGATGCCCACAATCACATGCCTTGCAAAACCATCAGGGTTATTTTTGCATTCGGTTTTAGGACAAACTGATATTCTGCGGCTCTGAGGAGAGGTCACATCCTGTCTGTGACTATCAACCTTAGTCGTCAGCTTGGTTGGAGTCAGAAATGCCTAGACTCTTAGCACAAAGAACTGCATAGAACTTTTCTACAAGATCATAGCCACACATGCCCAATGCTTAGCTACCAACCACTCAAGTGAATTCTACCTTTCGCCTTAGGTGAGGCTGTAAAAGCCCCTTACTTGCATTGCCAAGATAAAGAATTCTGAATCTCTAGTTCTGAGGGCTGCACAGATTCATGCATCCTCACCAACACTCAAATAGGCTCCTACATCAATTTTATCTAAAGAAATGGTCTTAAATAAAACAAAACCAGGGGTTGGGGATTTAGCTCAGTGGTAGAGCACTTGCCTAGCAAGCGCAAGGCCCTGGGTTCAGTCCTCAGAAAAAAAGAAAAAAGAAAAAAAAAGTGCATCCTGATGCTTGTGAAAACAATGTGGCAGAAATTGGTCTTAGTTCTGAGTGACTCTGGATGCAAGGCTGGAGTGACTGGTGGTTATGAGAACAGAAGATGAACAGTGGTTAGGCAGTTATAGGACAGGAATCCCATCCAAAAGCAGCAGGTCTGAAAATGTCGTCAGTCCTGTCAGTAGTTTTTGTTCTCCCTGAAGCCCAGAAGGAACCTTTGCCAGAAGGGAGTTCTGGTTCCAAGTCTTATCTCTTCCCTGTAAAGGAGTGTCTGTTCCTGGGAACTATGTGACCAAGAGTGACAGGCACCTGGATGCCCTTTGGATGTGCCAACTTGACTGACCATCGTCCCTTGCCTCACTGCAGTCTCTGTCATAAGTCTTAGGAGAAGCCATCAGTCTTATGACTACTGTCTCAGTGGTAAACCCTCTTCTGGGATACCCCCCTCTTGCAATCCACATCTCTGAATCCACATGAAACTGCCTTCTGGAACTCACCTTCTGTTTTCTATGAATTTTCTAAATATAATCAGGGAGCCACTGACTCAGTGAAAGGGTTGTGTGGACGTAAACTTCCAGCACCCTAACTCCTGAGTGAAAGCCCACCTGGGGCACATCACTCTCAAAAGCCTCTGTGTTTCCCTGTTTCAAGGAAGTACAACTCAGAGACAGAGGGAGAGAGGAGATGGAGAGACAGAGACAGAGAAAGAGACAGACATACAGAAAGACAGACAGAAAAGGTGTGGCAGGGGTGGGGTAAGGTGGGAGGGGGAAAGGAGTGTTGCAGATGCAAGGTAAATCTTGCAAGATCAATCGAATCAGAATCTTGCTGAAATTTAACCAAGGTGATAGAAGTCATCTGAGAGATAGTGTTCGGGTAAGTGAGGAATTCAGGGTGATTACGCTACAGTACCAGTAAGGGCTCATTAAGGAGAAATGTGTTCCTTCTTGTCAAGAGAATGGAATGTCTGGCCTGGGTGGAGACCTAACATTCCAGTTGGGTAGGTCAAGCACGCCCCAAGATGGCAGATTCACCTTCAGCCATCCTAAACAGATGGGAGGAATAATTATTCCCCTAACGGATGCTACCCCTTGTGTGTAGTCTTTTACAGAGCCTCAGCCGTGCAGATTTGTAAGTCTGCCTGGTTTTCACAAATGCCTGGAAAGCGTGACTTTTCTTTGCATTCTATCTCTTTCCTAAGCATGCTTTCCCTAAAACTCCTTTTTCTCTACCCCACACCCCTGCACTGCTAACTGGCTGATCACCGTTCTACTCTGCACCGTTCTCCATGCCAGCTTAACTCAAAGGCATGTTTTTGTTTTTTTCTCCTTCTTTTCTCATTTCCTTCTCCCAGCAGCTGCCAAGATTTACAGCTTGCTTGCCCTGGGAATTTCTTTTAAATTCTAAAAAATTGTCTTTATGCTTCTTTTTTGAGCCTGTTTATAAATTCTGGTTTTCTGTTTGTTTGTTTGTTTGTTTAAACCAGATTTAGACCCCTAAGAGGGGATTTTTTATTCCTCCAGTATCAATTAGCTCTTGAAGATCAGAGATGCTACCTGAATAGATCTGATTGGATTCTTTCTAAAGCCGAGCTTTAGAGGAGGACATGCACAAGGATGGGGTTTAATTAAAAGACAAAGTGTACAGTAGCAGGCATGGCCTAGGAGAGAGTCTTTGCATCATGAATGTATTTTTTCAGTGCTAGTGAAGTAACTCAGAGCCTGGTAAGTATCAGGCAAGTGCTATGCCACTGAGCTACAAACCCTGTCCATTGGTGCTTTTAAAAATGTAAATATGGCTATGTCTCTGAAGAATTCTAGATATTTCTCAGAAACCAGAGCAATACAAAGAAAAGTCAGTGACTGTTGAGATCAGGCAATGTCCTATTCTAAGTCACTACATATTGTATAAAACAGTGGTCTTTTAGGTTGTGCATTACTCAAGGAAACACCCTTTATAGGCAGTTTTAAAATCCATTTTAAGGGAAGGAACCAGGATGACTGCAGCCTCTGGGATGAGCCAGAACCTGTACCATCCGCCCAGCATCCTCCAGCACAGACTGATAGATGACTTATTTTGTGGGATACAAAGGGAGCCACCCTACAAGTTTATTGAACAGGATTGAAATAGTGAGGACACATGGGCATATTAAAATCATATCAGAGAATCCAGGCTTAAGAACTCACCAGGTGCAGTGACCATGGAAAAAGGGTAACTTCCTTACCAGCCCCATAAAGTGATGGATATCCAACATTGCAGTCATGACCACACGGCACCTGATACCTGGGTTGTGTGTCCCTAAGCAAGGACTCCTCCACTGTTGAGACAGCATCTCAGCACACTTCCTCCTGTCCATCACTTTGCCCATTCAGACCTGGCTGTTTCCTTAATCTGGGTTCAGCTTCCCTCACAGACCTAATTCCAGAAGTTCCAGCCACGGTCACAACTGGAGACTGGTCTGGTTTGTCATTCTGTCAACAAAAACGTTCTTAGCACAGTTTGGAACATTTGAAGTCCACTGTGGTCCTTCAATGTGAGCTAATTCTGTAAGCCAGGCATACACAGAGGGATGCATAGGTATTTTTACTGCATAGTGTGTGACATGAGAGATATTAGTAATTAAGAATGGAAAAAAGAGCCTCTATTCACCCCAGCCAGGCTACCAAGGTGGGCAGGTTGTATGGCATTGAAACTGCTAAACCTTGTGATTTTATTGCTGTTCGATGAATTCTGACATTACGGAACCACACAGGCACGTTTCTGCCATATAGTACTCAAGACGGGGCATTTATTTATTTTTATTGCTTTCGGAGCGTCCTCATTTTTATATAATGAGCACATATCACTCACAATGTTAAGCTCTTCATTGGTCAAATATATGTAATCGCCTCAGCAACAACCTTCCAAGAAAACCTTTCACCCACTTCTTAATTCTACCTACTCTTGTCTCATTTCTTATTTTCTTATAATATCTGGACATGGCCGTAAATAAGGCCCTGAGTTTGGTGACTATAACATAATAAAACAAAGAGTTTGAGGTGGATGGAGCCTTGGAAGGGTTCACAGAGAATGGCTCCTCTCATCCCAGCCTAGACAGGACAGGGCGGTGAGTTACCAAGGGAGGAGTGGGGTGATTAAAGAACTTTCCCCGTGGCTAGAATGTTCGTTTAGAAAGCAGGAAGAATTATCTGATAAACCCAGTAACCTGCTTGTGACTCTTGTAATGTAAATGATCAAGCAGCAAAGTGGGAAGCTGACAGCCTCTTATAGGACAGATCAAGCCAAATGATTCCTTTTATATTCATTTACACAAGAAAGCAAACCTTTCCTTCTCAGTTCCTGACACACACTGCCTCAGCACTGCCTCTCAATTGTTGCCTGGGTGGAGGAAAATGCCAGGGGTGGGAGGGGCCAGCCTCAGCCTCTGGTTCTCCAGGAAGCTTCTAAGGAAGCTGCTCAGATTTTGAAAGTGGCAAAAGGAGGGGAGGATTTACATAAAAGGGAGAATTGGCCCTCTCTGGGCTGTAAGAATTTCTGTATCTCCTCATTATTACTCCAAAACTGCTTTTGCCTTCTATTTACCTGGGAGGACTTGACTCAAAAGGTAATTTTTAAGTGGGCATACAAAATAATGCAAAACAGAATGAGCAAGAACAAAGGCACGCAGGCACATAGACCCAAACCCCTATCTTATTTGAAATTTGTGGAAGCATTTTAGAAAATGAGGTGGTGAATGATAGTTGCAGATTGGGAAAGGGGAGGAAGAGGGGGGAAGGGGAGAAAAGAGGGAAGGAGAAAGAGAGAGAATGAGGGGGGAGGAAGAGAGAGGTTTGTTGGATAATTTTTGACAGGCAGACACAGGTCCAGAGCATCTATATACTGTGTTTTTTGGGGAACTACATCTTTTCCTTGCTTTTCATCTCCTTTACACACACTGGCCCAGGCAAACAAGGTGAACAGATGTGCTCAAAGAATTCACTCTGGCCTGGGGAACATGGGGAGGAAATATTTCTTTTGAAATAACCACCTTTAAATTCCATTAGTTTAGTCTGTTAGAGAAGAATCTGGTCAAGGAAATGATTTATACAGCCAGGCTGTTTGTCCAGACACGAAACCCTTTTGTCATATGAAAAAACTGAAGACGAATTGAATATTTCTCCCATAAACTGGCAGAGTTTAACATCCTGGCTTGAAGGAGACAACCGCATTTGTTTTAGTGTTAATAAATTCACCTTAGAAGGAATTTTTCTTTCTTCACCAAGCACCCCCCAGCCCTCCGCCCCATTTGTTCAGAACAGTTCCGCATTCACGTCTGTGTAAAACCAACTCTCCCCGCTGAAAAAGCTGCCTAAGCCATCAAAGAACAAGGCTGTGGGATTAGCACATTATGAAGAATAAAGAGAGGCCTTCAGCTCTCTGTCAAGCATGATATTTATCACATTTTTCATGACTGGGTCTAATAACAGTACAGAGATAGAGCAGGCCTGATGAATTTTACAAGCACAACTCTATGGAATCCAGGAGACCAAACCCACTTCTCTTGCAGATTTTATTAGTCTTTAGAATTAATAATAAAAAAAAAAAGTGTGTGTGTGTGTGTAGGGGGGTAGGGCTATTGCTACAAAAGTAGGCTTGAATTTTCTGTCTGTTATGCTAATGTATTCATAGAAAAAGCTGGTGCTGAGGGCGGTTCTCCAATTAAGACAAATGAGGCACATTGAATTTCTCCCCCAGGGCACAGCAGGGGTGCTGGCAAAATCTACTTTATTCTTTGCTGTCAGGACTGAACTGGAAACAAAAGCATGAAAATTCAACACATCCACTTACAGAATAATAAAGGCTGTTGTTTAAAGCGTGAAGAGTTTTGGCACCCTTCTGGGGCCGTATGCAGATCACTCTTTCTTTCTACTGTTAGCACACCATCGCTCTTGGAAATTAAAGATGTACTTGGTCGGTTAACAGCTGAGAGGAGAGCAGCCTGAAACTCAATTAGATTTTGTATTAAGCAAATAAATCAGGGCTGACTGATATTGGCTAAACGAAAATGCTTTACGGGCTGACAGTAATTCTAATTTGATTGACAAATATACGTTGTGTGTTATTAACCTAAATGAATGATAAGAACCCCGCCCCTTTTTCTGATTTGAGAACTTTGTTCTAGCAAACACTTCTCTTTGAACTTGGCAGAAGCAGCGAACAGAACCCATCTACTTGGGACTGCTTCCATTCTGCTCTAGAACATAACGGATCTGTTTTCTATCACAGGTGACGAGTGAGTCTGAGACAGAATGATTCTGCTGAAAGACATATGTTTTCATCCATCTAGATCTGGTGCAAGGTAACTGCTCAGCACATCGTTTGCTCGCTGGAATGAAGCACAGCCAAGGACATTTTTATTAGCCACTTGGAAAGCGGATTGTGGCATAGGCCTCCTTGTTTCTTCTGAGCTCTAATGCACACGAAGCTTTTCTTCTGTATGGGAGCACTGTGAGGTTCAAGTTCAAGAATGAAAATTTCAACTTCTAAAGCCCTGGGGCAAGGTGTGTGTGTGTGAGAGAGAGAGAGAGGAGACACACACACAGACAGAGACAGGATGGTGTGTGCATGTGTTTGTGAACCACTAACTCAAACTACAGAGGTGCTGGTGTGAGGTTGATGAATGAGAGAAGAGTTTGGGGAGGTTCTGTATGATATATTTCTTTTTTCTTTCCTGTTAATATTTTTTAATTAAATTTTTACTTTTTATATTAATTACAGTTTATTCATTTTTCATCCCACCTGTAGCCCCCTCCTTCATTCCCTCCCAATCCTAACCTCCCTCCCTTACCTCCTCCCATTCCCCTCTCCAAGTCCACTGATGGGGAGGTTCTCCTCCCCTTTCATCTGACCCTAGCTTATCAGGTATCATCAGGGCTGGCTGCATTGTCCTCCTCTGTGGCCTGACAAAGCTGCTCTCACCTCAGGGAGGAGGGGAGGTAAGGGAGCCAGTCATTGAGTTCATGTCAGAAATAGTTCCTGTACCCCTTACTAAGGAAACCCACTTGGGTACTGAGCTGTTAATATTTTTGAACCCAATGTTAAGGTCAGGAGAGAGAATCTGGTCAGGAAGCTTAGGACAAGGACTTTGAAAGCAGCAGTTCTGAGTCTTGTCTTTGGTTGGAAGCTGGAAGTGTACTTGGTTCTCTTCTGGCCAGAGGGGCTGTGCTATGTAATTCTGCTTCTTGTCTCCTTCCTTCTCTTTTCTTACTACCTAGATGAGCTCTGTTGCCTGGAAGCTATAGGAGAGGACATGACTAAATCTGAGAGGCCAGAGGACAGCTTATGGATAGACCAACTAGATTGACTCCATGATAGGCCGACTAGCTCTCCATGCCTCACTCCAGTTTCTGCCGCAAATCCTCTAAAAAGCCTGCAGTTTAGCAGTTTGATAGCAATCCTTTTGGGAGATTCTTTCCTTGCTATAGAGGAGCTGATTCCTTGCTTTCTCTTAAGCTCTCTTCTATAGATCTATAATTATTTCCCCCCTTCTTTGTCTGTGAAACTTATTCTTTGAGTTCAGGAGACAAAGAAACCAGAAGTCACTGGCCTGCAAGGCTTTGGTAGCTGCTGATGTTTGAGACTCTAGTCCCCAGTTATTCTCACCTTAGAGAAAGCCTCCATCACTCTTATGAACGACTCTCTAGTTTGCCTGCACTTCTTACTGACCAATCCTTCATTACATTCTGCATAGTGATAACACTTAAATACCAACCTAATACTTTTGCTTCATCTGTAATGTTTTCCATTTTCTTCATCTTTTCCTTTTACCTACCAGATTAATGACTCATTGTTTTCTCTGTTTCATCCTCCTCTCCCTCTTTCTTTAAGTATCTGAGTGCATGGTATGTGCATATATGGGTGGGCATTGTCACAGTTGTCTTTATGTGAGGAGATAGATGTCAATGTCCAGCATCTTCCTCTATTGTTCCCTGCTTTGTTTTGAGTCAGGATCTCTCAGTAACCCCAGAGCTTCCTGTTTCAGTTAGACTGACTGGTCAGCCAGTCCTGGGAAATCTGTCTGTCTCAACTGTCACCTCCCAGCACTGTGCTTCCATGTCAAGTTTTTATGTGAGTGCTGGAAACCCAAACTCTGGTTCTCCTACATGCACAGCCAGCGGTTTACCCCTGAGCCATCTGCCCAGACGCTCATTGTTTCCTTTCAGTGATCTTTTTTGTTCCTCCTACCTTTTTCTTCCTGACTTTACTTGCCAATCCACAATATTGTTCATTGACACTGAGAGAAAGTAGAGGCATGGTAGAATGAGGCTTCATTCATATCCCTGAGCAGTTTCATCCATTATGAGAATAAATTCTCTATTTTAAGCTTTTCAAGCAGTTGCCACTTCATGTCTTTCAACTGCTGTTCTCCCTCACCTCGTAGCCCTCCACAGCTGCTCATCACTCTTCCATGTGTTTTGTTCTCTCTTTCTAAGCACTCTTATCATCTGCTATGACATCCTCATCACTTACAGTGGGTGCAGAAAAACTTTGTTCTGCAACATTGATATGGTTAAGATCAGACTATCCCAAAACATGGCACCTCAGTTTACTGAATATTTTCAGCTGAAGCAATTTAAGAAACAGTATGTATGAGAAATTCGTGGGATTTTGCCCATAGCTTCTCCTTGGCTTCTATTTTCATGATATTCATAAGGAGATTGCAGATATACACAGAGCAGAGTGTAAACAGATAAGATAATATAAAACACTCTCTGGGGTGGGAGCAGACAAAACCCAGAGAGAAGATTGGATCAACCTACATTTTGATCAGGTTTTGTACTACTTTCAAAATTCCTTGGGATAAACAGATCTCCTACCCACATGATTAATTTATATTAATTTATATTAATCCCCCCCAACGCCCCCTTTATTTCTATGTAGCACTGGATGTTCTGGATCAGCTAGCCTCAAACTAACAGAGATCTACCTGGCTCTTCCTCTGGAATGCTGTGATTACACCACCATTTCCAGTGTTAGTGTGCAGGCTGTTATACTGGCCTGCCCTCAGGGATGTCTTACATCATTGCCTGCCACCACTACCAGTGCCACAGGCATATGTGGTCCCTAAAAGGACAGCCTTCCACCCCCTAGAGCTTTCTCTCTTTCTTTCGCTCTGCTCTCTCTCCCCCTTTCTGTCCTTCTCTGCACCCCACCCCCTCTTTTCTACCCTCATGGCTCTATTCTGCTTGGTTGGATGCTTCTACCCCTTCTCCAGGCCCTCCTCTCCCTTCCCTCACTAAACTTTCTTATACCAGATCTGTGGTGTGGCATAATTTCTCAGGGTGTACACCTTGACATGGGACGCCATGGTACCCCCTCTCTGCATCATTAATTTCATAACACCTGGCCTTATATTAACTCTTAAAACAGACAGACAGACAGACAGACAGACACGCACACACACACACACACACACACACACACACACACACACACACACAC
>NW_026596040.1:16528684-16563073 GCF_907164565.1 Psammomys obesus
CACACACACACACACACACACACACACACACACACACACACACACACCATTCCGCATATGAGAGAAAACATGCTATTTGTTGTCTTTCTGAGTCTGGCTTCTTTCGCTTAACATGATGATTTCCAGCTCCATCATTTCCCCACACAAATGATATCATTTCATTCTTTCTTGTGGTTGAATAAAGCACCATTATGTATATTTACCACATTTTCTTCACCAGATCATGTGTCATTGGACATGTACACTGGTTCTATATCATCAGTCTTGCCAACAGTCAAGCAATAAAACATGGGCAAGCAAATATCTCTGTGGCATACTGACATAGATTCTATAGGGTATATATCAGTAATGATATGGCTGGGTTTTATGTAGTTCTATTTTTAGGGTTTTAAAGAACCTCATGCTGATTTCCATACAGCTGCATCCCTTTACATTCCCATCAACAGTCTCCAAAGACACAGGAGCACCAAGTGTAATCTGAGGGATGGAGGTATAATTCAGTGTTCAAGGTTAGCATGCTTAGCACGTGTAAGCCTCTGGGTTTGATACCTAGCACAGACACAAGAAGACAAACACACAAACAAAACAAAACCCAAACCCTTTATCAACCCATAAAACAAGAACAAAAGCAAAGTAACAAGAGGCAAAAAAAAAAAAAACAAAACAAAACCCTCTTGTTACCCTAGTTTATCACATTTAACTCACACTTCTTTTTTTGTTTGTTTCAATTGCACTTCTCTGGACTCTTCAGTTTTCATCAAATCTTGCCTTAACACCCAGCTTTAGCTTTTTATTTTAATTAAATCTTTTTCTCATTCAAACAGTATCTCCCCATTTTCTTCCCATTTTTCTCCCAAGTCTCAGGTAATTCCTGCTCTACTCTCTGCATCTAAATTTGACCATTCTAGATATATCAGACACATATAGTCATACAGCGTAGGCTCCTTCATTAGTGGCTCAGTTTATTTCACATAAGGGGACTGTTGTCAAGACTCATTCTTGTTTGTGGTATGTATCAGAATTTCAATTATTTTTAGGGCTAAAAATATTCCTCTGTGTATGTATTTTACTTCATTAGAGTGTTCTTTGAAACCCTTTTTACAAACAATTTCATGTTTGATTTCTGCTATAAACACACATTAGCTTGACAAGTGTAGTTTGTATGTAGTAATGTATTCTGTTACATGAAGTTTCCTTATCATTAGAGTGTTTTGTTTGTTTTGTTTTGTTTTGGCAAATGTGGGATGTCTATTAGCAGATCCACTGGCTTTGATATCTTGGATTCCCTATGTTTGTTATTAATTTATTTATTTTAAAACAAGATCTACAGTAGCTTGTTTTAATACTGTGTGATTTATTTTCTTACTTAGGAGCTGTCTGGGATCCTTCTGCATTTTGGATATTAATTCCATATTGCAGATATTTTCTCCTGTTCTTAGGTTGTGCTTTCACTCTGTTGATTTTATCCTCTGCTCTCCAAAAGCTTTTTATTCTTAAGCAGTCTTGTCTGCCTCTGCTTTTTTTTTTTTTTTTTTTGTCTGTGTTCTTCACAACTTACCCCCAAATCATGGCCTGACTTGTAACAATAGACTCTCTTCCCATGGCTGTTTTCACAGAATCAGATCTTATATTTAATTCTGTAATCCATTTTGACTTTATTTTGTAGGTTGAATGAGATAAGAGTCCTGGCATCTCAAGTATGCGGATCTTACCAATAATCCTTTTTAAGTCTTTTTAAAGTGGGTATTCTACATTCTCTTTGTTTTTCTCCTCTGTTGCTGTGGATTCTTTCCTAGGGTTTGAGTCCTCTCCAAGTATTTTGATTTGTGGTTAGCCGGCTGTCTTCTCTCCACTGCGGTCTGTTAGTTTGTTTGTTTGGTGGGAATGGGAAAAAAGCTGGTACTCTGTACCTACCACTTCAGTGACAACTCCGTTAGAAGGACCTGGGCAAAGTGCAATGTTACATTAAGGAAAGGTTTTGTTTTGTCTCCAAGAACATAGTAATCCAATCTTTAATTTAGAATGGTTTGTTGCTGGCTAACAAGTAAGTCATTTCTATTATTTACTTACCACTGGTGTTTAAAGATAGAGCCCAAAGTACATAAGGATTCTTTTCACAGTAATCTTATTTTTACAGCAAATTACTAAAGGTGATTATTTACAAGTAAGAAGAAATCTCTTGCAAAATTTAGGAAGTTTACTACCTAAAGAAGTTTATATGTAGAAAATAGATCTCCATGTTGACTTCTGGCAAACACACACACAATTAATTAATTAATACAGAGCTACCAAGATGGCTTAATGGATAAGGGTCTTGTTGCTAAGGTTGACAGTCTGAGTTCAATTCTTGGGACCTACATGGTTGACAGAAAGTACAGACTCTTGCAAGGCATGTCCTTTCTCCAATTAAATAAATAAATGTAATAAAAAACATTTTTTATTAAATGTATTAAAAAGTATCATTAGTATATAGATAAATAAAAGTAGACAATTTAAATCTAAGTTAAAAATAAAAAGTCCAAACACTGACCTATCTATCTATCTATCTATCTATCTATCTATCTATCTATCTATCTATCTATCTAATAGGCTTTCTAGAGGCAGCAAAGAATTCACATTGGATTAAAGTAAACTGCCCAGGTCTATGTAGGTAATTTCAGATTTTTGTCAAATATAAGACTCATTCATTTTTCCTATAAAATGAAAGGCAGAATCGAAAATGTAGTTCTTTAGACAATAGAGTACACATTCAAAACAACATGTACAAAACAGTACTTGGGAGGCTTTTGAGAAAAGGAGTGACTGACTCCCAGAAGGCACTTCTCGAATCAGGCAGGGCACCCACAGTAATAGAGACCCAATTCTTCAAGTAAGATACTCACAACCTGTGTTCAGATTATACTTACATCAACTTCACATTAGAAAATGAAATGTTTGTGCATAATGGACATTCATATTTTCCTCCACATAGAACTAAACTCGTTTAAAAGTCCCAGCTAAAGAAAACAAAGGGCATCCTGAGTGTCTACCCTTTCTTCTCAGCTGGGCATCGCACACGCCTACAGATCCTATCTCTGCGAACAGTACACTGTTCCAGTCCGGAAGTGATATTTCAGAGCAAGCTTTAAAAGAAACTGTACTCTATTTTCTGGGATTTGTGGTGAAGCCAAGGCAAAAATTTGGATTTCTTCTCCTTCCTAAGTGAACTCTGTAACTCACAAAACTAAGTCAGTGAATGCCAGTTTACAATGTGATCAGTGCATTGGAGCCAACGCGACTGCAAAATATTACATTTGACAAACCGAAGGCTGCTGCAGAACACTTGCCAGGGGCTCGGGCAATTACCAGGCAAGGCAACTGGTAATGAATTCTTTTAAGGTGGAATTCAAGTCTCACGATTGAATGTTGCCCATTATTGGAGTTCAAAGGCAACTATCTCTAGAATTGTTCTTTTAATGCTTGTTGGATGGTTTTCCTTGTTCTTTTCTTGTAGGCACACAATTGTTGTCTTGATCTTGTGATAAAAAGAGCTTCTGTGGGTCTTTGTAGTAAGCCCAGTTGGCTTGGTAACATGGCTGTAGTCAGAATTCCAAAGTGGGGAAACAAAGGCTTAGAAATTACTGGCTGAGAAACAGCTTGTTCAAGACTGTGGGAATCTTTCCCTGGCTTGTGGAACCAATGGAATCTTCATTAGCTCCTCATTCACCCAGAAACAAGCCCCCCATTCCTTGCTCTTTTGTCTTTTTTCCAAACTGGAGCTTTAACCACAAGAAAAACAATGTGATAAGTTCTTCTGTAATCAGTTCCTACCAAAATTCCCCAAGTGCTAGAATCCTCTCCGAGGCACAGTTCCAAAAGAACAGCCCTGGCTTTATTCAATCTTACATTTATTTCCAGAAAGAGGGTGTGTCAAAGGGCAAGACTTCACTTCCAGGGGGTGAGGGAGGAGGAATTCAACTTGGCTGCCTTTAGGCCTAATTGAATGGTGATTGCTGCGTTTTCCTTTGTGGAGTAATGCACCCCCAAAACTTTATTAAATAAACAAATACAGTGCAGAGTGACCTTTTCAGACTGCTGCATCTGAATCAAGGCAGAATTCAGTTAGATTAATTTGGCTGAGGAAAACCTCCTAACGAAAAGAGAAAACAATATTTTATAATATTTCCCCCCTTCTGGCACTAAGGGTGTTCTTAGCACACTGTGTCAGGAGTTTTCCTTTGTGTGTTCTCATAAATACTCGAATCGCACTGAAGCTCTCTCAGCGGGGAGTCACGGAAGGATGGGGGAGCCTGGTTTGAGCAAGAAGCAGTCAAGTCTCACAAAAAAGGCAGGACAGTCAAAACAACAGCCACCTCCCCAGCCTCAGCAAACCAGGAAACTGACTGCTTGGGTGCTTTCTGGGAGTGGGACAGAACGGTCTTTTTTTTTTTTTTTTTTTTTTTTTTTTCTCTTTATTTCCCACAATTGTTGGGGGAGATACTTAGAGGCTATGAAAGAGGAAGCTGAAAATGGGAGGAACTGAAGGTTTCTGAGTAGCACTGAGTGAGGAAAAAGTAGAAAGAAAGGCCAAGAGTAGGGACCAGAGCATATTAGAACCTGCATTTAGGCTTGCCCGTGAGCTGGGAGCCCTGGAAGGCAAACACACATTCTTTCCAGAGAGTTTCCACAATTCTTGTTCAAATTTGATGGAGGATTCTATCCAACATAGCCAGGAACACACACAGCCAAGTGTCACTTTGTTTCCTCCATAATCCTCGTCACCTCCTAAATTCTCTCCTGAAATTCACAGACCCTTAATATTGTGTCACAGAAATTTAATGTGGTGTGGGCTCCAGAGTCCCAGGTTACAGCTTTTAATGAGCAGTTCATGGCTCAATGCAAGAAGGAAAACCAGTAATGAGGCAGGGAAATCACACATTTTCCCTGTGGTGGTTATGGTCCTAATGGGTCTGTTGATGGTCAAAGAGCTCAGCACTCAGTCTAAAGTGTGTTGCCACAAAGCAAACTGTCTTAGCCACATCTACCTTTTCCTTTCTACCTTCCTCCTAATGGGCTTGCATTTTGTTTTTAATTATATATGTACTTGTTACATTCTGTTTTGATTACTTTCTGAAAATAGGTACAAAGAAAGACACGTCAATGTGGCAAGAAAGTACATCAAACATATAAGTACTTAATTAATTAATATTCAGGTTGTGTTTGTTCCTTGAGAAAGGTTTTTTTTTTTTTTTTTCTTTGTTTTGTTGTTTTTAGAGGCAGAGTTTCTCTGTGTATCCCTGGCTGTCCTGGAACTTGCTCTGTAAACTAGGCTGGCCTCGAACTCACAGAGATCTGCCTGCCTCTGCCTCCTGAGTTCTGCGATTTAAGGCATACGCTATCACTGCCTGGCAGGGACAAAGTATCTTTATGTAGCCCCCGTGGACCTGAAATTTTCTGTGTAGAAGAGGCCAGCCTCAAATTTTCAGTGAGCCTCCTGGCCCAGACTGTTAAGTATGTTCTAGGATTGCAGGCATGTGCCAAGGGACTATGCTACATATCCTTTTTCATAAAGCACCTTTGTTCTTCTAGCTACCTTACTTTAATTTTATTTATTTTCTATTGCAGCCCTAATCATCATTTGGCATACCTGTATATTGATTTAATTACGTATTTTTATTAGAATTTAAGTTGATAAGATCTCTTATTAAGTAATCTGGAAATAGGCTTCTCGGTTGATGAGACTTACTTTGTCAAAATATGTCTTTGGTGTACTCATTGTACAGCTGGCTACTTCATGTCTTCTAATCTGTTCCTTAGATGAGCTAGTACCTGAGAAGTACAATGGCACATTAGTAAAGAAGAGAAAGTTTGTGTGAGTGATGGGGGGGAAGAAGGAGGAAGAGAAAGAATAAAAAGAAGAGGAGGAGGAGTCTGGATAAGAAAGCATAGTGAAGGATATTGGCTATTAAACCCTAAAGAGTGTGTGGTGCCGACGTTGCTTTGGAAGAGGGCCTTTCTTAAAGAATCCTGAATCAATATCTACTCTGAGATGCTGTTTGTGTTCACAGACCATGGCCAATTAGGTCTGATACTTAGTTAGAACTCTCAAAGTGAGAAAAATCTTTGGATATAGGGGTATTAAAAAATAATTGAAAGAGATCAGACAGCTACTAGAATCGGTCAAAAGATTTTTAAAAATAGTACAAGGAGAAATATTTTGTAGGACAAATGTTTTTTTGAAGGTATGATGGGTAATGAGAAAAAGATATGTGTTAGCTTAAGCTGTGTGTTCTAAAGCTAGTAGGAGGGGACATAGGTGTGCCTCGTGTGAGGATAATGTTGAAACCATGCAGGGAAGCTTCCATTTCCTCAAAGGTCTGATCCACAAATGTTTCGGTGTGGTAGGAAAACGTGAAAAGGCATGCGCCCTTGAGGATATGCAGCGTTTCATGCTTGGACTCCATTTAATAAGGTTGTATAAAACCCTAGGAAGACAACCAAATTTCTTGTTATTGAGCATATCAGCTATTGCCATTGAATAGATTTTGATCACCATGCAATGACCAAACATAATGGACAGACATAAGCTGTAACTCAGGAAGGGACTTTACCCCAGGACTGCTGGCCAGAGCAGCGTCTTGCACTGATGAGAGCCGGGAATGAATCTTTACTCTTTTACTTGTTGCCTATAGGTATTTTAGGTCTTTTTGTTCTCTACTCAGAAGTGACTGGCTAACAGAAATTGAAATTTTTTTTTTTAAGTGAAAGAAAAATAACAAAAACTCTTTGTAGGTAGTGTGTGTGTGTGTGTATATATATATATATATATATGTTATGTATATGTATTTTGCCTGCATTTATGTGTGTGTGCTACATGCATGCCTGGTTCCAAAAAAAGCCAAAGGAGAGCATTGGATCTTCAGGAACTCAAGATGGTTGTGAGCTGCCATGTGGGTGCTGGGAATTGAAACTCCGTGCTCTTGTTTTTTTTCTTTCCTTCTTTCTTTCGTAAGTATTTTTAAGTTCTGACTCTTCTCTCCAGACCCTTTACAGGTATTAACAATACACATTCTTTGGGTGTTTCTTAATGCAGCCAGGCCTTTATTCTGCATTTCTGAATTTTAAGTTACAAATTCAGAGTTGATATAGAGAGATCCAAACAGCATCAAAATTAGTTCTTTTGAGTAACAAATGACTTTATGCAGTATTATTACACTTTTCATGTTCCTGGTTGGCTGTGTCAGCCACAGTACTTTGGATGTGGGTTCATTCTCAGTTCCAGGAACGGACCAGAAAGGCTGGAGACAGAACTGAAATGATCTGGGCATATTTGTAACAGTACGTGGTGGCTGTGTCATTTGAAAGCCACGGAGGGTACAGCAGCTGTTTATGTTTAAATCAACTTGGGGGTGAGGTACCCACTTCCCTAATGTGTCTGTATGCGCGCAGCCTTGTTTATTGTGTAATCCCTATTCAAAAGGTATTAAATCATGCCAGGGGTTAGCTTTGTGTTGTCTATTGATTTTCTCTTTAGTCCTGCATTTTAACTGGACCTTCTCTGCTGGATTGTTTATAAAATATTACTAGGATAAGCATGACAAAGATAATGAACCAAGTATCAAATTGGGTATGGGTGGCTTTGAAGCAAATTGAAAACCCATTGTGCTAAGCGATTTCAAGAAGGTCTTCTTTCCAATCTCTCCATGGCTACCAGAGGACACCTCTGTCACAGGCAAGTTTATTTATGGCTGTGGTTCACTGCTTCTTACCTACTTCATTTATTGGTCACATAACATATTTTACAATAATTGTACCATAGTGAGATGGACAGATTTGTCTACCTGTGTATTTAAATTCAAATGTATTATTTGCAAATGTTTCTGGGTTGGGTATGACTCTGTACTTACAGATGGTTAAGCCTTACCTAAATCTTACATAGACAGTCCTGAAAGTTCGTTGTTCTTTCTGAAACATCATTAACTGTGAGATGGTACCACACACCTTTAATCCCAGCACAGGCAAAAGCATATGGATCTCTGTGTGTTCCAGAAATCCTACACTACAGAGATCTACAGAGAGTGTTCCAGCACAGCGAGGGCTACACAAAGAAAAAAAGAAAGAAAAGGAAAAAAACAAACAAACAAACAAATAAACCAACCAACCAAACAAACAAACAAAACCCCCAAAAATACCAACAACAACAACAACAAAAAAATGCCAACAACAACAAAAAAAACCATCATTACTTATTCTTAGGACTATATGAAACTCCATCTTGTACACTCAGAATTAGACCCCTTGTTTCACTAACAGTGACATACATGATCTTCCACAGAAGCCTGTCAGAAGACTCATGGCACCTGACATTATTCACGTACACAGATCAACTGAGGCTTTGCTTCCTCATGGAGAATGATGTCGCACATGCTTCTGAATCACTGCTTCTTATTGCAGTCAATTTAATTAGCTAGCTAATGACAGTATCTGTTCACAATCAAAGTAGTCAAAAATACCAAGTTTAGTAATTAGACCATATAATTTCTTACAGCTCAGTTTGATGGTGGAAAAGCACTCTGATTTCAGCCAATTTTCTTCAAATAGTGTTTTCTATTCAAAATTAGGAACTCCATGGTGTATTCTTGTGACATTTAAAGCTTGAGATGGAGTGTTTAGGTTAGAAAGCATGGTTCCCTCCTGTATTCCACGTGAGATTGCTTGCAAGGCAGACTACATTGCAAATCTACTTCCCCACGAACCAGGCTGAGGGTCTAACATTTGCTCTTTGTCACTTATGTTTTGTTTTGTTGCTTTTTTTTTTTTTTTCTGTAAGAGACACCACACAGACTGTAGCACAGCAAAACAATTAATCTTCATTGGGCAATTTTAATGATTCTATAATTATAGAAAGCCATGTTTTCCCCTCTATCAACTCAGATACTCATTGGCATTTCAATGCTCAGACAAAAGGGGGGGGGGGAGAGATTCTCTGTATTTTCATTTTAAGAATGTCATATTAACAGAATCTACAAAGCAAACACAGATAATGTCACCAGTGTGAGTTGACACATGGTATAACCAGTGGCTGTGCAAAATTCCAGCCCGCAAGCACTAAAATAGGCTAATTTCATCTTCCCCAGCTGCCTGCCTTTCAATTCTTTATCTCAGCTATCAGGATTGAATAAATTTTGTCTCCCACACTACAAGTAATGAGCAGGCAATGACTTATGGAACACAGAAACCGAGTTAAGACAGAATTAGAATACAATTTTAATGAGACAGAGCTGCAAAAGTGGAAGTGTTACTCCTTTGACAGACTTGGCAAAATATCCAATATTATTTCAAATGCTCTTTCCGTTCTACAAAGAAACTGTCAAATATTAAAATAAAAATGAAAAAAAAAAAAAAAGTCCAACACCCAGTGCTGTGAAGAATTCTTTAGGGGTAGATCGTTAATGTGATTATAAGCAAAAAAAAAAAAAAAAAAAAAAAAAAAAAAAAAAAGGCGATTAAAGAAGTCATTTAAGAGGTAGAGCAAATGTGACTTAAGATGTAAACATGTTGAGTGTAACCTCCCTGGAAAACAAACCTCTTCAGTTTCTCTGGAAAGGTAACATTTTTGGGGATAAACAGAGCACAAACAAGTATTTTTTTTTTCCTTTCACTTAGTTTGAAGTATAAAATAATATTAATTCTGGCTTTGACATATTCTGGAAACATGCTGAAATAAGATACTGTAAAAATGAGATAAACTCCACACGCATTTCTTTCTTTCTGTTGTTTTTATTGACTACAGCAGGAAACGTCTACCTGAGTGGGACACACGGAGGGCAGCCGGCAGGTCTGCACTGAAAATAAAAGCATTTATGTTCGCACTGAAAAAAATCCAACCCTGGGCCAGATGTGGTGGGACACACCTTCAATCCCGGCACTCAGGGCAGAGGTGAGTAACCTATGAGAGTTTGAAGCCAACCTGGTCTACACAGCAAGTTCGAGGCCAGCTGGGGCTACCTAGAGAGATACTGTTAAATAAATAAACAAACTAACATCATATGGCAATGACTAGACGGATCTGTGGTAAAGCCACATGCCACTAAGCCTAACCTGTTGAGTTCCATTCACTGGAGAGAACTGACTACACAGACTTGCTCTCTGAGGCCCACCGGAATGTCCTGGTAAGAACTGTGGCCAGTAGTACCTCCATCCCTCTTAGTAAAGAAGTAAAGAAGTATAAGAATGTTTTAAAAGAAATGATGGGGCAGTTGTTCCATAAAAATCTGATTGTCATAAAGTCACGACTAGGATACTGGGCGCCTGTCTTTTCAGACAAGATGAAATACTGAGTGGCGAATCATACTCGGTGGCTTAAGAAAGCTGTGTCCATTCTTTGACTAAAATCCGTTCTTCCAGACAACCCTCCAATAGTAAAGGGAGTGTCTCCTGTCTGTCCTGCCCACCGCCTTCCTCTCCTTTTCCTTCCAGTTTCAGTCTTTCTTTTAGTGATTACTTCCTGTTGGGTTTACTAGTGCCTAAAACATCTGTGGTTTGCTTCAGGCACTCAGTATTTATAGGCAGGCTCACAGCAGGTGCCACTGAGAAAAAACAAAACAAAACAAAAACCCTGTGAGCACGAGTGCCCAAGTGTTAGCCCCTGACCCGTGGGTCACACTGCACTGGCTGCGCAGTTAGCATATCCACAACTGCTAAACAGTGTTTGTGTGGTTGGCCAAACTTTTTATGAAATGATAACTGTATTTGCTTTTCTTCAAAAAGATATGCACATGCTTTCAAAGCTCTACGTAGATATTCGAGTCTGTGAACAAATCACGCATACACACACACACACACACACACACACACACAGACCCACAATTTTTTCTGTGTTAGGTTCTGTGCCCTCAGGCTCCCAGGCTTCAGATTCACTTCCTTGACTTTGAAGTCTGGGTCCCTTAAAGTGGGGTGAAATTTCCTGGACAACAAACAAGGCTGGGGAAACTTTGTTTTGAGAAAATAAATTCGCTAGCATGAGGCCTGTAAACATAATTTACTTTTAGCACCCAGTAATGCTCACCAAAAAGAGGTGTTTTGGGTTTTTCCCATCAATGCCCCATTCTGTAAATAACACAGAAACTCAGTTAAAGGGATTTTAATGGGGCTAATTATAGTTTGTGAACCTTTCCAGCTTTCTCCTTTCTTTTCCTCCCCCAGAGAGTTATTACCCAGAATCATTCCCCTGGAACAGCAAGAGTTTGCTCAGCCAGAATCTTCACTCTTTTCTGTGTCTGTCCACATACCTCCTTCAGCTGCCTGCTGTAACTTCCTGAGAAAATTGGCTCCAAAAAGGCTGAGGAAGTACAAGACAAACTGGAAGTTTAAAAGCTGTTCCCTTACGTGTAGCGAACCAGTCATATTTGGTGTTTTTAAGACAATCTTTCTGAAAGGCCCAATTCAACTGGTAAACAAACAAACAACCAAAACACCCCAAAAATTTAACACTTATTATATTATATATAAAGTTGCAAATTTTTAAGATGAGTTTCCCAGTCATGAAAGAATGGTAAAAGGAAATGAAATATGAGGCTGCCATTGTCTACCATGACATTCACTGACTAAACACAAGTGGGGAAGGTTACATTGTTGGTTTCTGTCCATTCAAGATTACTTAAGGCCACAAGTCCTCAGAAATAGGTAATGTAAATGGAACCAAGCACTCAATATTGCAGATACTAGTAAGGGAAGTTGCGATATGTAAGTACTAAAAAAATCTGCTAAAATGTTAAGACTCTTGTTCACAGAAGTCAGGGCTGAACTACAGACGGGCTATGGGCCTAGAGGATGGCGAATAACTTCATCCTTGCGACTCTGCTGCCTGTGACTGTAGATGACACTCACCACCCATGCATCCTCCATCAACTCCTGCCAGCCCAGTGTTTCATTTTCTTCCATTTGATTTATCTGAGGCATGGTCTCATGTAGCTCAGGCTGTCCTGGAACTCACATTGTGGCCAGGGATGCTCTTGACCTTTCGATCTCCTAAATGCTAGGAGTATAGGTGTGTGCCTCCTCAACAAGCTTAAGTGGTGTTGGGATGGAACCAAGGGCTTTGACATATGAGGCAAGCACTGTACTAACTCTCTCTCTCTCTCACACACACATACACACACACACACACACACACACACACACACACACACCCCTGTGCCATCTTAAACATTTTAAGTTTCAGTGATTCTGTAGTATTAATCATATTCACACTGCTGTGTGGCAAATTTCCAGATTTTTTTTTTAATCCAGCAAAGCTGAGATTCTCAACTTATCTGATTATATTTTCACTTATTTAATTTAGAAATATGTTACTTTTTATTTATTTACTTTTTCTTTTGGGACAGGTTTTCTACACGGTTGCCAGGATGGCCTCCAACGTCCATGGAGCCCATGCTGGCTTGGAACTCTCGTTCTTCCAAATGAGAGCTCCAAAGTGCTGGGATTATTGGCATGTGCCACTTTACCTGTCTGATATTTCTAATTGTTAGTTTTGGTCAAGTTTCAGGTGGGTCGGTGCAGCCCTATGTATATGATAATTATTCTTTCTCTAGGAAACAAGTATTTCTCATCAAAAACACCTATGTTCACAAATGTGGTACATAAAACGCTCATTTTCTGCTACACATAACATTAATGGTGAGTAATCACCCAGAAAATAGGGAGTTTAAAGCTCATCCTCCACCATGAGACGCTGGGTGTGTATGTTTTAAGCCTTGAGCTCTGATTCGGTTCCAGAGGGAGGATGGCAGAATGGATAAAGATGTTTCTCTAGGAAGTTGGTGATTATATTGTAGACAACTAGATTACACGCATTTTGCAAACGAAGTGCATGCTGCAGTAGTATCTGGATAATTGAGGTCAAAGTGATTTTTGGGGGGGCACCTAATCTACCACTTCTCTGCCTCATTTGGGAAGTTTAGATGCAGCCACACTGTCACGGGAAGGAGACCTATTTTACTTGAGTAAGTTACGATTTAGTACATTCGGACTTTAATTGTCACACAGCCAGCATACTTGAAGTCACAGTGTGAAAAGGCATTAACAATGAAGAAAAGGCAAGTTTTCTTCGTGTCCTTGTTTTTGAGATGGGAATGGACCTCGGCGGTGTGCACAACCGCAGCACAATGAGAACAAACACAAAAATAAATCCTTAGTTTTTCGTATACATGGCCACAGTCCAGTTCCTCTGACGAATTCATTGAATTCATTGAAGCTATAAAGATAAAAAGTGAGGCCACAGTGCTTGGCATTGCTAAGGCTTTTCTTCCTAAAAATCACTAAATGATTTTCTTTTATCTTTATTCCCTGTGTATAAATAAAACGGTTTTAAGAAAGACTGTGTGTGTGTGTAGTCAGTGGACAGCTGTGGGAGCTAGTTTACTCCCTTTAACACAGGAGTCCCAGGGATTAAATTTAGGTCATGAAAGCTTGGTGGCATTTGCTTTTACCTACTGAGCCATCTCGGTAGTCCGTATTGTGTTTCTTAAAGTCCAATTGTTTTCACAAGTGAAGGTCACTTTACTTCAACCCTCCCCCCAAAAAAACAAAACAAAACAAAACAAAACATTTTCATCCCTAGGAGACTGGGACATGATTAATATTTTGTCAAGAAGAACTCGCAAAGGACGGAGTGTTTCTCAGATGAAATGAAGGGTATGAATGAATGAATGGTGTGAGTGAATGGAATGAATGAAATGAAGGGTTTCACTGTGTACCATGAAAGGGATTATGAGTCCTCTGTGGAGCTGAAGATGGGCGGCCATCTTCCTTGCCATGTGAAATGCTGACTGAAGCACCGGCGAGATGCAGGGTTTGAAAGCAAGCTTGAAAATGGCTTTCGGAGCTGGCAAAACCATGCTGCAAGAGCAGCAATCCCTCTTTGCTTGGGCGGATTGTTGTGGGGAATGTCAGTGAGAAGAGGAGAAGTAGCGGGAAAGGGAGGCTTTCCTAGGAGGCGACCTGAGGCCCTGAATGGTAACTCCGCATAAGGCTCTACTTTTTAATCCTTTGACTTAAAGACAAATCATGCCATTAAAAGCCAAACAAGTAGAAGACCACTTCTTTCTGAAGTTAGCTTCATCTATGTAAGTGGATTTTAGTCAGCTGATGATATTAATTGGAAATATCATTTCAACATCTCTTGGCCTTCTAGGAGTAAGTGTGTGACAGAACTCCGTGTCACACATAGAAACTGTCATAGCTTTAAATTGAAAAGTTAACTGCTCTGGGGTGAAAGGTGATACTTTCTCCCCCGAGAGAGAGGCCTAGTTCCTTTATTACTCTTAATTTTGGAACAGGAGAACACTTAAACATATTTTTTTTCCCTTTTTCTCCCCATCTCTCTTGCTAACCTTAGTCATTAGGAAAAACTGTGCATAAGGCAATTTTATTTTGTGTTGCATTGCGGCAGAGCTGTTGACAGGTCCTTAGACGTCCCTTGGAGGACTCCCTTCAGATATGGAGGCCATTCTCATGAGCACACTGATGGGACCTGAGTTGATTTGTGGACCTCAGATAGGCCCTAAGAGCTGGCCACACAGCAACCATCCATCTGCCTACACACTTGCTCCCCAAGCCCAGAGGCACGGGCTCAGCACTGTGTGGAGTGTGCCGTGAAGTCCCAGGCCATTAGTGGGACAGCATTCTTCACCCCTCACAGAGAAGCAGGCAGAGGGCAGCATATTCTCCTCAGCCATTAAGCACAGTTATGAAGAGATGGCCCCTGGGGGAATTTAAGACAGGGTGGGAAGGCAACGCTGCTTTTGAAAATCCATCTTGCCAGATTCAGTGTACTCTAGCCCTTCCTTTTAACCTCAGAATCCCTCCCCATGTGTGGGCTGGGCAGTTAGACAGTGTTTACATATTCATCTAAGGTGAAGAAGATGAATTTCCAGAGACTCAATTGTTTTCATAAAGGTGAGTGGCAGAGCTTGTGATGTGATCAGGTGCCCATCTGCAGGGTAAATTTGATTGAAGTGTGGTGTAAGCCAATCTGCTCTACCTTGTTTCTACTCCTTTCGAACAGCGACGGGCATCCACGGCAAATAGATTAGCATTCTTGTTGGCATATTGGATAGTTCTTTCAAGTAGGTGGTACCTCACAGAATAAGCCTTGCTGAGGGCTGTGTGTCATCATTTATGTTCTGCGCCTTGGAGCCTCTGAAGATTCCGAGCCTCTCAGAAAAATGGGTCTCTTCCCTCTTGCTTCAGATTTGCTGGCAGCCGGCCTGCTAACAGCGCACTGCTCAGCCAAAGATGGAGTGCTGGTCTAAAGGGACTCAAAATGGCTCTGTCGTTTTCTAGATGACAGCCCCTATTTTCCACTGGCTTTGGCACATGTGCTATCATCCATCTCTGTCAAGAAGACACTTGCTTATCTGGTGGCTAGAAACGCTTTTGTTAAAAGCACGTGACCGCAGTTCATCAGTCTTCTGAGAGAGTTGTTGATTTTGTTAAACTAAGTTTAAACTCCACTGTGGCTCTCTGAGCTGACATCTATTTTTATTAGATATTGTCATGATTATTTATGCCATCTACAAAGCATAGAGGAACTTCAGAAAAAGGCAAGTTGGTCAGCTCGTGGAGCGAAATGGAACAAAGGGCATTGCACATTGGAGTGCACTCGCTAATTTCATTTTGTTTGTGACCAAACCTAATTAGGAAATGACTTGATAAAAAGGAGAGCAGTGGAAAAATAGAACAAAATGTGATGGCTCAGGGGGTAAAGGCGCCTGCTGCTAAGCCAACCCTGAGCACCCTCGTTCTATCTCTTCATCTCACATGGCAGAAGGAGAAATTATCTTACTGACGATTGTTTTCTGGCCTCCATGTGAACGCCATAGCAAGGGGGCTTGCGTGCGCGCGCACACACACACACACACACACAGAGGCAAACACAACACAGTACTTACACACACAGAGACACACAGGCATGCACAACACAGTACTCACACACACACACAGTACTCACACACACACAGACACACAGGCACACACAACACAGTAAATGGATAAAAAAAAAATTTAAAAATAGGGCTGGAGAGATGGCTCAGTGGTTAAGAGCACTGGCTGTTGTTCCAAAAGAACCTGAGTTCAATTCCCAGCAACCACATGGCAGCTCACAACTGTCTGCAATTATAGTTGCAGGAGATCTGACACCCTCACACTGACACACATGAAGGCAGACTAATATAATAAAATAAATACTTTAAAAAAATTAAAAATAAAGTACATTTTAAAGTTTGTTTCACAATTGCTGGTTTGTGTTTGAAAGTTATAACTCAAGCCAGGTCATGCCTGGCTTTCATCCCAGCACTTGAGAAGCAGAGACCGGTAGATCTCTGTGCGTTGGAGACCAGGCTGTTCTAAATAGTAAGTTGCAGGAGAGTCAAGGCTATGTAGAGAGAACCTGTCACAAACAAACAAACAAATAAAAAACAAAAATGTATAAATCACTGTTGCATAATTTAAGAAATACTATAAACTTCCAAATAACAGAATCTGAAATGTCCTTGATTCAAATTCAGTTTGAAGAATAAATGTTTATTCACATTGAAAAATCTTTAATTTTCTGAGATTATTTTGGTTTTGGTGGTCCTGGACTAGGATTTGTATGAATTGTTGTTTGGTTTGGTTTGTTTGCTTGCTTGCTTTTTAATAAGACTTTCAATGGAACCCAGAGCCTGCCCGTTAGGCAAGCCCAGCATCACGGAGCCCCATCTGAGGGGTCATCACTGGACTAAAGCAGTCTGCAAGTCTCTGAGGAGTCCTTACCGCTGTGAATCTTTTTGTTATATAGAAGTTCACAGTCAAGAAGGTTCTTAACAGTGTCCAATGCAAAGGATAGTCGTCTTAACATGTTTGTTGTACGTGTGTATATTACTTTTATCATAGCGCTCTGTAAGTAGAAACAGGAGGATTTCTGTGAGTTCAAAGCCAGGCTGGTCTAGATAATGAGTCCCAGGACAGGCAGAGCTACATAGTAAGTCCCTGTCTCAAAAAATAAACAAAACAAAACAAAAATTATTTTTTATGATGCCTGTGTGTGTGTTTTTGTGTGTGCTATGGCTTGTGTGTGGAATTCAGGGGACAATTTTGTGACATTGGTTCTGTAGTTCCACCTTTTTCTGATTCCCAGGGTTGAACTCAGTTCCCTAGACTTGCTTGGCAAATGCCTTTACCCCTAGAGCCATCTTGCTGGTCCCATATCATTTTTATTTAACTGTAGGAAAAGTTTTATCCACGTTTAGTATGACACCTTTAAATTATTTATTTTTATTTTGTATGTGTCTGATGTGTGTGTATGTGTGTGTGTGAGAAAGAGAGAGAGAATGGTCTATATGTGGAAAGCAAAGCACAGTTTCTTTATTTATTGTTATTTTGTGTGTATGGTTTGTGTGGGAGAGAGCATGGTTTACATGTGGAAGGCAGGGGACGGGTTTGGAAGTTGGCTTTCTCCCTACACCAAGGGTCTTGGGGATGGACTTTAAGAAATCAGGCCTGTGTGACAAGTTCTTTAACCTACTGAGCCACTTGGATAACCTCTATTTTTTTTTTTCTTTCTTTGTTATACTAGGGATTGAACCCAACACCTCATTGCTGTTAGGCACCCACATTGACCCAACTAACCGGCCCAAAGACAGTGATCTTGAGTGTTGAAATGGAGATCTGTGTCCAGCTGGCCTCTCTTAGCCTTGCCAGTGGGGCCGCATCCCCTTTCTCTTTTTTCTCTCCTCCTCCCTTCATCCAGTCACAGACTCCAGACTCTCCCTGACAGCTGCTGGGAGTCCTCTGGGTGGCCTTATTTATGAGCATGAATGTGGGAGGAAGAGGGCCCAAAGGGACAGCTCTTGGCAGCTGTCTCCCTTCAGCCTTTTAAAACTGAATGGCTATGACAGTCACCAGAGACACAGCTGGTCAGAGCTATTTTGAGATTTCCCATCCACTAGAAGCCCTGTGATAGAGAAGAAGTGGTGACAAAAGCAGCAGAGAGGGCTACACGGTCTCCCTCGGGGTTCCGGTGAGGATGCTGAGTTGTGAGATGGCTTGGGGCTTAGGACCACGCCCCCCCCAAGAGGTGTTTTGCTTGGGTCCACTGCTTCCTTTTTAATTCAGCAAATTAGTGAAATGGCTACAGAGGAGAGGACATGGGCTGGAATGTCACAGATGTCAGAAAATAGACATGAGACATCACATCTTTCAGAAAACCCAGAACGGGAGAATAGTGTCTGAGGCAATGCAGTGGGCAGGTATCAACAGGGGCCTTCTAAAAGTAAAAACTCCTAAAACATTAAAAAAGAATAAATGAAGTTCTGGGGGCGTAGGTCGGCATGCAGTAGGCCCCGGGTTCAATACCCCGGCAACACCGAAAGCAGCGATGCATATCCAGAATCCTAACACCCAGGAGGTGGAAGCAGGCAGATCAGAAGTTTAAGGTTAGCCTTGGCTACCTAGAGAGCCAGAGGCCAGCCTGAGCTGCATGAGCTAATATGGGAAGGCGGGAGTAGAACAGATTTAATTGACTTTGTTTCCAATGTGCTACTATGTCAACTTTAAGATAAGGAGCAGTGTATCTTTTTATTTTATTTTAATTTTAATTTAATTTAATTTAATTTAATTTAATTTAATTTTATTTTATTTTATTTATTTTTTGAGATAGGGTCTTCTTATGTAGCTATAGCTAGACTAGTAGAGATCGGCTTACCTCTGCCTCCCATGTACTGGGCTTAGAGCAGTGACTCACCACACGCGGTTAGGAGTGAAATGTCCGAAAAGAAAAAAAGAAGCAGGGTCAATAAATGTTACCCAGGTTAAGGAGCCTTGTTTGTTTTTGTTTTGTTTGTGTTTTTGGTTTTTTACCCCCCACCCCCAGGCTTTCTTTATGTAACAACCCTGCTGTCCTGTAACTCACTTTGTAGACCAGGCTGGCTTCACTGCCTCCTGAGTGCTGGGTTTAAAGGCCTGTGCTACCATGCCGCTTCAGGCAGCCTTGCTGGTACTAAGAGAAGTTACATACTTTTTAAAGACTCTTACAAACAAGATTTTTGTCTTTTGAAGGCCAAAATGAGCACCTAGATGCACAAATATATACATATGTACATATTTACATATATAAATATTTATACATATATGTAAATACATACACACATATATTACATTACATATGCATATATGTAAATATATGCATATATGTATGCATATGTATGCATTTGTATGCATATGTATATATTTGTACACACACACACACAATATGTATGTTTTGTTTTGCATGTGTGCCTAGTGTCTGAGAATGCCAGGAAGAAAGTGTTGGAAACCCTGGGACTGAATTTACAGATGGTTGTGAGCTGCCAGATTGTTGTGATGCTGGAAACTGAACCCCTGTCCTCTGCAAAGCATTTTTGTTTGTTTGTTTGTTTGTTTGTTTGTTTGTTTTGAGACAGGGTTTCTCTGTGTAGCCCTGGCTGTCCTGGAACTCGCTCTGTAGACCAGGCTGGCCTCTGAATGCAAGGATCGCCTACCTCCGCCCTCAGAGTGCTGGGATTAAAGGCGTGCACCACCAACCAAAGCTGCAGCATTCTTACGCATCAACAAACATTCTTAAAATCTGAGGCCTCTATCAACAAACATTCTTAACTGCTGAATCATCTTTCCAAAGAAATAGCAGCAGGTGCCTCCTTTTTAGCCTGGATCTAAAGAAAACAATAAGAAAAAAATTAATCAAATTCAAAACCAAACAATCAATTCAAAGCCCTAACTAGTTTGAGTAAGACTTTTCCACAGTAAATCCTTTGCAATTTTTTTCTTTTTCTTTTTCTTTTCTTTTTTTTCTGAGAAAGTCTCACTAAATATCCCTGGTAGCCTGGAACTCCAAATGTAGACCAGGCTGGCCTAGAAGTCACAGAGTTCTGTCTGCTTTTGCTTCCCAAGTGCTGGGATTAGAAGGTGAGCCAGGCCAACTTCCCTCCACCCCCCATCCCCACCAGCATGCCTGTGGTCATCTTCTGCTGTAGGTACCACTTAATTCCTCCTTCCAAGGATTTCTTCAGTCGAACCAGGCACTAAGGGGTTTTGGACAGTTATGCTCTAGCTATAGGTTTTGTTTCTCAGCCTAGAATAGGGTTTGAACAGGTCATGACTGGGTCTGTAGAGACAGAAAATGCACTTTAGCATGTGTCACAGGGAACTGACCCTGGCTTTCTCTCTCTTCACTGCACACATATTAATTCCTGTTATTATGTGGAAAATGCTCCTTTTTTTCTGCCTTCTCTTCCCCTTCCTTCCTCATCAATCCTGCAGTATTATATAATAGTGGGCTCTGAAAAAAACTGAGTAATTCCTACTTAAAATATGAAGGATTATTTGAAAAAAAATTCAGAAATATCAAATAATGAAAAATAAGTTGTAGTGAGAATTTGGGTTTTTTTAAAAACCCTAACTGGGTTAAGTTATTATTATTATTTTTTAATCCCAGCTCTGGAATACGGGGCTGCGTCACCTCGTCCACAGCTGTTAGCTATGATTTGTCTCATGCTCTACGAGGAGCATGGTTTTTCCAGCTGCAGATGGTTTCTGTGAGTGTTTGGAAGTCTGGTAATTTTTCAGAGGATATAAATGCCAGAGTCTGGAGAGGGGCCTGAGGCACTCTGAAGAAGAGGTGGCTGCTGCTTCCTTTGCTGCTACAGATTGTTGTGGTTTGTCAAGCGAAAAGAGACCAAGTAGAAGAAATTGGATATCCTGTTGGTGAAGATCAACCCTGTCCCAAGGAACTCAATGTCTCTAATGAGCAGGAAGTAGATTAAAGAGATCAACACCCTCTTTTCCCTCTAACCTTCTTTCTCACCTACCTAAATTTGGAGGGTTGGAAAGGCTTGGGGTGGCTAAGGGTGGTAAATATAGGCACCCAAATAAAATAGCTAGATAAAACCCACTACCTACAAGAAATGTTTTGATTTGTAGCCTTTGTATGAAAATACAAGTTGAAGCGTGCCACCTAGAAATGTAAAAAGCCCAGGGGAAATAAGTAAACAAAACCCAGATAAATGTAGTTTCATTAAGATTCATAAATGTGTTTCATTAAATTCTAATATGGCAAGTAAGACCCAGCCCAGGCATCAAATTAACACAGTCATCGGATTTCTGGGAAATACATTGCTGGGAAGTAATCACAGATCATCAGTGGTTACTTTCTAACAATGTATCTCTGGGGAAGCAGTAAGGGCCTAGGTCTTTGTTTTACTCAGGCCAGCTTGGTCTACAAACTAGTCCAGGACAGCCACGGCTAGACTGAGAAACCCTGTCTCAAAACAAACAAACAAAAACAATAAAGTGAACCTAGCTTTACCTCTATGGTAGCTGTAAAGATGTCACAGCAGGTACCAAGGGCGTTAGCAGGCAGCATCTCTGAGTCGGAGCCCGTTTACCATACAGGAAAATCTCACATTCACATTGTTACATTGTTGCAAAAGCCAGTGAGGCAACTTAATAAATCCTTTAAAATGTATTTTTTTATTTTGTAATTTTATATACATGTGCAATATATTTAAATCATACCTACCTCTTACTCTCTTTTTCACCTCTTAACCTCTATGAACGCCCCCCCACATACCCGTCCTAACTTCATGCCCTTTTCCTTTTCTCTTTTTTTTTAAATTGAGTAAACCACTGAATCCAGTTAGCATCTGGGTGTGGGACAGCCACTGGAGCGTGATGGTGATCACAGTACCATGGACCACATGTGTTTACAAACTGTTCCCTTCCCTAGCAGCTCCTCAGGGGTGAGGCCTGTGAGCTCCTTCCTCATCTGCTCTGGACGGTTGACTGGTTTTGTCTTGTGCAGGTCGTGCCGGGCAAGCACAGCTGCTGTGAGTTCAGGAGTGCGAAGACTGAGTTCTGTCTTGCCTCAGGCCTCTCTAGTACACCCTCACCATTGCTCCATGTTCCCCGAACCTTGGCTGCATGTGTTGAACGTTCTGAATTCTCTGCACCCTAACTGGTTGTGAGTCTCTGTGTTAGTCAGCTTTATCTTTTAAAGCTGTTATCACGCTGTATTATTATTTTTTTTCTTTTAATCTTGGTATTCAGGAGAGTCCAGATAGATGTCCTGGCTCTAGAAATTCACTGTCCCCTTGTCAGGTGCTTCTGCAAAGAGTAGGAGACAAACCTGTAGTTCCTCAGAGTGTTTTGTGGAATTAGTCACCTCAGATTTTGAAGTTTTGTGATTAACAACATTCTTTGGGCTGGAGAGATGGCTCAGTGGTTAAGAGCACTGTCTCTTCTTCCTAGAGGTCCTAAGTTTAATTCCCAGCAACCACATGGTGGCTCACAATCATCTATAATGGGATCTGATGCTCTCTTCTGGCATGCAGGTGTACATGCAGATAGAGTACTCATGTAAAATAAATAAGTAAATCTTAAAAAGAAAAAAATATATTCATTAACATAAGTTTTGGCTTCCATTGATGTTTTCCCTAGCAAACACTGGACTGTCTTTTGGAAAGTGATAGTATTTTAGTTATTCCTTCTCTCAGCAAAGTTTCACTGCCTACTTCACTTAAGCTTGTCCAGAGTTGGCTCTTCAGATCCTCCAAAGCTAATCTGATTAAGTGATAGTTAAGTGAGCACCACTCCCTAAGAACTGTTTCTGCCGAATACCAATTTTGCCCCCAGTCTTGCTACAGTCATCTGTGGGGAGTGAATGTACATTGCTGACATGAGCACAGCCATGACCTAAGGTCTCAAATGGTGGGAACAGCCAGGCCTTCTCTGGATGAGGCTAAGAGGTATACCAGAGCCTTCCCCTGGTGTTGAGGTTTACGAAGGGTTAAGATTAGCTAGTCTGCTTCACTCTTGTTCAGGTTGTTTCTATAAGCTCTGAATTGCTCTTGGGACACCTCCATCAGAGCATATGACTTACTCAGACTCAGCTCTTCTAGGTGTGTTCTGTTTTATTTTTATTTTTTATTCCCAGTCACTCTGGTCAAGTCAATCTCAAAGCCATGCAGATTGCGACAGTCCGCTACCCACTCTTCCACCTGTCACACGTGTTGAAGGTGAAACACAGTTCACCAGCAGCAGAGGTTATGATATGAGAATCAGCATCAGGCTCCAAATGAGTTCTGCTTCACTGACATGCCTGGGAGACAGCCATCAAATGCCCAATTTACTATGTATAACCAGTTCATTCATTGACAGAAAGTTTCTTCTCGTCTCTACCCAGAAAGATTCAGGCAATTATTAAGGGGACGAATTGTTTTGTTTTTTGAAGAGGTTTATAATTCTCTATCTTGATGTTGTGAATTTATAGTACTTAATGTTATTTTGGTGGCAAGCATTTTACTGTCACCGTGCAAGGTTTATTAGAGCTTGGGAGTTTCAGTACTTTTGATCTCAGACCTTTGGAAATCCATATTCGTTACATTTGGATTGACAAATGTTGTATGTGTGTTGATGTTAATCAAAGCCTTTGTAAACAACAGGGTAGATTTCACTTCAACACCCACCGAGGAGAAATGGTACCTTTCATAATTCTTGTAATTCACAGAAATGTTCATCTAGTTCACCTTCATAGAACATTTTGTGCGTGATCCAAGCCGTTGAGACACGCCTCAGTTTGAGGTGTTCATCCCACAAAGGCGACTCTCCGTGTGGAGGGCTTAGTGAGTCTGCTGTTTCAACATGTGGATGAGATGGCCACAGGAAAATAAAATTTTACAGGATCGAAAATGAAGCTAATACTAAGAACGAAAAATACAGCCCAAGATTTTCAAATTTCCTGAGAAGTATTGTAACATGCTCTTCGCAGATTGCAGCAGTCAAGAACTTAGAAAGTATGTAATTCTGCTTATTCTCTCTGATGAATATACTTTTATCAAACAGTATTGGATGATTTTTTTTTTTTTTTTTGCGAACTTATTTTTGACAGATAAGCTTTTGGCAAATGAGTGATTTGAAATTTTGGCAAATTAGCCGTTTAGTCAGTTGGCTTTCAGAAAATTGACTTTCAGGGAATTAGGATTTTCTACAGTTTCTCTAAAAATAATAAATGGTAAGAATGACATGAAGATGAAACAGCAATTAGGAATACAATTCTGTGTGTGTGTGTGATGTTTCCTGGGTTTAAAGTCTATAATAACTATAGTCTGAATTTGGGCTGTATATTAGTGTTTTGTTGTTGTTGTTGTTTTTTTTTTTTTTTTTTTCTTATTGCTGTGGCAAAATATGTGACAAAACCAAGCAGCTGAAGAAGAGTGTAGCCTAGCTGTGAATTTGAGTGCATCGTGTGTACCATTGTGTGGAAGTCACCGAAGCAGGAGAATGAGGAAGCTGGTCACATGGCATCTCCAGCCGAGAAGGAGATCGATGACTGCACAGCTCTCTCCCTCCTTTTGATTCAGCCAGGATCCGGGATCACACTTTGGTACCCATCCATACCTATGGGGAGTACTCTCATTGCGCTTAAGTCTAGAAGTTCTCTCACAGGTATGTCCACAGTTTCATCTCATGGGTGATTCCAGATCCTTTCAGGCTGCCAGTTAGTAGTCACTGTCCAAGTTGGTTCATATCTTAGAAAGAAGCGCCACTGGTGCATGGTGGGCTTGTCAACAGTAAGAGCAGCAGTATCTCCATCAATTGTCACTAAGATCTCCTTGCTAACGTTTCATATACCAATATGGATTGCATACAGTCTTCATTTGGGGGGGAGTGTAGTTATGACAACTGGCAGTAAAACAGAGGCTAGAATAGTCCTAGCGAGTTCATTGTTCCCACTATTGCAAGAATAGTGGCAGCTACACATTCTAGTTGATCTGAGACCTTGGCAGAAAGGAGCCACTCACTTGATGGGCTTGGCTTATATGGAGAGAGTAGAGATGTAATGTATTAGGGAGACTAATATGTAGAACACTTGCCTGGGGTCCATTTGGGAGGCTTGCTGAATCTCAAGTTTGACCTAAAGGGCTTTCAAAATGGCTGGACAAGAGTACTGGGTTCAAGAGAAGCCTAGCAAATGAGATTTGGCAAGAGGACAGATAGATACGGAAGCAAGAGAGAAGAATTATGGTTTCTGACTTGAGTGTCGAATGAGAAAGTGAACTGAGACATTGGAAATAAAGAACAAAGATGGAGTAGAAGAAAACATAGTTGAGATTAAAGTTTGGCATGGAGGGGATGGAGAGTGAACATTTTTCTCATGTTATTCACATTTAATGATTAAATGTATAGTTGGAGAGACACATGTGCCTTCACAGAAGTGTTTGCATATACCTATGTGTAGATATATATATTGCATTCCTATATACAAAACAGCACGCAACTTTGAAGAGCACATTAGCATTTATAGATTATAAGGTGTGAAGTGGCCAGGCAGCTATTGAATAGAAGTAGCAGAAAGGCCTGCTCAGAGTGGGGTCGATATGCCCAAGTGAGGAAGATCCTGCAAAATATTGTTCACTTTTGACAATTTTAATTGCCAAATTTAATTTGATCTGTTGAAAATTTATTATCACCTTTTAAAATATAAAGACAAGAAATTTATGTTTCTTTTAAGGAAGATATTATTACTACTACTACGATTATTAAAACAATAACACCCATTTGTGGTGGAAAACCGGGAAATACAGATGAGAATAAAGACAACGCTTTTCAGTGTGTAAACATTTCATTTTGTTTGCGCGAAACTGAAGCTTTGTATGTAATTACAAACTTAAAAGCTAGGTGAAGTGAGTAGGCGCTGCTGGCATATGCTCGTGTGTAGGGTGTGTGCGTATGTCCATGTGTTGGAGGGGATGGTGACATTACTCTCAAGCTAGCAATAATAGCTCTTGTGCTGTTAATATGAAAAGAAAAAGTGTGAGTGTGTCCCAGATATATGACTTGCATTATTTTTGTTCAATAGGGACAGATAATATGAAAAAAGTTGTGTCAGAAGTAATTGTGATGGAAGTGTTTTCACTGTGATGGTTTGTGTAATGGTGCATTTTTTTTTCTCTTTTAAGCCCAAACCCCAACTTCTTTCAGAAAATGTGAATGAAATATGTATTTTAAAGGATTTTGTACTTAAAACAAAATAAAATAACATCCAGAGATGATAATTTCTTATCCACCTATATAAATATGACCAGTTTCTCTTCATTTTTGAAGAAGATTTATTTTTATTTATGTGTATGTGTGCTTTCCTGAGCGTGTGGGCCATATTTGTATAGGTGTCCTCAGGGGCCAGAGGGTATTAGATTCCTCAGAGATGTAATTACAGGCTGTTGTGAGCTATCTGATATGGGTTCTGGGCAACTGAACTCCAGTCCTCTGCTACAGCAGAAAGTGTTCTTAACCCCAAGTCATCTCAATAGCTCCCAGTTTACCTCTGACAGAAGAAAACACTGTGAGACAATGAGCAAAGACAGTTTTTCTTTCTTTAGTTACTATTGGAACAAAAGGATATTTCATTATTGTAAGTGAATTTAGACATAGACATATTCCCTTTACAAAAATTAGCTGAAAATGGATTGCAAACCTGTTTGTAAAGTACAAAATTATAAAAGTCCTGGAAGATAGAGGCTAACCTTAATAAAGCTGGGTTTGGTAATGACTTTTAACTATTACCCCAAAGGCATGAATCATGAAATAAACAGTCAGATGGACTCTAATAAAACAAAAAACTTCTGCTCTGGAAAGGACAATGTCAAGAGAATGAACATTCAAGTAAGTAACAACCAAGAATAAAGTTAGAAAAGAAAATCACTCAAAATATACTAGTACATTTATTTCTAAGAGAGAACTGAGGTATCTACTCTACCACTGACCCACATTTCTACCCTGAGAACTCTTCAACCCCAACTAAAATTGATCTGAAGACTCCCAGAGGTCCACCAAAAAGAACACAGATGGTAAATAAGCATACAAAAGTCTGTGTAGCATAGATCAACAGGAAATACAAATTAAAACAACGGTGAGAGACACCATGCATGTGAATGGCCAAAACACAAAATACAAAACCTTGAGGATCCCAGATGCTGGATCCGTAGAAACACTCATTCATTGCTCCAGGGTTGCAAAATGCCACTCTGTGAAATAATTGGAATAATTAAAAAAAAAAAAAACAACAAAACAAAATCATGTATACAGAAGAACCAAAATCACAATCCTTAGCATATATCCAAAGGCATTGAAAATCTATGTCCATATAAAAACCTGAAAATGGATGAGTGGCTCTAACAGGTTTATTCATAATTCCCGGAATCTGGAAACAGCGAAGATACCCTTTAGTCGGTGAGCTGATAAACTGACATACCCAGATAATGAAATACTACAGGCTACTCAAAAGCTGCCGGATGATAAGACATGCAGACCTTAACCATGTGCTAAGCGAATGAAGCCACAATCAGTGGAGTTCAGATGAGTTCAGGGCAGAAAAAACCCTCTGTATGATGCTATAGTGGTAGATACACGTCACTAGATACACACAATTACCTAACCACAGGCTATGCAATAGCAAGCCTGAACTGTGGTGCACACTGCAGACTTGGATGATAGTGCTGTGTCAATATGGGCTCACTAGTTAGGACTGGACCACTCTGGTGGGAGGTACTGATAACAGGGACGCTGTGCTTGCATTTGGGTGGTGCTTCATGTGGAGTCCATACCTGTCAAATTATCTACTAACCTAAACTTTCTTGAAAAAAAAAAAATTATATATCCTGGATACTTTCAGTCCATGCCATCCTTTTCCAACAAAATGGTTTTTCTCTTTATTTACTTTATTTACAAACTCGGGGAAGCAGGAGTGGTTAAGATCAATTTAAATAAAGAGAGCCTGAGGTTATTAGGAAATTGCTTCTTTTTTCTTTCCTTCTTATGTGCTCAGTAAAATCTCCCACAGAGCTGCTACATTCATCTTTCTCATTTATGGATATTTAGACAAATCAAGCTTTACCTATGTCCTGGCAGGTGTTATGTCAACTTGATGAAAACTAGAATCATCTAAGAAGGGAAGCCTCAATTGGCAAAATGCCTCCATAAGATCCAGCTGTAAGTCATTTTCTTACTTAGTGATTGATGGGTAAGGAACCAGCCCACTGTGAGTGAGGCCATCCCTGGGCTGGTGATCCTGGTTTCCATCAGAAAGCAGGCTGAGCAAAACCATGGGATCAAGCCAGTAGGTAGCTCCTGTCCGTGGCCTCTGTATCAGCTCCTGACTCCAGGTCCCTTCCCAATTTGCGTTCCTGTCTTGACTTCCTTCAATGATAAACAGTGCTGTGGAAATATAATCCAAATAAACCCTTTTCTTCTCAAGTTCCTTTGGTCATGGTATTTCATCACAGCAATAGAAACCCTAACTAAGACAAACTGCAATAATTTCCCACTCATTATTAAATCATCAACTTTTCAAGGTTTGCAAGTCTCAGTGCCTTGTGTTTAGAATTTTAATCCGGCCCAAATCAATCTAGTAATGTATTAACCATGGCTCTGTGAAGGAAGATAATATGAATGAACATGAATGGATATTTACCGTCTGTCTAGCCAGGTATCTAGCTTAGATCTTGTGGTTTAAATCTTTAATTCATCTGTAGTGTGTTTTGGTGTTGGGAATGGTGAAGGCAGAGAACTAGTTTTAAAATACCGAGTTTTAAAACATTAAGACTTTAATGCTATCTTCCTCCTACTGAAAGAGCCAATGGTTTTGGTGTCCTGCCAGTGGCTTCTAAATCGAAACATTGTGGCTTTACAGTAATCTGTGATAATCTCCATTGTAGCCTAGGCCTCCTTTATTTTTTGTGTGGAAAGGCTCATGCTATTCATCTTTGCTTAATGTCTTTTCTCATTTAAGTATAGAATTGTGCAGCTCTTTCAGGAATGAGATCTTGAACGAAGTGGCCAAGGAAGCACTGGGAATAGTAAGGGCAGTGATTTCAGCCATTTTTCAAAATGAGGTCTTGGAATTATGATAGCTTCTTTAGATGTGTCCAAATTAAGGCAGGGCAATGGGGGCTTTTAGGATTCCCATTAGAAACAGTGTGGAACTTTGAATGGAAACACCTCCTGCAGCAGGAGAATTTCTGCCAGGTGTCTGAGCTGTGTGCTCTACCAGGGAGTGATCTTGCTAGCAGCTGTGGGATTTATTGTCGGCCCTGAATTGCCTCTCTAGGTGGGCTACAACAGTATCTACAACACTGCCAGGGAGAAACCAGTTGCCAATTAACTTTATTGTCATTTTTGGATTTTTCCATGCTGTGGTTCTAGTCTAGAGCCTGCACTCTGCTTTGCTGTAAGAAAGATTGTAGCAGGAACTTACCGCTGGATGTGCCCTGTAACTTTTAGTCATGGTGACACTTGCAGTCAGTTTCAAAGCTCTTACTTCGTTTCTGATCATCTAATGATAAAGAAAATAAAACTGTTCAGATATTTAATTTTCCTTATCCATAATGTTATACTTACAGAAGAAACTATTTCCGAATGGAGATGTAGGGGGCTAAATGTGAAGACCGTTTCCACAAATATGCCAGATGTTGGTGAAGTTTACCGAGCAGGCATACTCAACATAGTCCATGTGGAAGCCAATGGCTTGATGAAGCAGCGTAAGCTCAAAGGCAAGGATGCTGGACACTTATGAGGAAGTATCAAAGAACTTGTCCAGTTTTAGGGAAACAGAGAAAGAAACCAAACTGGACAAGAAAACTGTGAACTATTGACTAATGTTACTGGAGAATCTATGGCTGGCTGGGTGTAGAGCGTCGACCACTAACTACATCTGCCACCTGTACCAGCTCTAACACTGACACACTCTCTTGATGGCAGACCCCTGTCATGCTTACTTCTACCATACCCAACTTCATGAACAATATATATGTAATAGATATACATATATAAAAACATTACATATGGCATGTATATCCTGTTATATATAATGCTATATAATATACATATTATATAATATTTGTGTGTGAATCTCCTTGGGTGAAGGATAAAACAATGATTAATTGATGTAGGACCCAGGATTCACAGTTAAAACACTTATTGTACCTACATGGCCCGAAAGTCAAAAAAGGTTACTTTTGTCAATGGAAATTGAGGCATGATTGCCACAAAAGAAATGGAGACAATGCCAGGCAATTAAAAAAAAAAAAAAAGGAACAAATGGTTTTTGACGAGATTCAGGCCATATATTTTATATATTTAATTAATTAGTATTGACTGAATATCTCCTACATCCTCTCAACTGCATTAGATGCTGGGGTAGCATGCTGAACAAAACTTTCTGCTTTCATAGAACCTCAATTCCAGTCAGGTAGAAACAATATATAACTATATATAGATAACAATATATAAATATATAGATAAGTATGGGCTGGAGAGATGGCTTAATGGTTGAGAGCACTGGCTGGTGGTCTTCCAGAAGACTCGGGCTCAGTTCTCAGCATCTACATGGTGGCTCACAACTGTTTGTCAACTGTTTGTAATCTTTCAATTATCTTTTTCCCCAAACCCTCCCTTCTTTGTTCTGCTTTAAGTACTGGAGCAAGACCTTATGAGTGTCTCTCCTTTGCCTGTTCACAGAATGTTAAGCAACAATATGAATCATGGCAAAGTAATAGAAGAAGGAAGAAAGTTCAATGGCCCAGGCTTCCAGTTTCAAAATTCTGAGAGGTGGCTCAACCATGTACGCAAGTTGAAGCCTTAATGCTTCACGTCATTGCTTTCTGCCAGCTTCGCTTGGCATTTTGTTGGCTTGCCCATACCACTTAACAGTAGCATCCTGGGCTGGTCACACCCTTCAACCATGATGGGCCAGTTCTAGAGTCCAGCTGTGATCTAGCCTACCATCCCTCAAGGTAAGCTGACTGCTGCTAAGACTAGTGGTAGCCTCCAGCCATTGGCAAGTGTGTTTTCTACATGCAGACTGCACGTGCCATGCTTTCTTTGAAGAGGTCCAAGTCTTGGGCTCAAGGAAGGTGAGCTGCCTTGCTTCTCATGTACTCATTCTGTATTCTTCTTCAGCAGAGCTGACAACTGTTTTTTCCGCACACTGTATTTAGAGCCCCGATGGTCCTCTTCTACTTACTGGGTAACCATTCCTCACCAGTTAATGACACGTCATATTGAGATTTTGCTGATGAAATGTCTGGTGTGGTTTCTTTCTCACATTTGTTCACTGACTAACATACAGCGGTAAAGTGAGCCAAGGAAACAGTCTCGGACCCAGTAGTCACAGAATTTTGAGGTGGGATATGAAGTTTGTAGAGCAGAGTGTTCTTGACTGAACACATAGTATGTGTGAAAGAAAATGAAGTTGGGCTGGCCAGTGAAGAGTAGAAGCCTGATGATGAAGCTAGGTTTGAGTGAAAGAGGGAGAAAGTTCTAGAAAAGAGAGCCAGTGGGCAGACCCTCTAGGTCCTATCCACTCTAGAGAACTTGGATTCTAACCTCTAAGCTACTGAGTTTTGAACACGGGAACAATATGACCTGACTTAGATTTTATCAAGAATTCTTTTTGACTTCTGTGTGAAAGGATCAAGCGTTTAATGAGTTTATTAAAGTAATTCATTCAAAGCAGAGATTTGACCTAGCTATAGCAACTGAAAAGAACCGGTCATTTTGCCCGTACATTGGAATGCTGCAGTTTCCATAATGATTAGAAGGAAAAGGGGCTATTAGCTGAGATGGGAAGGAACATGTTTGGGATTTTTGGGAGTCAGTTGGAAAGAGTTTCAAAAATCACTACATTTGGGAATCCAACTAACATTCTAAGTGGGGCTACTTACTAGAAAATTTGTTACATGAATTGGCAATTCAAAAGAAAACAGACTGGTGACATGCCATGACATTTCACTGGGTGCTGATCCTATTTACTGGGAATATGTAGGGAAGGGCCCCCTGAGGATGGCTTTCTGAATCACTTGGCTATTTGGATATTACTATGTGGAGTAGCAACACTGAAAAGCTGGATGGGAGAACCTAGCTAGTCCAGGGGAGAATCAGAAGAAGATGAGAGCTGGACAGCTGGCTCAGCAGTTAAAAGCCCACACTGTTCTTGCAAAGGATCTTAGTTTGGGTCCCAGCACACACTGAGGGACTTACAACCATCTTTTAACTCCAGATCCAAGGGGATCTTGTATTCTCTTTCCTCCTCTGTGGGTGCTGAACTCACAGGCACATAATTCCCACTCTACCCATAATTATAAAAGAGGAAAAAATGGAAGGATATCCTGGAAACAAAGAAGCCTGCAAGAAATTATTAGAAATGTGTATGACTTGATTCTGATGGAGTCAAAGGAGTTTAAGGGAGGTTTTATCCCAGGGTCTAGCAATACTGAGGTCAGTGGTGACCTTGGTGACAGCTATTTCAAGGAATGACTGAGTTTCTATAGGTTAGGCTTAAAAAGGATTCCATGGAGGAAAGCAGAGATGGTAGTTTCACACGCATATTGTTTCAACAGGAAACAGTGGAAGGAGAGGATTGCTGGGTAGACAGATTTGGGAAGTGTGTTTGCAAGCTAATGGTATCCTACCCAGAGGAAAAATGAAAATGCAAGCAAAAGAGTAAATGCAGGGGATAGACATGAAAGAGCGTTAGGGGAATCCAGGCACAGCTGTTGGATATGACTCTTGATTGTAGGAAGAATGGTTCAGCCGCAGATGTGTAAATTCCGTGGAGGAAGACATGTGTATGCTTCAGGGAGAACATGTAGGTGCTTTCTTCTAGACAGCTCCTACTTCCTTGAAAAAGTACGAGTGGTATAGAAACTGAGAAACGGTGAGACACAGAGGTTCACTGGAAGTATGTGATATGAAAACTATGGAAAAAAGTAAGGATAAGTTGATGAGAGAAATGTGTGGAATGCGTGATGATTGAATCCACAAATCAGGGCACCTCCCTAGTGAATGAAAACAAACCCCAGGGAAGCAGCAAGAGCCATTCTCCCATGCTCTCATTCACTCCCGCAAAATATGTGAAACGACAAAGGTTCAGACCGCAGCTCCTTAGAATAACGACAGATGGCTGTCGTTACATATATATATATACACACACACATAACACAGCGAAGTAGACTGACCAATAAGCATTTCAGAAGTTACTTTCCAGCACCCATGTTGGGCCAAAGGAATAACAGACACTTGAAACTCAAAGGGCTTGTGTTTCCAGGTCCATGAGACTCCTGTACAGGACCAGCTTTTCAGATGTAGTGCCTGTAGACTCCTCAAGTAGCCCTAGGTTTTCCTGGTAAATGGCACCCAAATAATAGAAGTACAGTTTTGTGCTCCATGTATATTAAGGCATGTGATGTGCTAGAAAAAACTATTTCCAGAAAATAATCATTTTCCCCTCTGTGGTGGGCTAGACTTTTTCACAAATACGAACTAATTTCACCCTTAAATCAGTCGAATTGATTCAGTATTTGTAATAGAATCTTTTTAAAAAAGTTTTGCTTATTTCTTATTTATAGAGTAGTCTGCCTGCATGTGTACCTGTAGGCCAGAAGAGGATGCCAGATCTCACTGTACATGGTTATGAGCCAACATGTGGTTGCTGGGAATTGAACTCAGGATCTTTGGAAGAACAGCCAGTGCTTTTAACCTCTGGGCCATCTCTCCAGCTCTGTAATAGAATCTCTTGCTTCCTCAGTATGCTTTTCCCACTGAATTTGATGGCACTAGCTGCTGGCATAGATGATTATTTAGGTGGTTTCTTGGCAATGCCCAAGGTCCTTCAGTGGCCCTTTTCTTTTTTTCTTTTTCTTTTCCACATGGTGGATTCCATGATGGAATGTGGATTGTGGGAGAAAGGGTTTTTTTTTTTTTGTAAATGTATTCAACAAATATTAACGAATATTTAGTCTGCTCTGATGCTTTAGGTTGTGATGATTAAAACACAGCCAGTCTTCTGGGGGGTTCCTTCCTACTGAGGACTGTCAAGATCCTGTTACTGAGGAGAAAATATTGGTTTCATGACAAATTTATCTGAGAATGCAGTTAATAGAGAAATTATAGTATGACACTGACATACACAGACTAATATGCCAATCATAGGCAGCTGGTCCAAGTCAGGCCTTAAATTAAACCTATGCTTCAACTCATAGGTTACACAGTCCTTACACCAATTTGAATCAGATTTTCACTTATAAACAAAAAAAAAAAAAAAAAAAAAAAGCAATCATAGGAAAATCCTTCAGTGCACACCCCCAGGTCAAAGGGGACCCTGTGTAAAGAATGTAGAGAAGGAGCTTTATAGAAACATCAAATAGGGGAACAAAGACATGAATAAACGACATGTAATTTCAGAATTAACACATGACTTGAAAAATTAAAGAGGTATATAAAGAAGAAAGCCTGGTGTGTGTGTGTGTGTGTGTGTGTGTGTGTGTGTGTGTGTGTGTGTGT
>NW_026596040.1:16563083-16582634 GCF_907164565.1 Psammomys obesus
TGTGTGTGTGTGTGTGTGTGTGTGTGTGTGTGTGTGTGTGTGTGTGTACATAGAGCACACAAAACGTGAAGTTAAGTCTTCTCGGGGACCTGACATTTGAGATGAGATCTGTGGTGTGGTAGAGATTTGTGGAAATGTGGGGGATGATTCTTCAACAGGGCCGAGTGCAAGTACAAAGTCCCTGAAGTCCAAGTGTGCTTGGTGCATCCGAGTACCATCAAGGCCACAGTCAACAGAGATGGTGCTAGATCATTAGGATTTGGTAAGGATTCAGGTTTTATCATCAGGGCATTGGGAAACCATTGGTGGCTTTATAGGGTACACATAAAGTTATACGGGTTGTATTTGAAAAGAATACTCTGCTATTTGAGGAATGGATTACACTGAGATAAGTAGAGACACAGTCGAAAACCCAGGTAGTGGTTCATTAATCCAAATGAGAGAGATGGGGATGGCTCTGGTGAAGATAGGAGAGTTGATTAGAGTCAGGAGGAAGTTTCCGTAGACTCAGCAGAGCATATGAGTGGAGGGGAAGAGATGAAGACTGGGAGTTAGGGAATTGAAACTGAGTCCTTGGTGGACGGCATGAGCCACTAAATGAAAGGTGCTGTTACTCAAAGAGAGGGAGAATATACTGGGGAGAAACAAAGGCCAAGATCGAAGATGTATTGGTAGAAAGACATCATAACTGATATTGTTTTGAATGGGCTGAGTTTAAAATATTTCTTGCTATAAAACAACAGATGCTGGCACTGGAGAAATACATTCATTGTGGTTGATATTCTTCTGGAGTGCTATAGTTTGGTTCCCAGCACACTCTGATGGCAGCTCACAATTACCTATAGTTCTATTTCTAGAGGATCAGATACTCTCCTCGGGCCTCCATGGACACCTCACAGAGGTGTCCCACACACAGTTATGTATATTAATGTTATAAACAAGTCAAAGTAGCAGATGCTGAGTAGACTGTCAGCTTTGCTAATATGGGGCATAGGAAAGTGACCTAGCTGAGCATATGTATTCCATTTCAAGCCATAAAATGTAATCAGAATGCCAAGGGTCAGGCATTATTAATACAGAATAATGACAAGGACATAGAATTTAGAGACACCAACGTTTAGAATTCAGATCGAGGAAAGAGGAGTCAGAAGAGGGGATAAAGTGTAATCACTATGGAGGTTATAGGAAACCGGGGCACTGCTGACAGTCAGAGAATCAATAGAGAATCATATTTCGGGAAGAAAGACTGTGTTAAGCCCTATTCTCCATGGACCAGATTCTACAAGGACTGAGATTTTCTCTGAGATGACTTTGAAAAGAGACATTTTGATCCAGTACTGGAATAGGGTTGAGTTGGTGATATGTATTATACATGTAATATATGACATAAATATATATACAAACATACACATACAGATGGGAACACAGAGACAGACTATGGATGATTCTTGCAGAGGAGTAGAGAATGAGGGTGGTTCTCAGAGATGAATATGAATATCATCAAGAACAGGTTTCTTACAATGGGGAATCTGGATCAGCGCTGTGTCACTATCTTAATCAGTATCCTGATACTCGGGATCAGAGAATCTACACCTACACCTCTATCGAAAGCACCCATTCTGCTCAAGAACACAGCTAATGTGGTGGTTTAAGTGAGAATGGCCCCCATAGACTCATTTATTTGGATACTCGGTCCTCAGTTGGAGAACCTATTTGGGAAGAATTAGGAATATGACCTAGTTGGAGTAGGTATGTCACTGGAAGTGGGCCTCGAGGTTTCAAATGGCCTGCACGTTTCCAGTTAGCTCTTGCTTGTGTTCTAAAATGTGAGCTCTCAGCCGTTGATCTAGTCCGATGTCTGCCTTCCTGATGCCTTGATTCCCACCACGATGGCCATAGAATCTCTGAAGCTGTAAGCCCCAAATAAATGCTTTCTTTTGTAAGTTGCTTGGTCAAAGTGTCTCTTTACGGTAATAAAAAGCAATAAAGACAGCTAACATACAGCAGGATTACGAGTCAGTTAGCATTTTTGCTCAAGGCTATATTTCTTCATCTTATGTGTGGGGTTCTGCTCTTTAGATTCTGCATATACTACATAGCACTGACAAACAAAATCAGCTGCAATGTATTTGCATACACAATAGATCATCCCATTATTGGTTATTATTCTGACCTCCAGGAAGCTAGTATACTTTTGTCGCAATGTCCATTGGTTTTACCTTCCATATTCATTAGAAGACAGGACAGAGAGGAGACGTTATAACTGACCTTGGGTTGACAACCCAGAATGTCAGTCAGCAAACAAGCATAGATCTTTTTAGAATAAAATCTGAAGAACACCGAGTTAAGTTTGCTAAGGAAAGAAACTTTCAAAATTTAGAATTCTTCATTTCATTACCTAGTCAAGGCATGAGAGTGAAAACATAATCTCTAGATATTTAAACAAGTTAACCTATTTTTTTTCCCTGAGAGTGATAAAAGCTGTGTGCTTGCCACTCTTTAGGATTTCATAGCTCTATTTTCAGTATTCTTTGCTATAGTGAATACAGGTACATGTTAAAGCAAATGCTCCTGAGGTAGTGAGGTTATAATTCATTCATGGTCACTTGTCATTTGGAATTGTATTTTGAATATCTTTATTAATGTCTAACCTTTAAATTCAATGCCCCATGTGCCTGTTTTCTGAGATATATTTTCTTCCTTCATAATATTAATTTAAATATTTATGAATTTTAAAAATTCCATTCCTTCACATTATTTGGCTGCATGTTGATGACCTTGAATTTGTCAGGGATCCTGCTGTTATGCAGTTTTGGCTCTATTATTGCTCTGGGACCTAATATAGCAATGGGTGCTAATAAGCTAGCTTCTGCTCTATGGCTGTGTGCAACTGGAGAACCAGCCAGGTTGCTCTGCTCCTTTCAGTCACATGGCTGAACTGGCAATCAGCAACTTTGATTTTCCAGACTATGAGGTTTTGGGCTTTTTGTGAAATGTCAAACGTTTCAGTTGGTTTATACTGTGTTGATTTCAGGGGAGGAGTAGCACTCACTAATCTTACAAGAGTGTTGTGAAAATTAATTGGTTAATGTGCACAAATACTTTGAAGATTCAAATGGCCAGTGTAAATGCTCATTATTGTCTCATGCCCACCAGGAGCCTAACTGGGCCGGTGGATGTGAGGCCAACAGATGAAAGGGTTAATGTAACACAGAAAATTGTGGGTTAGTGCTGTCAGATTTGGCAAACAGGTTCCTCAGGATTGCAAATGTGGGAATGATGCTCAACAGAGCGCAAGCGTGTTCCCAGGCCTGGGACTAAGTCACCCCTCGCCACCCGTGTTGCTTTCCAAAGTATTCCAGCCGAGATGAAGGCCGTTTAATAGCACCAAGTATGACGATAAGGTTGATGCATCCTCAGGTAGAGATGGACTCTGAGAACCTGGTGCTGCTATAGAGCTCTCCCAGCACAGCTGGATGGGGGGTGATGGTGGCGGCGGCAGCGGTATGGTGGTGGTGCTGGTGGTGCTGGTGGTGGTGAAGGTAGTGGTCTTGGTGCTGATGATGCCAGTGATGATCTGGATGGTGGCGGTGGTGATGATAGTGGGTTCTAACTGACTGGAATCATGCAACGTCAGTCTCAAAACACTGCATAATTCCAGCTGAAGTCAGGGCTAAAATATACAACCTACAGATCTGGATGCAAATACTTTAACCTTGAATGCAACTGAAAGAACTTAAACAGGGCAGGTCTGCTAGAGAAATTAACAATAATGTAGCATTTTTCATCCAAGAAATTGGCATTAGGAATATTTACCTGTTTATTCTAATGCTGTCAATACTTGGAAAACGTAAACAAAGCAAATACATAATAATAAGGGATTGTTGAAACATGTTATGGCTTAAACATGAAATAAAATGCTACAAGGAAATTATGTGTTTTAGATAGTTTCTTGTTAACAAAAGATTTCCAAAGTAGATTAGGTTGAAGAAAATCTAGCTAGTGGAAATGTATTTATTCTCTATTTTTTGTTTGTCTACTGTCAATGGTTACTGTTATTATAATGGAAATAATTATTTATAGGAAAGAAAATACACATTCCTATCAGTGCTCAAAGGGAAGAATATGTGCAAAATAATAGCCCCTGAGATTTATACAAAACCTTTGAAAAGTATCCAAAACACCTAATTGTAAGGTAGTTCCGTTATCTCATAGTTTGTAATGCCTCTCAGCCTCTCCCCCTCCACCCTAACAGTCCTTTGAGCACATGGCCTCCATGGCTGACTCCTCTCAGCCCAATCAGAACCCAATAGAGCCTTTTCCTGTGCCAGTATCTGAAATTCTTTCCTTTTTCTTAAGCCGAGACTTGACACACTGAGGATCTATTCTACACCCGCTGAAAGCACAGACGAGCCACTCTTGGAGTTAGTGCCCTGAGGACATAGGCTTTTGCCAGGGAGAGGTAAAGAGCCACTGACTACCATCTTTCCTCTTATTTACTTGGCTGCACCATCCTCCTGTGTACATGCCTTTCAAAAGATCCCAGGGCAAGAACAATCCACTCTCAGCTCCCCTAACATGCCCAAATTAAAACCCAGTGTGTATGTGCCATATGGAGATAAAGAAACACTGTATATCAAAGGAGTCATTTACTCAACCCCATAAAAAAGAACAGCAATTACTCACTGAATGGCTTCTAAGCCCCAGACACTAGACATTATATTACTGAGTGTTTCAAGAAATGACACTTTTCTAAGTGAAGGAACTTTGGATTAGGATATGAAGAAAACTGCCAAGGAGATGAAGCCTTAGTACCAACAAATTAGTTGTGCCTCATACTACGTAGTTTGCTTGCTCTTTAAACATGACTTGCAGAAGAATCTTGAGAAATGTCTCTTGCACTAAATATTATAAAGTTATAGGCCTGCAAGTTGGCTCAGTGTGACAAGGTGCTTGTGGCCAAGCCTGACAACCTAATCTTCATAAATTGTCCTGTGATGTCCATACATGTGCTTGTGATATGCATCTGCCCTAAATAAATGTGAGAAGCTATGTAGTTAGTCTTTGAAGCCACAGAACACATAAAACAATACAGTGAAAGAAGGGAGGATGCTAAATTGAACAACACCAACTTCAAGAGCTATCAAATATAGAAACAGAAGAGACATTCAAGAGACCTGAAGGGGGTCGTGGCAGTTCGTGGGGGGTTGAGGGTGGGGAGCGGGGAGTAGGGTGCTCTAAAGCAAAGATGAGGGAAGAATGGATGTCCCTTGAAGAGAGGGAAGAGCAGGGCAGAAGCTCACAGCTGAGGCTGCGCGGGAGGGTTAGCAGGGCATGAAGTGCAGTAGAGAGCAAAGCTAAAGTGAAAGACGTGCTTTCTGCAATTCAGCAAAAGCTTCAAGCATTCTTCTCAAAAAGAAGTAGGATTTGTGGTGTAGGAAGTAGGAACCATTGGAGCCTGCTGGGCATGATAAAGGCTTCTTAATACAGAATATAGAGTAAGAGTCCAGGGAGGCAAAATGTGAAGAAATTTAGCCATGGTATTAAAATATGGAACACTGGGCTTTTTGACTTGGTGAATGTTTAAAGAGATTTGTGTCTATAAACTAAATACATATGCTCTTATGCACGAGCAATCATGGGCTGGTCTATGAGTTTTCATTTCTAGTAAATGAGGGTTAGAATGCTTCAGACTCATGTGGTCTAAAGATGTAAGCCCTTCTAGCAAGAACAAAGCATACTTACGTGGTGCTGGGTACCATGTCAGAGTCTCTTTTCTGTTTTTACATTTTTTGTGTGTGTTAAAGTGCTGAGGATTGAACACAGGGCCTGTGTATGCTAGACAAGCACTCCACTAGCAAGCTACATTCTCTATACAGTTTTTTTTTTTCTTCACAGAGCTGCTCTTTCTGATATAGCTCATTAACACTTAAGAAACTAATGCAGAGTGAGGCTCAGAAGTAGAATGGCTGAAGAACAGCATTTAAGCCGCAATGTGTAACTCCCCCAGGGAGAGTTGCTCTTTTCTGGCTCCTTTTAAGCTTGGCCTCCCGGATGTCGAAGGAGTCCTGGTGACCTGAGATGCAGAAGAGCCATTGTTATATTAATATATTAATACTTACTATTGATATATCTTTTAGTAAGGCTGTGGTTTATCCTAAACAGCTGTATAACCAAATCACCACACAGTAGCAAGGATTTTTTTTAGTTAACCTAGAACACAATGCTGGGCAATAGTTACTCCATCCTAAACCTCCAAGCCTGCATAGGTTCATACCTTTCAGATTCATCCATTATACTTGCTTTTAGTGATATCTTAGATCTGGTTCATTTCTCCACATTGTTCCAAGACCTCTCCTCCAGCCTCTGCTCTCCCAGCTTCTCTCCTTCTGCTTCTCCTCCTCCTCTGGCTCTTCCCCTCCTTCCTCTCCTTTGGCTCCTCCCCTCTCCTTCCTACTCCTTCCTCTCCATTGCTCAACATTGTTTTATTTTGGCATGTTTACACAAAGTTGAGACAGGTGATGTTTAGAATAAGTATCACAATGCAATTTCTGGATTGAAACCAGAGAGTGAGGGAGAGAAATCAGCATTTGAATGAACAAGGGTAAGGTGTATATAAAAAGAACATTATACCAAAAAGCCATATTTATTCTTTCCCTCTTTCTCTCCCCTTCCCCCACTCCTTCCCTCTCTCTGTATGTCTTTGTGTGTGTATGCATGTGGGTCAGAGGACAATTTGTGAGCATTGGTTCTCTCCTTCTATGGAGTATTGAGTGTTGAGGTTCAAACTCAGCTCATCAGGCTTGGTGGCAAGCCCCTTTGCCCACTGAGCTGTTTCTCAGGCCTTTCATACATGTTCTTGAGGAGCAATCATGTCAACTGGCTAAAATGCAAGACCTTCAAGGTTTATGAGGAGGATCTTAGAAAGCTTTGTATCTGTTACATGACAAGTTCCCCAGTTAAGTTGATCTGACATTGAAGAAATTTAATTCAGAGTAATTGTCCACCACTCATACACTAGAGTAAAATTAAATAATGTAATCTGCCAGCCTAGTTAGGCTGACATTCCTTTCCACAGCAGGGAAAATGCTGTATCCACATGGGAAGAAAACCAACAATTAGACAATGGAACAGAGTAAAGCATTCATGAAAACTGAAGTTGTTTTGCTCGTTGGGCTAATGAAAAAGAATATAAACAAAATAAACTTTGGAGTAAATTTTTCTTCATTTTTACTTATGTTCATATTGATAGTTTGCATTTATATCCATGTACCACTTGCATGGCTGGTGCTGGCTCATGGTTGGTGGAATTCAAATGTGCCTCGGTGCCCTTAACCACCGAGCTATCCCTCTTGTCCCATTTTATTTTTCCCGGTAAGAATTACCAAGGCAAGGCAGCAGTCAAGTTTTCAGGTGAGTAGATTTTGTTCTCAGGTACGCTGGGTCATAGCCTCCTGGTATAAATTGAGAGTCTCCTGGAGAGAGTTTTCAATTGAGTGGCGTGGAACAGCACAGTTATAATTACAGGTGCTCGCAATTTCAACAATTATGAATTCCTTCCTTTCTTCAAATAAAAGCTTTGGGGCCTTTTTATGCGTTACTTATTAACATGCAAATACTCAAGGGAGACATAATAGCATGGATTCTTTTCAGATCATAAGTTGAGGAAGAGTCAATTTAATTTAGTTTATTTTGGTTCGTTTGGCTTCAACTGAATTCATCTGAGGCCCTACTAAGTGCAAAACCTTTTGCTGGCTCTTCCCCATGGGAAGAAAAGATAAATCAGGTAAGTTTCAGGGTTTCACAAGCTTCTCATGGGGATAGATAGTAAACATTTGAGGCTTTGCAGGCTGTGTGGTCCCTGGTGTAAAACTCAACTCTGTAGTTGTGAAGAGAAAACATCACGCACACCAGCAATCAAAGCCGTGTTTCAACAAAGCTTTATCAATCAGCCTGTGATTGCATGCTGAGCCCTCGGTGAGCTACAAGTTTTAATAAAACAAGGATTTACCTGATATCCTCTGACAAAATAGAAAGAATTTTAAGGGTGCTCGACTTGACTGGAAGTCACTGGAATCTTGTGGAAAACTTTAAGCAATACGCCTGCCTGGGTTGCCTACACAGGACTAGGGATTTTTATAGAACTGTTCTGGGACATGATAGGGTCCTTCCTAGCTCTCCAGATGGCATTAGTACTCATCACAGTTCAGAGATACTGACGTGAAACCATATGTGGGAAATACTGTTAGATGTATGCCATTCCCTGGGCCATACATAATATGAGGCCAGCAAGATGGGGAATTAGGGAGAGTGGCTCAGAGGATAAACTGCTTGCCACACAAGCATGAGAAACAGAGTTTGGATTTGCAGCACTTACATTAGGAAAAGCAGGTGGTTGGAGCTGGGGTATGGCTCAAGTGGAAGAATGCTTTCTTAGCACTCACTTGCAAGGTTCTAGATTCAATTCCCAGAACCACTAAGTGAATGAATGAATGAATGAATGAATGAATGAATGAATAACAAGTCAGCTTGACGGCCTACTATAGCTCTAAAGCTTGGGAGGCAGACACAGGGCAAACCTTGGGCAAATGGCCAGGGACACTAGCTGAATACAAAGGTTCCAGACTTAGGGAGGTCCCTCATCAGTAAATAAAATGGAGGATAATTGAGAAAAATACTCAGTGCCAACTTTTGATTTCAACACACATGGACACCCAAAAGCCCAGGCTTGTCCCACTCACGCATAAACATGCAAAAAAAAAAATCAAGTAAGAAATTTTATTTACAGAAAGTTAAGCTACTAATTATATGCTTGATCCTGTGTAAACCTGAAAACTATCGCCGCTCCTATCCTTGGAGCAGCCAGATTTATAATGTCTGTATTCAGATATGACCTGGCTGAGCTTTCAAATATGGCCATAGCAAAGAACCACAAACTGTACGACCTTCAGCAAGAAAAGAAACAGGCTTCGTTCTGCAGGCTGAAAAAGAACATTGAAGTCAGTAGGGCTGCCATCTCCCTATAAAGGTTCCAGGGAAGAATCGATTCTACTCCTTGTCCCTGCCTGCCGGAGGGTACTGGTCACCCTTGGTGTTCAAGCCTTGTCAACGCCTCTCTTTAATCTCTGTGCTATTTATTACATGCAATTTTATCCTCTCGTCCCTCTTCTCTCCTCTTCTCTCTCTCTCACTTTCTCCCTCTCTACCTTTCCAAATGGACACCAGTAATATTGGATTAAAAGTTCACCACAATCCAGTGTGACTTCCTTTTGATTTATTTCTAATTGCATCTTCAGAGAACCCCTTTCAAATACATTCGCTGATTCCCATCTCCGGAGACTGAGGCTGTTTTTATGAGGAGAAACACATTTCAACCCTAAATATTACCTCATGATGAAGTTTTCTCCCTTGTGTATGAAGAACAGAAATAGGATGGATCAGTCGAAAGAACATTGGACCTCAATTTAGAGGCAGATTGTGGCCTCATCTGTGAAATGAGACTGACAATTAGAAAAATGATATTCAGCAGTCATGGAAAGAAGCCTTTCAAACAGAAGAATCTCTTTAAAATGAAGTGTGAAGAGCAAAGGAAAACCAAACAAAATAAATTTAAAGTGTCGATATTGTTAATGAGCAATCTGGAATCAATTTAGAGACAAGCCCATGGCCACATTTGAAGTGCATGTAGTGTAATAAAATTCTAGCACAAGGGCCTGGGTTCTTGCTGCCTTCTCTCCTTTCCTCCCTCCCTCTCTTTCTCTCTCTGTCTATCTCTCAGACAGGGTATCTTATTCTTCGTTGGCCTGGAACTCAATGTGTAGAGCAAGCTGGCCCCAAACTTGCAGTGATCAGGCTGTTTCTGCTACCCTGGCGCTGTGGTGAAAAGTTTGTGCCACCACACCCAGCAGTTCTTGTATTCAATTATGTAGTCACAAACTGTCAGAGTTCTGGGTGTACACTAATCATTTCAGGAGAAGGGTTTTGGATGGGACAAATGTCCCTTTAGCTTCTAAGCAAGCGTAAACATTTTGTTTCAGTTTGCAGTACGTTTCAAAGAGGGGTAACTCCTCTGGTCATGTCACTTTACTCCTCTATGTTTTCTATCTAATCACACGTATATGCTACTTCAAGTGCAGAACATGCTTCATGCCGGGACTCAAGTGGGAAATTGCCCGGCACAATAGGAATTAGAAGAACTTGGGCTTCAGGCTGGGTGAGCCATTGTGTCCTCGAGTATAAAGCAGCCATGAGGTGATACCTCTGCACAGAAACTGGCTGTGGGAGTTTGCTGAACCAATATGTAAGGTTTGTAGCCAACGACTAGTGGTCAGTAACATGAAGAAAGCATGAGGACGGAGGGTTGGCGTTTTAATTCTCTGTAATTCAGAGGTGACATGAGGACAGAACTTTGTCAGGGGAGATGAAAGAGGAAAAAAAGAACCCCATGAGGATTTTAAAATGACTGTGCAAAGAGCTTAGTAGTGCCCAGCCAGGATGGAATGGAGTAAGACAAGAACAGCCAAGACATCACAAAGCTCTGTCCCCTATGTGTCATAGTCTAAGCAGAAAACCTGTCTCTGATGGCCAGAGTCCAGGTTAACTGTGTCAACTGGCTCTGCTCTAACAAAGGGCCCTTCTCGGGAAGAGGGTGGCAGGTGGCAGGTGCTGTCAAGAAGGCCACTAGTCACCTAGAGCTCAGTTTCATTTGGAGAGAGTTTCTAAGTAACATCTAAACTTCTCTTCAGTGGGAGAACACCAAGAAAGCCAGGACAGGTAGGCTATCAACTCTTCCTCTACATAGACTTTAAAAATAGACCAAGGTCATGCTGGACATTTCAAGGACAAAGAAAAATCTGTTAATTCATTTTCATTCTTCTTTTTTTTTTTGCCATCTTCATCTCTTTGTTGTGTTGCCTGTCTACACCTCCCAATTAGACATGGATTTACCAGGTGCATGCAGGCATGCAGGGAAATTGAGGAATGGATCTGAGTTTTTCATATAAGCGAGAACATGATGATATGTGATATCAGTGAGATGATATATCAGTTGTGAGTGTATACATGTGTCTGGTTGGTTTTGGTTTTGGCTTAGTCAGACAAACTATAGCTGTGATGAAACACCATGGGCAAAGCACATCAGGAACCTGGAGGAAGGAGTTGATGCAGAAGCCATGGAGGAATGCTGCTTGTTGGCTTGCTCCACATGGCTTGCTCAGCCTGCTTTTTGCTTTTTCATAGAACCCAGGGCCACATTTGTCCAGGGATGGCCCCATTCATGCAGGACTGGCCTCTCCCACATCAATCACTAATTTAAAAAAAAAATGCCCTATAGACTTGCCTACAGCCCTATTTTATGGAAATATTTTCTCAACTGAGGTTCTCTCCTCTTTAGTGTCTCTAGCTTGTGTCAAGTTGACAAATCATAGTCGGCACTGTCAATTTAACACACCTGGGAAGAGAAAACCTCAGTTGAAGAACTTCCTCAATCAGACTGGCACATGGCTTTTCTGTGAGGCGTTTCAGTTTGTTAATCACGGTAGAAGGGCTCGGCCCACTGTGAGATGTGCAGGTAGTTGAAAACAGCAGAGGAGCAAGCTAACCGGCAGCGTTTCTATGGGGATCCTGATTCAGTTCTGCCTCTGGAGGTTTCCGTTTGTTTTAGTGATGGATTGTAACCTGTAAACTCTTTCCTTCCCAAGTTGCTCTTAGTCGTAGTGTTTATCACAACAGAGAGTCAGATCAGCACAGCATGCAAGCATGCACATGTGTATATTTTGAGGCCGTGCTGAACGTGTTTGGAGACTTGTTATTAGGCAGAATGAGTCAGGATTTGGGATTCTCACATAGGCACGAATAAGGAGGGGAGAGTGGGTTGTGAGGTATGACTACGCTAACCTCTCTTCTCATCCCACTCTCTCCTGTGAGTTCGACCAGGAGTATATTAATTGTAGGGTAATGCAAATGCTGTGGGTGAAAGGATGAAATTAAAGGGCACAACATCAAATTTACAGGTCTCTGTTTCGAAATACAGGTGAGCTGTCAGCCCTAAAGCAACCGGTAAGAGAAAGCCAAACTATTGGCAAGCAATGATGCTTGTTAATTCTCATTTCCTTCTGTCCTCAAATTGGTACACACATTAGCCTGTGGGAGCAGAAGATGGTGACAAAGGAGACTTCTGTTCTATTTGCTGTGGTTTGGGATGCTCTTATTAACTGCTTTGGGTTCGAAAAGAGACAAGTTGTCAGTGGGAAGTGAAGCAAATATATCCAGGTGGTTGATTCACATCTTAAGACGACTGAATGCCTTTGGAGCCACCTGTGACCTGAGATGCAATAGAAGAAACACATACCTAACTTGCAGAGCAAAACTCTCATGAGGAGTATGACACAGCCCCACTTAAAAGAAAAAGTCAGTTTTCAATTTTTAAACAACAAAACAAAAATAATTCATTATACATTAACATGGGAAAGGTGCTAGAGCGGGTTGGGGAAGAAAGAAGGACAGACCAAACAACGGAGCTTTTCAGAAGATGGCAGACAATGTAAAGAAATGGTTTGCTAGGATCTCCAGGTAATCAACTGGGCAAAGTTTAAAAGTAGCTATCAAGAAGTAGGCAATGGCTCAAATTCCTATTCTAATAGCAAAATACAATAGGAAATTAACAAAGCAGAATAGGAGAAATTTCCAGAATCTATATAACAGGGATTGGAAGGTTTGAGAGCTTTCCCCATACTCTACCTTGCCAGAGCAGTTGTTAAGATAGAAAATTTCAGAAAATTGGTATTGTGCTTTCAGTAACAGACATTTTCCTTAAATTAAGTTTATTTACTTATTTAATCCCAACTGCAGGCCCCTCCTTCCTCTTCTCCTGGTCCCACCGTCCTGCTGTCTTCCCTATTTTCCTCTCAGAAAAATGGAGCCCCCCTCCCCCGCCATCAACCCACCCCAGTTTGATCAAGTCTAATCATGCCTGAGTGCATCCATTTCCATTGGCCAGGCACAGCAGTCCCGATAGGGGAAAATGGTCCAATTGCAGGCAACAGAGTCCATGTCAGAAACAGCACCCTTTCCTCTTGCTAGGGAACCCCCATGAAGACCAGGCTGCCCATCAGTTACATATAAGTAGGGGGCCTAGGTCTAGACCATATATGTTCTTTGGTTGGTGCTTCAGTTTCTGTAAGCCCCATGGGTCTAGGTTATTCATTCTGTTGGTCTTCTTGTGAAGTTCTTGTCTACTCAGGGTTCTTTTAGTCCTCCCTTCTCCCCCCTCCAACTTCCACAAGGCTCCCTGAACACCGCCCAAAGTTCGGTGGAGTTCAAACATCTCAGCATCTGTTTTGATCTATTGCTGGGTGGAGCCTCTCAGAGGGCAGGGCTCCTGTCTGCAAGCAGAGAAGAGTATTGTTAATAGTGTGGGGTGTTGTTTCTTACCATGGGTTAGGTCTCAGGTTGGGCCAGTCATTGGTTAGATACTCCCCCAATCCCTGCTCCCACTTTATCACTGAACTTCTTGTAAGCAGGGTAAATTTTGGGTCAAAGGTTTTATGAGTGGGTTGGTGTTCCCCTCTATCCACTAGGAGTCCTGCCTGGCTAGAAGGTGGCCTGCTTCAGTCTCCATGTCCCCTGCTGCTAGGAGTCTCAGCTAGAATCACCTCCATTTTCCCCCAAGAGCCTATCCCGCTTGTCTTAGAGATGCCCCCTTTAGTTTCTCTTTTCTCTCTCAGCCCCATCCCCACTTTCCGCACTCTGATTTCCACCCTCGGATCCCTCCTGACACTGTCTCCTACCCAGTTCCCCTCTCTTTATCTAGTTCCTCTGTCTATTCTATTTCCCCTTCAGTAACAGACATTTTAAAGAAAAGATAGAGAAAGATAAAAGAGGAAGAAGGAGACACAGTTTTAGATGGCAGCCGCAGAGGGAGGAGTGAGGCCATCAGGAACATGCTCTCTACTCACTCAAACCCAGCAGAAAGATGCCATTTAAAAAAGAAAAAAGCTTTTCCCAGTGACTATTCCGTAGCCAAAATAGTTTAAAAAGATCCTTGCTGAGGTGATATTGTGGGCCTCACAGACCCTTCATGAATAACATTCTTAGCAAATTCAGAGCCAGTGTCATGGAATAAAATGTTGATTCTGAACTGAATGGTATTTAGGAAGGTGGCCATCTAGTCAGGTTTAAGAGTCCAATGGGAATGGAAAGCAATTCCAAGAGGCAGGACTAAGATCAGGAAGGTCCACCCAGGAGTAAGACCAGCATTCCTCACTGAACTCCTAAAAACTGCTTGTGTGACCAGCATCTGTGACCCAACACATGAAAGATTGCTACTGACAGTGACAACATCTATAACTCAACCACATAAAGATTGCCCGCAAGTGTGACAGAGATCTAGAATCCCAAGAAGGAATGCAAAGATTTGAGACTGGAATTAGCAAAAGAGAGTCTTTTGCTCTCAGGGGAATACTGGGCATTGAGCCCGGTGCACACAGTCCACTCTAGCAGAGAAAAATGAAACTTCAAACTCACTGTAACGTCATCCTTCTTGAACATAATGAATACTTCCACTGAAAGAATAGCTTTAAAAAACCCAACCAACAAATTAATCCCAGATAGGCAAATGCCAATATAAAAAAAAAACTATGAACATGGAAAAAAACAAAAACAACAACAACAACAAAAAAACAACACTCAAAGCAACATGACTCCTCTAAAAATCACTAATCTCAGGGTAACAGCTTCAAATGAGAGAGAGTTAGATAAAGTCCCAGACAGAGAATTCAAAGTATGAGTTTAAATATAATAAAAGAAAGCAAAGAGTTCAGAAATGAACTTCTCAATGTATTCCAAAAGAGTATAAGCAAGCAGTTAAATAAATAAAGAAGTGGAAACAGTGTATGAAAGTAGGATGCAAAAAAGAAATAGATGTATGTGAAAAAAAAAAAAGAAAACATGAAAGAATGAGTCAAACAAAAAGCTGAACGGAAAGCTTTACCAATAGAACAAATTAGAGTGAGGAGACAATCAGGGCTTAAAGACAAAGTAGAAGAATTTAAGCTTTCAGATAGTGACAAAGATAAATTAATAAGAAAGTACAAACAGAACACTAAAAATCTAAGATGCACAATGGACAGACCAAATTAGTGAATCATGAGCATAGAAAAATTTCATGCCAAAGGCAAATAAAACACTTTCAATGAACTCTACCATAAATTTTCTCAAATTTAAGGAAGCAGATACCCATTCTGATATAAGAGGTACAAAGACAACCAGAAAAGAAACTTCCTTTGTAATATTATAGTACGCATATGAAAAGCTATGAAAAAGATACAGGATATTCTATATAAAAAAACATTAAGTACTTAAAAATCAATAAAAAAAATCAGTGATTAATATACAATCATCAAAAATAATTCCAAATATGAATGATCTCAATCAAATAACATAGAATATTATGTTACATTAAAACCAAAGAAAACAAAACAAACCCCACCTAGCTGTTGCCTGCAAAGAAATGCTTTATCACCAAAGACCAACAAGATGTTAGAGTGAAAGAAGTGAAAGAATAGTAAAAGTTGTTTGAAGCAAACAAACAGAAGAAACAAGCAGGTACTAGTGTAATATCTCATAAAATCGACTTCAAACCAAAATTAATCAGAATAGATAAAAATGATTACTTTACACAATTAAGACAATAGTCCATGAAAGTACATTATCATTCTAAACACATACACTCTAAATATGGAAGAATCCAACTTAATAAAACAAATACTATATGGTTTAACCCTGACACAATAATAGTGTGTGATTTACTACTCCAAAAGTATGTCAGTTCTAAAAAAAAAAAATACACAACAAATTTAAATGGTGTCATAGATCATATGAACCTCAGAGGCATATATAAAACATTTTATCCATATGCTACAAAATACCCATTCTTTTCAGCAGCCCATAGAAGTTTCTCTGAAGCAGATCATAAACAGGACACAAAACAAATTTCCTATACAAAAAGAATAAGAGCATCGAATAACTTCTAATATTGTTTCATTATGATGGAACAAAGATAGAAATTGACAGCAAGAGAAGCCATAAAAAATCCACATACTCAGTGGCATTATTGGATGACAAATGAGTAACTGAAGCAATCAAGAAAGAAATAAAAAGATGCTGGGAGTGAATGAGAATGAAAACACAACATATAAAAATGTATATGATGCACTGAAAGCAGCCTGAATAAGGAGAGAGGCTTATAGCTCTAAGTACCTACATTAAAAACTCAGAGACAAACACCTGAGGAAACACATGCCCAGTTAGAACCTTAAAGCAGCAAGAACAAGTCAAACACCAAATCAGTATCTAAAAATAATTAAGATCAGGGCAGAAATTGATATTAATGAACAACACCATGAAGCTGTTCTGACCTTAAGGTAAATGGGGAAATGCTCAAGTTGTTTCCCTTGAGATCAAAAGTAGGATAAATGCCTGCTCTCTTTGCTCCTTTCCAATGCAATACTTGAAGTCTTAGCTAGAGCGATATGACAAGAAAAGGAAATAAAATGGATACAACAGCAAAGCAAGAACTACAGTGCACTTATTATCAGAATATATGATATAAAATAGCTTCAAGACTCTACAAAAGAATGCTTAGATAAATCTAAGCTACACTTTCAGCAAAGTGACAGTGTAAAATATTAACCCACAAAATCCAGTAGCTTTAATATATATTAATAGCAAAAATGTTCGAAAGTAGATCATATTCCCTTTTCCCTCAAAAAACACAGTAAAACAAAATAAATAAACAAACCCACAACACAACCTTGAAATAAACCTCACTAAGAAGAGAGGCCTCTATAATAAAAACTGAAGAGGAAAATTAAAAAAGGTTACTAGGGGGATGGAAGTAATCTCAATACTCATAGATTAGAAAGAAGCTTTAATATTGTGAAATACCAAAACTCTACAAAACTCAACCCCAAATTTTAATGCCATTCACAGAAATGGAAAAAGTCTTTAAATTCATATAGAAATATGAAAGCACTTATTAGTAATATCAATCATGAGCAAAAATAAAAATATATTTGAGGTTTTGCCATGCTTATCTCCAAGTTACTACCGAGCTATAGTAAGAAAAAAGTGTGATACTGGCATGGAAACAGCTGATCAATAGACTAGGGGCTCAGAGGACTGTGGCCTGGGATATATAAGCCAAATATACCCTTTCCTCCTGAAGTTGCTTTTGGCCATGGTCTTTATCACAACAATAGAAACCAAAGTAAGATGGCGGATGCTTGGTTGTATTTTATGTCAGTCTCATTGTTGAGGTGTGTTACAGTTTAGAACCCCTTCCTCCCTTAGTCCCCAGATGAGGTACTGCTTTAAAAATATGGTGGCCTGGAAACAAAGTAAATAGCTTTGCGGTAAGAAAAACGTTTCTAGGATGACGGTGTGCTCTCATAGCCGGGAAGACCCTGAATGATACAGAACAGTGATGGATGTTTCCCAAGAGTATGGAGTATTTGCTGTCTTTCCAAATGCCTGTTTGCGAGGTCCCCCTGTGCTGATGTGTGCTGTCTCAAAGTTGTGAATTCAGAAGCTCTGTGTGGCTTATGCCAAGGGTTTTGGTTTTTTTTTTTTTTTTTTCTTTTTCTTTTCTTTTTTTTTTTTGCCCAGGCTAGGCAGAGGGTGACCTGCTGTCTAGTCCCCGGTAAAGAACACTGGACACTAGGTTTCTAAAGAGCTTCCTTGGTAGCCAGCCCTTCCTAGTGTGGTTGGAATCAGTGTCAGAGGAGTGTGTTCTTGAGACTTTATAGACGTTTTGACCAGTTTTCTCATGTTCATATCCTTTGTATCTATTTTTTCACGTAGCTTTTTATGCTTTTGCTGTAAGAAACTGTAGTCATGACTATGCATGTTCTGTGGATTCTAGTAAGCCTTTAAATCACATCAAATTAGGGGTGCCTGGGAGCCCCTGACACAATATGAATGAGGGAAAAATGAGAGCAGCAGTTTAGTCAGGAAAATGAGGAGATCCTGAAGTGTTCCTCATGAAGATGCCACACATTTCCCCCAGCAGCTGTACCAAGTGGGGCCGTAGGCCTTTGAAAGTAACAAGGGAGAAAGATTAGGCTGCAGTTGTCCATCTGAGCTTTCTGGTTATCACTGAAGCCGAGACTCAGTACTTCTGGTCTCCTTTAAAGAAACAGAAGGGAAATCCAGAGAAAGCAAGACACAAAGGCACAATTAAAAGAGGCAGCTACTGGGCCCTGGAAACATATCAGGGCCTGAAGCCTGCTGAGGTGCCTGGTGACAGGCAAGCAAGGGTGATAAGTGGCTCTGTTATCAGGCCTGTCTCCGTCCCTCATTTTCATGTTCCAGTCATAGTCAGTACACCAGCGAATTTTCTCCAGGTTTGTCTTGTGCACTTGACACCAGTCTCAGACAAGAGCTCTGCTGACCTTAAGTCCTGGCCCTGTCTGGGCTGCCCACCAACTGAATTGAATCCACTTTCTTGGTGCTTCAGCTGTGTGGTCCTCTCTTGTCACACAGTCACTGTCTCTAGGTCCTAAGACTATAATAAACTTTGTCTTCTGGAACCCCATCATGGCCCCTCCATGCTGCCTTTGACTGACCATCATGTAAAGAAATACAGAACAGTATCAGTGGTGACATTTGCTTCTAAATGTCTAATCCCAACATTCATAGGTGGACAAAATACAAACAACAACAACAAAACAAACAATAAATAAACAAACAAAAAACCCATAACAACAACCCCAAAGTCCAAAGGAACTCTGACTATCTTATCTGCACTTTTTACCAAAACTCCACACTGTGACTGGGTGACTTAAACAACAGGGATTCATTTTCTCACCGTTCTTTAAAGTAGAAGCCTGAGTTCAATTCTAATGGATCTTTCCCTGACTGGAGGTATTTCCTATGCCTTGGGTGACATTTCTTCGGTGTATGCTGGGGCTCAGGGAGGGGATAGCCATGATGCCCCTTTCTCTGTTTGTGAAGACTCTAGTTCTGTTGGGTTGAGATCTGTTCTTAAAGGCTGTGCCTCCAACACGGTCACATGGCAGAGGACTGTGGGAGAACTAAAACTTCAGCACCTGGGTTTGAGGAATAGTATTGGTCACCCTGGGAAAGTCCAACTACCACCTTCTGGTTTCTTTCCTACAAGGATGGGGCACAGCCGTGAGCAGTAGAATTCTGTCAGCAGGCATCATGTTCTGAGCCCTCTACTGTTTTCAAAAGTCCTTTGAAACTTGTATTTTCTTTTACTATTCCTGCATATGTGTGTACATATGTGTATGCCCGTGTGTGTATGTGCTTATGAATGTCTGTACGTGTGTGTGTGCTCGCACCTTCCTCTGTTATGTCCATGGAAGTTTCTTACTTAAAGTTCTTTCTTTCTGTAGCTTTTTAAACCTTGTACTCACTAAGTTTGTGGCAATGTCATCGCCCCTTTTACATCTCTCCCAACTACTTTTTAAAAACTTAAGAAAACATTAAAAAATACAAAAACAGAAAAAATAAAAAGCCTGATTTTTTTTT
>NW_026596040.1:16582644-16651859 GCF_907164565.1 Psammomys obesus
TTTTTTTTTTTTTTTGGGCTCTCTAGTCATTTCTGTGACTTTTCTACTGATTGTATCCTATCTCTTAAACCTTGACACAGACTACATAGGGGAATTCCTTGGAACATCTGTCTTCTTGATTTATTCTGTTGGTTATTTCATTTAATACCCTTCTTAAAGTTTAAATTTCAAAAAGGTTAAATCATTACTTTCATGCAATTATATAATGAATACACGGCCAATATTTATTATACTCATTAATCAATGAGGGGACCAGTAAGATATTAAAACTTCTTCAAAGGAACAGTTGAAGAGCTATGTATAGGCACTTCAGTAAAAGAGTATATTGTAGAGTTAAATATGTGCCTGGTCTTTGTCTCTGGTTCCAGAGAGGGAAGTCTATGCATTCTCCATCTCTTGAATAATAGGAGGGTCTTTGATATGCCTGATGACTCCTGGGATCACACTTGAATTTCTAGTCATGAAATGACTCATGTCAAGCCAATAATTTCAAATGTTTGGACCATGTTGGAAAGATAAACCCTGTGATTAGGCTTCAAACTACATGATATTAGCCTGGTCTAAGCAGAAGAAAGCTAGGTTTTATGACCTACGTCATAAAACCTCAGCAAAACACTAAACACCAATAGTTAGCTGAGCTTTCCTGGTCATTGCCACACACTGAAGTGCCAGGATGTTGACTCATCTTGAGCTTGGGACATGCAATTGCAGTACATTTTGTTTGCAAGTAGCCCAGACTGACTTGGTTGTTATGTCCCTTCATCTTGTTTGTAGTTTTCACCAATAAATTATAAGAATGTGCTGAGAATGTATGACCCAAAAACAGAAATAGATTGGTCAGCCTAGCCTAGCCTAGCCTTTACTAGAAACAAAATATTGTTTAATGCCTTGGCCTAGAGATTCGTGTAGTTTGGGGGTGTAAAACCAGAGGTTAGCCATTTTTGGGGGGCCCTCAATGTGAGGCACATGAGACCAGTGTAGAATGCTGACAAGTTTCCCTCTTCTCTGGACAGCTTTCCTGAGCCTGGGAGAAACAGTGTCCAACCATTCTAAGGTGGCTGCTTTCTCTTGGTGCCTGTTAGTGACAAATCTGCTTTATGGAATTTTATGTATATGTTTGGTTTCATGAGACCCCAACAATTTTGCAAGGAGTGCTCAGTGAACCTGTTTCACATCTATAAGGTTCGTTTCATTTGTTTAGTCATAATCTGTATCTTTCATAATAAAAATGTAATTGTACATATAGTTTTTTTTTTTAATTCCACAAAGAATCTCAGCAAATTATCAAATGTTAGAAGCTCCTAGATCTTTGACATTTGTGTTTGTGGTGAGGTGGACTGTGCCCTTCACCTGTCAAGTCTCCACTCTATTTTATGTAACTAGTGTCAGAATTGTTTTCTACGGACAGAAATTTTTTTTGTCTTATTACCAGACAAAATTCTTAAAGTGCATTTGTAACCGCGTGAAGCCTGGTCTTTTAAACATCTCTACACTCTTTAGGATCATTGGTCCTAAGTATTCCTCTTTAGTTTTAACCTCAGCTCCAATCTTAGACTAGGAAGTACTATTGTCAAATAGCATGAAAACAGTCTGTCCAGAAATGAATCCCAAGCTTATTTCACCCAATATTTTCAACAGATAATTTTACATGGCTCTGAATGGCCTATTGATCTTTCCCATGGCTCATCTTTGGATCCTTTCTTCCTATTTCATTTCAAATCCTGTCTGGCAGCAAGTTCTGCTGAGTTCTGTCATCTAGTTTCATCCTTGGCTTGATCAGGTTTCATCACCTCCCCTGCTAACCTGTTGGTCCCATGCATGCTGATCTTCTCACCAGATGAATGTGTCCACCTTCCAGCGAGTCCCCCTGTGGTTCACACCAGTTAGTCCATTTTCAACACAACAGCTATAATGATTCCATTAAAGGCAATCAGATCAATCAGACCAAATCAAACTGGAGAGTCTTCTCATCTCACCAGAATAACACCACCAAATCCTCAGAGAGGTCAGCTTATGATGGTCTTTGGCCAGCATCCTAATCTTGAGTCCTGCTGTTCTTTCTTGCCCTTTTGATGCCAGCCATTTGGTCTTTTTGATAACTTCACTTTGCCACCTGCTTACATCTACTGATCTGTTTCTCTCTCTGCACAGGCTATAATTTCCCTCTTCTCCATCTTTAACCATCTCCCAGGAAGATAGACTCTGATCAACCTTCTAGAGCTCTATCAACTGTCCCTACTCTTCTGCTCTCATTCCCTGTTCTGAGCTTTTAGCTTCACAGCACTTATCACCACTGATCGTTATACAATGTGTTTATTTTCTTTATCATTGTTTCCATACAGGAGGATGCAGGCTCCAAAAGCACAGCTTTTTCTTTTCCCCTTAATTTGTTCTAGCCAGCGTCTTCCTCCACAGCTTAGTCTGGACTCTAATTTACAATCTCCCTGCTTCAGTATCCTGACCCCTGAGAACTGGGATGGAGGTGTACGGCAGTATTCCTGGCTTGGGTAAACATTTCTGCTCTTTTGTTTTTCCTTTTCTTTTCACTGAAGTATTCTAGTACTCAGAAGAAATCTGGACACATAGAATTTAATAAACATTTATTGGGTAATAAGTTGTTATATATTTAAATTGCTGGGAAGTAAAGACACATATCACTAGCAATTTTGTATGCAAACAAAAGCTGTTGAGTACAGTGTTTTGGTGGCTTGGTGATTATTTCCAGGGTTTAGAATTGATTTAGGAGCCAGCTTGCAAGTCATTAATAATGTCAATTTAATTACTTTACAGTTACAGCTCATTTTGGACCCTAAACTGAATCACCCATCTTGAACACCACCTTATTCATCAGGCTTGGCTCTGCTGATGATTCCATAAAGCTGCTATTTATTATTTTCAGCAATCTTTTCCCTTAGTCAATAGTTTTTCATTCGCAAGAAGTTCACTCACACTCGAACTATTGAAGTGATAACGTTTGTTAACTATGTTCATTTACTTTATACTTCTGTTGTGTTGTTTCCTTATCCGCTCTAGCAAAGGACCACTTTCACATTGCTTCCCCTTGTCCTGCAATGGGGCACATTGCAAGGGCACAGCAGAAGAAGCCTGAGGTTAACCCTCTTCCAAATTTTTGTGTTTACAAAGTCTAACTTCTTCAAGGATTTATGCTAAAGGTGAATGAGAGATGTAGGAGAGAGGAAGGCAATGCCCTAATCAGAAAGTGAAGACAGGAATAAGAGCTATTAGAGGTTAACCCCCTCTCTATCCCTGAACCCTAAAGAAATGTCTATGCTTGGAGTGCATTGAGCAAATTATTACAGTCATTGTGGTGTCCCTCAAGAATGTGACTTAGGAGACAATGTCTGTGTGGTGCATCACGGGCAAGCTTTCTGTGGGAGGATGTGCAATGCTTTGTCTGGCTGAATTCAAAGAAAAGAACAAAGTTGAGTCTCATGAGGGAAGAGAGTTGAGAAATAGAACATCTGTCAAGAACCAAGCTAAATGGAGCTATCACTACTTTCTCTGAAGTTGGATTTTCTTCTCCATTTGAAGGGTGAGTCTGCCTTATGAATTCATGTCACTCCACATTTCACAAAGTACTCCTTCCTGCAGGGAACCCCCCAAGTCATTCCAGCATCAAGGCCTTTTAAATTGCCATTTCTTCTCCCGGAGAGTTGTGAGAAGGAACCAAGAACAAAGATGGAGAGTGAGTGCATTTATTCCACTCCCTCTATTTGGAAGTGCAGCATCCGGAACCCTACCATGACTCTTGGAAAAAGGGAGTAAGGCTCTGTCAATGAAGCTGCAGAGGCTGTGGCACTAAAAGCTTTAAGGCAGAAGGAGGATAGGTCCTTTAATTAACAAAGGGAAGTATGCGCCGTATGATGAGACATCAGAGAAACGAGTCTAATTCCTTAACGGATTGTTATGTAGACAGTGGGACGTGCAGTTTACTGCTGTGTGTGGAAGACTTGCTAGGACAATGGAGGCACAAGCAACTTAGGCATCATATCTATATTCGAAACACTGTCCCAGGATCCTAAATCGAGACTGTTTTGCAGATCTGCAAGAGAATGAAGGAAAGAGTAGACACATCTTCCCTCCTAAAGAAAAGGATTTAGTTCCATAAGGAAGGAGGTTAGTTCACCTCCATGGCCATAATAAATACTTGGATTCCATACATACAGATTACAAATTAAAGATGAATATATCCTAACATTCTAAGAAATGATCAGTATATAGTTTCAAATATGCAGTCAACTAGAGTCATTCAGATGACTGGTAAATTATAAAACACGGCCAACAATAAGTAGATCATTGTTTTTGTTCTGATGAGGGAAGATATCTTGGCTAAGTTAGAGAAATTTCTTCTGAAAGCTCGTACTTAATTATGAGTTTGGAGGGCCTAATGTAAGATGATATAAAATAGCATGAAATACCCAGAGTGAAAGGAATGTTCATTATAGATTGCTAATAATATAACAAGGAAAATAAGGCAAACTTGCACACCATTTAAGTAGTGCTTAATAGCTCAACATAATGAAGTTTTCTAAAATCTTTAGATTCTCAAATTAATTTCCATTTTTCCTGATAGCCTAGCATACTTTATGTATAAAAGAAGAAAAAAAGAAAGAGAAGGAAGAGAAGGAGGAAGAGGGAGAAGTGGAGGGGAAGAGGGAGGATAGAATACATGATACACTCCAGGTTGGAATTCATGATTTTTGCTCTTACATTATTTTTATCTACCTAGTAATGAGACTCTTTACCAACTTTCACTTTCAAGCCACAGGATCATTTGTTTTTATGAGACATAATTTGTTTCTCGGTGAGTACTCTTGTGCCTGGAGGCATAAAAACCTGAGTTAGCTGTGTATTGGTTGAATCCAGGACTAAATCTCCATGATCCATCTTAGGTTTAATAAATCATTTTTGTGAACATAATGATTCCTCTTGGTGACTTTAATAATTTAACAGGTTAAGGCTACTTTTCCTGAACAATGGTTATGGCCAGAACACGGGGAGTACCAAGAGTACTGAGAAATTGGGGAAGGACTATCAACGTTCTTGGAGCATTGATTTATGCCTGTGTTTTATTTGGAAAACTGGGCCAGCTTATTGCTTGTCAGGGATGTCACAAATTGGGAGCACACAGCCATCAAAAAAACATTATGACAATCCCAGCCCTCAGGGAGGCAGAGGCAGGGGGATCTCTGTGAATTCTAGGCCAGCCTGGTCTACAAAGCAAGTTCAGGAGAGCCAAGGCTACACAGAGAAACCCTGTTTCAAAAACCAGTAACAACAACAAAGCCAAGACATTACGGATACCACCAAAGGTAAAACATTTTCTTTCCCTCCTTATAAATTATTTTTTCTTCCTTAGGTTTACTTATTGACAAGGGGAAGCTATAATCTATTGTGCAAAAAGAATGCCTTTGGATTATCTGGAGAGCTACACCTTGAGCACTTGAGATCAAGCGTCCTTGGTGTACTCATCACTGAACACAATAATGCAGGTGACAGGTCATGCTGGTCCTTTCAGAGTGTGTAGCCTAACTAGAAGGAGACACTTCATGACTTGGCAATCAGAAGTGATTGAATAATGAAATGAAACATCTGGAAGTAATAAGTCTGAAGAGCTTTAGACTGGAGAAAGTATGAATATGCCTGTGCCAGGAGCCAAGGCCAGCTAGTGGAAAGTTACAGATAGCTGCAACAAGGTCGTAGGTGAGAGATTTACGTTTCTGGAACCTGTGAGACATCTGTGCGTCAGGCTAGACATTTTGAGATATCTTAGCTGACATTCTTGTAGTATCTTTTAGTAAACATTCTTGCGGTGTTCTGCATCATCATTAATCACCCTGTTATGTTTTGTAAACTATAATGCTGACACATTTTCCTTTCCTGCCTTCTCCCTATAAACTTGTGTGAAATTTTTCAAATAAATGAGAGCGAGATCAGACTATAGACTTGCTCTCATTCTTTGTGTCTCTTGTCACCACCCCATTCTTTTCACCACTCCTTAGGAACCCGTTGAACTCCCACTGGACAGGACACACCTGGAAAGGTGTTCGGTAAACTTGGCATTGTGTTGGAGATGCAGGTATTATAATGGAGTTAAGAGGAAGAATGATGTCATTCTCCTTGCTTGTCAAAGAGTGATATCTCTGGTGATTTCTCAGCAAAATAATAAAAGATTCTGAACAGTTAATGGGTGATAGAATTTTTCAGTGGAGAACATTATCACGGTGTTATCCAAGGAAGGGGAACTACATTCATCCATTTTTTTGATTTAGTGCTCTGTTCCTTCTATCTCCAAAGATTACATGAGGGGCTTGAAAAAAAAAAAAAAGCCTAACAACGAAGCTTGGCAAAAACACAACTACTCTATAACTGTGGTTTTATTATATATTATAATATTATGTAATATTAAACCATGAAGTAGTTTCAAAATGTCAAATGTACTCTTCTGTCAATCACAATGCTTAAATGACCAAATGTACCAACCATCTCATATTTAACGTGTAAGATATTTTTTTCTTTTAATCTTTTACAACTTGTTAAGAAACAATCATGGGGAACAAATTTCAAAATGATGCTACTGTGTTTCAATGTTAAATACAAAGGCTTTTACTCATGAGAAATAAATACCAACATAGAAATTAGAATTAATAATTTTGAATATACGTTATTAAGTTTACTACTTGGATTTTCACAAACAGCTTCCTGACTGTGGGCTCATTCCAGAACATGTATGGCTTTCCCATTTATATGTAGATCAAGTTCTTTACCAATCTTCATATTTTTTCCAAGGTGCCCACACTTACTCATCTTTGTACTTTTTGAGGGCAAAGTCACACCTATGTGATCATGAGGGCAATGAAATTAGAACAGTCCCAACCATACAAGTTAAAAGAAAGAGGACCCTTCTTGTTCTGAAAGCTTCTTTTCTTAAACTAAAGCAAAGCATTTGAAATAGAGGTACAGCCCAGCCTTTGAAGTAATGTTCCTGGTTTTTGCTTTGAACTTAAAAGGACAAAGGTTTCCCCCCAAGAGCTGAAAAGAGTATATCAGGCCCCTAAAGAATGTGGATAAGCAGATGAGTGGTACAAAGAATCCTTAGAATGGGACAGCAGACAAGAGAAGACAGTGAGACATCTGTCTCCAGTGGGAAATGTTAAAGTCAGGGTTAGTATTAATTCCTTTCTTGCTGAAAGGTATGTCTGTTCTATGGAAATAAATTATATGGAGACTTAACGACAGGATACATTTTAAGAAAAGCATCAATAGGTGGTTTCATTCTCTCTCTCTCTCTCTTTTCCCGCCACCTCCCTCACAGAAACACATCTCAGCACTTAGGCTCACAAATCTGGATGGTACAGAACCCCCGTGCCCCAGCACACAAGGTCACAAACCTGGATACTGCAGGCACCACTGACTTAGGGCATCACAAATTCTAATAGGGCCAACATCACCTGTGAGGTAGGTTGTTAACAGAAATACCCCTTCACAGGGTAACAGTTATATTGAATATTTGCACATTTTGTGGCCGAGTCTCTTTTGGGCCCCTTGTCACATTTTTTTCTGAATAAGCTCAGGCATGGTAATACCTTTAAATAAATGTAATATTGAAACAATATTATTTTTTCTTTAATTTTGTCATTAATGTGTGTGTGTGTAGGTCAGAAGCCAATATATAGCAGTCAAGTTTGTACTTCTACCATGGGGGACTCAAGGATAGGACTCAGGAACCCAGTCTGGCTTCTGGTACCACTTTATTAGCCCCAAGATTTCTGAATCTTAAAGAATAATTTATGCAGCTACTTAACAAAGAATTGGGCTTCTCACACATGTCAGGTAGCACTATTTTACGTGACTGAAGTAAATAAATAAATGACAAAAATCCAGCCTGGATTCTGGGAAGCTTTATCCTGTTATCCCATTCAGTTCAGTTGGGCTACACACCTTAATGAAGAAATGTTTGAAAAAAAAAAGAAAAAAAAGAAAAAGGTGTTCAACTCAGTTACATAGTTTTGTTTAGGAATTTTGTAAGTGCTGTAAGGGATTTTGCTGCTATTGATTTTAAATAAAATAGAAAAAGATTTACATAAGAGTCTGGCTTTGCTTCAGCTTTTCCCCTCCATCGTTCAGACCCCTGCTTCACTCCTAAGGTCCTCAGAAGAAAATCTGCTCAAACTAGATAGATGTTTAATGGCCTCTAACAATCCTGTCTCCATTTCTTTTCTGAAATAGCTGTTAGATTGAAACTTTATCCTCCCTCTACAAAGAGATTATCCTTTTGCACTCTCTGACTCAATGTCATTTGAGCGCACTCACCACAGAAACATTCCCTTGGACAGGCAGGAGCAGAGCATGAACCTCAGGTGCTCTACCTGTTCTCTAGAGATCACTGGAAATATTGAAGGTCAAGGCCAAGGGAAGCCCGCTCTGGCCAAGGCTGCTCAGTTGTTGTTGTTATTGTTGTTTTGCTTTTTAACTCTATGAAATGATTTATTTTTAATTTTGGAAGAGAACCCTGGCTCAAAATAGGCATGATTGTTTTACCTAGGGGTCTATGTCTCTATATTCTTAAAAGCAAAATAGGGAAAAATTAGGATGGAAGAAAGCATTTTGTATTTGTTTGTTTTTGCATTTTGTATCTATTTTGAGTAAATGAGGTATTTTCTTGTGATATACATATATATATGGATATATACACATTATTGCAAAAATGTAAGATTATTTTTGATACTTAATTTTGCATAAGAAAACTCAGATATATAAATAAAACAAAGACTTTACATATTTAATCCATTTGGGGGAGAAATTATTCTGTGTGTAGTAGCTGAAGATCTGGGCACTTGGCTGAGGCTTAAGAAATTGCTGGTGCCAATTCCAATTTGCTTAGTTCATTTACTTTGCACCTAAGTTGTAAATTAATCATTGCTAGTAACATCAATTTAGTTGTAATTAATCATAGAGGAAAGAGGAAAGCAGTTACATTGGAGCCAGCCATATTAACTACCTTATCTGATTGCTCTTGTGTAATTTTCCAGCACTTTGATGAATACCCAAGGCAGGAAATACTTTGGGGGCTTCAACAGGATTGAATGATGAAAGGGGAGAGTCCGAGTCAGACCCTTCTATTTGGAAATGCATAAGAATGCACTATAAAAGTTGATTATTGTATACACACACAGATAGAGTACACATACACACACACACATAATAGGTGGTTGTTACATAGGTAACTTTCACAGATGGCTGTTACATATGTAATTCACACACACATACACACACACACACACACACACACACACACCACCCTTTTTCTTGAATTAGATAAATGACCTGTTGATGTTTCCACAGCAAGGAAAATTTAAAATAGAGACTTTATTGGAATTTTGGCTGAGTGGTCCAATTCAGAGGAAACTGGATTAAAACTACAAATAAGCAAAGACAAATCTCACTTTGCACAGTGTGAATGTTGAGATGTGTGTGTTTCAGGCTGAGTTGAGGTAATGAGACACGGCCCAGAAGGCAGGTTTTTATATGTGTTCTAATGTGAACCAAAGCAAGGTCAGTGACATTCTGTCTTCTTGCTCCTTAGTGTCTTACTGGCTCAGGTATGGAAAGGTGGCTGGTCAGATCTGGTGCTGGCATTCTGGACTGCTGAATCAGTTTTCCTGAGCTCCTTTCTTTCATGGTCCCTGTCTTGAGTTTGGCCCTACTACGTCATGGTTTATGGTGTCCTTGGCATTATCCCCATGTTCTTCACACCCTCACCGTTAGTCTCACTTTTCTGTCCTTATCTGAGGACATATCGAAAGACCTGGATCTCGCGCATGCAATGACAAACAGGAAGATTCCATCATGTTACTGTAAGAATACCTGTTATGACAGAGCCCTGTGTTTTAGGCAATGAACAAGAAACAGATGCGGAATTTTTCTAAAAGGTCTAAAACTTTCTTAGGTTGTGTTCAAAACACCAAAGTAAAGGAAACAAAACCAGACAATGTTTTTGATCCAGTCTGCAGATTTTATACATGCACTTGGGATTTGACTTCAAAAGCAAGGAGGTGAATCACCTTTGATATTTCATTGTCTTCCTTATTGTCTTCTCCATTATTATCCCTGAAGTGTCTGAAAATGTCCCTCCTGCTAATTCTTGTCTGGGAGGATTGTCTCTGAAAAAATATTGTGATGAACTTCCCTAGCCTGGCATCTCACATGCCAAGGCAGTTTCTTTTTAGAATTTGGGAAACATTTCTGTCACTATTTCTCTGAATCCATCAATAACCTGGAAGTTGGGGTGTTTCACAGTTGCCGTGGGCAACATCCCCCATGAGCTCCTGTGTTTGCACACTTGGCACCCTGTTGGTGACACTGTTTGGGGAGCGGGTTGTGGAACTTTTGGGATATGGGTTGGCAGATACAGGACCTCAGGCACTGGGCTGAAGTATCATAAGCTAGTTGGTCTCCCCGGGTGCCTTTGACTTAATAGGCATACTGTAAGCTTCAGTACGGATGGCACTACAGCCAACGTACCTTCCCCAACAAAGTGGACTGTATCCCTTTAAAATGTGGACCAAAGTAAATCCTCCTTTAAGTTTTTTCAATCAGGTATTTTTATGAATCCCGGGGGAAAAGTCACACTCCAAAATGTGACAGATGAAGGGAGAGGAGAAACTTTTAAATCATTTAAGTTAGTTAGCCAAAAAATTTATGAATTTTATTGTGATATTTGTGAGGCTACACCCTTTTCTCATTTATCTCCTGATGGAACTCCAGGCTTTTTTTGTTTCCTGACTTTTGTGCTACAGCGCACTTGATGTGTAAGTATCTGGTGAACTGACTTAGAGTCTTCGGTCTATACACATGAGATTGGTACAGGTGGGTTGTATGGTGGTATTTTCTCTCTCTCCCTGTGTATGTGTGTTTGTTGGGTAGGTGTGTTTGTGTCATCTTGCATCCACATGAAGAGGCCAAATCAGGATCTTAGAGGCCGTCTCCTTGAGCTGTCAGCTTTACTGTTGTGAGCAAAGGGCTCTTTCTAAACCAGAAGCTTGCCATTTCAGCTAGGCATCCTGGGCATACGGATTTCAGGATCTGCCTGTCTCTTCCTCCCAAGGCTTGGCTTGAAGGAATAAGTGGACATTCCAGGTTTGTATGTAGTTTCTAGAAATTTGAACTCAGGTTCTGATGCTTGCCGAGCAAGTGCTCTGATGAACTGAGTAGCATCACTAGCCCTAACAATTCTATTTTTACTTTTTTTTTTTTTGAGGAGTTTCTATACTGATTTCTATAACTACTCCACTTTCCATGACCACCACTAGCATATAAAGGTTCCTTTTTTTTCCAAATAAATGCCAGCATTTCTTATCGTTTTATTTTCTTGATGATAATTATTCTGACTGGGGTGAGAGAGCACTTCAAAGTAGCTTTAATTTGTGTTTTCCTGATTGCTAAGGCTGTTCAACACATTTTCAGACATTTGGCCATTTATAATTCTCTTTCTTTCTTCTTATTTTATTTTACATTTTGAGACAGGGTCTCACTATGTTAGCCAGCACCTCCTGACTTGGAACTTGGTATGCGGACCAAGACAGCCTAAACCTGCAGGGATTCATCTGCTTTTACAGATGAATCCTTGCACAAGGATTAAAGATGTGCAACACCCTTCCAAGCTTTAGTGCATGTGTGTCTTACTTTGGGATCTGTCTACTCATCTCAGTATCCCATTTATAGACAAGATGATTTTTGGTGTGCAATGTTTATGGCTGTTTATATATTCATCTCCTATCATTTGCACAATCAACAAAGATTTCCTCCCTCTACAGGCAGTCTCTTTGCTCTACTGATTACTCCTCTTCCTGGGAAGGTGCTTTAACAATTTGTCGACTCTTAGGATCATTTTCTGTGCTACTGGAGTCCTTTGCATGAAATTCGTGCTTCTATCTTGGTGTGCTTTGTCTACGTTTTTCCTCTTGCCATATCACAGTTTCAGACATTTGACCCACTTTGAGTTAATTTTTGCACACTGTGAAAAATGCAGATCTAAGTTTCGTTCTTTTACATAAGGATATTTAGTTTCCAAGCATCAGCTGTTGCAGAGATGGAAAGGTTATGTCCTTACCCTGCTTATATCTCCAAGGTACTCAGCTACTCCAGAGAGATAATTTCTGTTCCTAATCTCATGGTTTTAGTCCCAGAGGTATTCTATTCCTGTATATACCTGCATAGGGACACTTTCTTCTTAGGAGGCTTTTTAGTACTAGTTTTTATTGATGGTATATTTATCAGAGTGTATCAGCACCCATAAAACTGGCAATGTCTTTAGAATGGAAGCATAGTGTTCAAATGTAAGAAAATAACATGATTTATGTTTTCTCTTTTCCTTCCTTCCTTCCTTCCTTCTTTCTTTCTTTCTTTCTTTCTTTCTTTCTTTCTTTCTTTCTTTCTCTCCTTCCTTCCTTCCCTTCCTCCCTCTTTCTTCTTTCTTTCTTTTCTTTCTTTCTTTCTTTCTTTCTTTCTTTCTTTCTTTCTTTCTTTCTTTCTTTCTCTCCTTCCTTCCTTCCCTCCCTCCTTTCCTCCCTCCCTCTTTCTTTCTTCTTTCTTTCTTTCTTTCTTTCTTTCTTTCTTTCTTTCTTTCTTTCTTTCTCTCTCTCTCTCTCTCTCTCTTTCTTTCTTTCTTTCTTTCTTTCTTTCTTTCTTCTCTTTTCATGTTGATTGCAGCCCCCTCTTCTCCTCCCAGTCCTACCCTCCCACCCTTCCTCACTTCCCCCCTCCCCTTATCCTCAGAAAAGGGGAGCTGCTCCACCAACTTTTCTCAGCACATCAAGTCTCACCAGGACTAAGCACATCCTCTTCCACTGAGGCCAGACAAAGGAGCCCAGCTAGGGGAAAGTGATCCATAAGCAGGCAACAGAGTTTATGTCAAGGACAGTCCTTGCTCCTCTTGCTTGAGCACTCATAAGAAGATCATACTGCCCATCAGCATCATAAGTATAGGGTGCCTAGGTCTAGCCCATGCATGCTCTTTGGTTAGTGATTCAGTTTCTGTGAACCCCCATGGGCCTAGTTTAGTTGACTTTGTTGGTCTTCTTGTAGAGTTCTTGTCACCTCTAGGTCCCTCTATCCTTCTCCGAACACTTACACATGTCTCTCTAAATGCTGCCTAATGTTTGGCTGTGGCTCTCAGCATCTGTTTCAATCTCTTCCTCGGGGGAGCTTCTAAGAGGGCAGTTATGCTAGGCTCCTGTCTGCAAGCATAGCAGCGTATCACTAATAGTGTCAGGGGTTTCCTCTCTCCCATGGTGTGGGTCTCAAGTTGGGTCAGTCATTGTTTGGCCTTTCCCTTTAGAAAATCATGAAATTTTCAGGAAAATGGATGGAACTAGGAAATATCATCCTGAGTGAGGTATCCCAGACCCTGAAAGACACTCATGGTACTCACTTAAAAATTGATATTAGCCATATAATATGATTTATTTGATCAGATTCCCCAATAATTTGTCTCTACTATAATTAACAAACAATGCTAAAACAAAGATTCCTCAATAAATATCATATTACATAGTATATTATTATTTACTATGATGTTTATTTCTGAATAGTTATTTCTGTTTATTTTTATTCATTCTTTTGGCCAGCTTGGATATATAATAGGACTCTAAATATTTACATAATTATGTGAAGAATGTATAAGGTTGAATTTTTGTTCATGGCATTGCATTTTGAACTGAGGCAATTAAAATATCTCATTAACTTGAGCAAATCATATTTCTTCCTGAAAGAAAAATTACAAATGACTGTAATATCTTGAAGGATAAATTATACCATAGAGCCCATAGAAACCAGTCTTGTACAAATGTGTCACCATTAAACATTAAGCACAGCTTACATCAGAACTCATCAGAGCAGTGTGACAAATGTCCGTGTCCCAAGTGACATGTGAGAGGACAGCAGCCCTACATTTAGGATGCTGCTTCAATGGATATAATTCCAGCAAGAAGGAAAAGTACCTTATGTTGATTTTTCCACCTGGTAATGTGACTTAAAATAGTAGTTTCTGAAGAGTAGATTGATCCAGGAACTAAGTTAATGGAATAGTTTAGCACTTATGTTTATCTTGTCTGCAGAATACTAGCCTGAATCTGAGCTGCGAGGTTCAAGTCACAAGGTCAATTTCAGTACAAGATTGCTACATCAGCAAGGTAAGAAGACGAGGTCTTATGGTCTACAATAAACAATATTAACACCATTGGCTATGTTATAATCAGTTCATTTTTTTATTAGTTTGTGTTTTATGGCATAAAATGCCATAAATTCACACAGCTCAAATGTGCTTTAGAGTTAACTGTCTTTCTCAAAGCCAGGACCAGGAGAAGTGCTGCACATACCTCAGAGTGGACCTTGTCAAGAGCTTTAGCTTTCTTTTTATCGACTGTGTGTGTTGATCTCATCACTTCAGTTTTAGTGAGTTTCTTCTTGGGTCAGTACATGGCTTGACTCCATCTTCTTAGGAATTATGTGACATTTGACACTGTTGTACTGGCTGGTTTTATGTGCCAATTTGAGACAAGCTTGAGTCAGAGAGGAAGGAGCCTCAGTTATAGGAAATGCCTTCCTGAGATCCAGCTGCAAGTCATTTTCCCAATTAGTGATCAGTGGCAGAAGGCCCGGCCCATTGTAGGCGGTGCCACCCCTGGGCTGGTGGTTCTGGGTTCTATTAGAGAGCAGGCTGAGCAAGCCAGGGAAAGCAAGCCAGTCAGCAGCATCCCTCCATGGCCTCTGCATCAGCTCCTGCCTCCAGGTCCCAGCCCTGCAAGTCCCTCTGCTGACTTCCTGCAATGATAGATTGTGATGTGGAAGTGTAAAGCAAATAAAGCAAATAAACCCTTCCCTCTCCAACTTGCTTTTTGGTCATGGTGTTTCATTGCAGCAATACAAACCTAAGACAACCATGTTTATTTATAAAACAAACAAACAAACAAACAAAACAACCTCAGTTATATAAAACTGAAGTTATCTGGAATGGAAAATTATTTTGGAAAGTTCAGAGTTGTTAATCATTTCTCAAAAGTTTAAAAATAACATAGAGAAATAGGAACCTACACACGTTACTCTCTTTCATAAGTTAAATGTATCACCGACATTTATCAGCTCCATCCTGATTTTGAGAATGAAGAGTGCAGAAATCCGAGTTTCTGACTGAATGCAAAGACAGGCAGTGAAGGACTTGTGTAGAGGGACTCGTCAGTGTGGAAAGAAGGCTCTACCTGCCTAACAAGGAACATACCGCAGACTGAAATGACCCAGCATGCTTTGGTGCTTAGAATGTGGCTCATGCATTCCAACACTTGACACCAGTGTTGCTGGTGTTTAGGGAGGTTTAGGAGGTGTGGCCATGGTGGAGGAGTTGTGTCACTGCCAGGCAGGTTTTGAGAGTTTAAAGACGCCTGCCACTTCTAGTTCATTACATAGCATACCGTGATCTCTCTCAGATTGTTGCTCCAGCTGCTCGCCTGCCGCCTGCTGCTGTGTCCTTACCATCAAAGACTCACACCCTCTGGAACTGGAAACCCAGGTGAACTGTTCTGTAAGCTGCCTTGGTTATGGTGTTTTATCACAACAGAAAACTAATTAAGGCACAGATTAAACTGTTTTTAAATAATGTATTTGAGTCAGACATATTGGACACAGGCTTGTAATCCCTGCATTTTGGAAGTTGAGACAGGAGGATTGCCAGCTTAAGGCTAGTTTGGTTCCATTGTGAGGTCTTATTATCAAAAAGCAAAACAAATTTTAACAAGAGCTGAACAAGATATATATGGGCTCAAAGCGGCGGGATTTTCAGAATAAGCATTTAAAGAATAATAACAAGTGAGAATAATATGGTTTAGTATAAACTTATATTTCAAAGAAAAAAAATGAACCATCTGTATATGCACATATGAAAACAGGTTTGAAGTCACACATTACCTTTGTCAGCAGGTAGATGATTCACAGCGACATAATTGGGCAATGCGATTATATTTTTCTTTAGAATGGAAATAACAAGGCACACAATTATGTATTACTTTCATCACTTGAAGGTAGAATAAAGAATGTGTCAAATTGAAAAGCGTGTGATTGGAAGAACAGATTTTACAGAAAATACCTTCTTATTGTCCTGTAAGGCTTAATGAATTTAAAAAGAGATACTTCAAATATTTGTAATGATAGTCTAAATATCAGAAGCAACAACAATGGTTTGCAGGTAGCTGTTGTTCCGTAATAGTTATTGTTTTTATTTTTCCCTTCAGGAACTGAATTTAGATTCTTGGTTTAAACTAATTATCCTTTCTTCCCATAAAAAAATCCACACACACACACAAAACATAACCAAAACAAGCAAATCCCACAAAACAACCAGGACATCAAAAACTTGCTAGAAGAAAGGAAGGAAAAGATCACATTATTACCAGCTGGGCCTAAATATCAGTGAAAGACCCCTGTACCCACCTCACCAAACACTGACTTTCTTTTTACCTAATCCACTAGAGTAGTGGTTAAACTTGGTGGTCACGACCATAGGGGTCGCCTAAGATCATCAGACAATACTGTTCATAACAGTAGCAAAATTACAATTATTAAGTAGCACCAAAAGCAACTTTATGTTTGGGGGTCAACACAACATGAGGAACTGTATTAAAGGGTGGCAGCATTAGGAAGGGCGAGAACCACCACGATAGAGGCCTGAGAATAGAGTAAGCATGGGCCTTTTAGGAGATGTGTCTCCTACCCTTGATGACTGCTTACAGTTTAGCAAGAAAGAAGATGATCTAAAGAAGGAAGGAAATCCGGTTTGTTAAAAGATTGAAGTTAAAAATTACACAAACAAACACAAAGTGATATGCTTTCAAACTCTGAAACAACACTTGGAAAGAGAAGAAAATTAGCTTTCAACTACTTTTTAAACTTTGGTGGGGTTCATGAAAATAAAAGCCATGTTTTTTCCATGCATTTCTAGCTTTCTCAAACCATCTGTGCTTCACGGAACATTCAGGCCATGTGTTTTTAGTTAATTTACACTTAACTCATCAAAATGTTGACTTGTTATTGATGTCTCAGAAACCTTACATGCGTTTTAATATATGTTCAAAAGTCTTTCCTTCATTAGTGAGTGGTAAACACAACTGAAGAGAGCTTAAGCCTGATTCTTTATGAGGAACCAGGAAAATACCAAGGTTTTTTTTTTTTTTTTTCTTTTTAACTTACCAAACTGCTTTTCACACACAGTCACCAAATTGTTTAAATGATAAACACGAGAAATGACCGTAAGACATCAAAATCATCATGAGTACAAATGGAGTATTGGTAGTGTGAAAACATTAGTTGGAGCACTGGGAATATGGGTTTCTTAAATGAAGGAACTTCTGAGTTGCTGCAAAAGCTCCCCTCCCCCAGGCCCCCAGCTTGCCCTCCCCTGCACTAAATGTCTTAACCAAACAGTGCAAAGAAGCCACTGAGCAATTTCCCACAGGAAAAAGGAAAAATGACAAATGATATTCTACTGAGGTTTTGGTGACACTTTCTTTTTAGAAAAATAAAATAAAACAAAACCAAAACAACAGAAAAAAAAAACAAAACACTTAACACATACTATAATGTGGCTTTGTAGTGAATGAAATATTTTATTATTTTTCCTGTTATGTAAGTTTTTGGCTAGACTGCTTGCCTGGGCAAATTTGGTATCTGCTTGCAAACCAGATGACAATAAATCCCCAGGACTTCTAGAGCTGTTTAATCAGGGAATCTTTTGTGGCTAGGAACAGGAAGGGGATTGAGAGATCAAAAATGGGTGAACAATTTTCTGGGGCCAAAACTCATGCTAAGACAAAAGTCTCCAATTCATATCTGAGTGCCGATCGTAGTCAGCAGATTCGAGTAGATCTGAGCCACGGGTCAAGTACGACCTGGAATGGAAGCAAGTCAAGGGGAACACAAAAGAAGTGCATCAATAGAGGAATGTGAAGCTGGGGAAACAGAAGCAGCCAGGCAATTAGAAAATGTTATTGGTGAAGTGTAGAGAGAAAGGTAGAGGTCAGTCACATTGGGCTGACTCACGTGATCACAGATCCCCTGAGTCATCTGGCTCGCTTTATTTTCATAACACAATGGTTCTCATTCTGTAACTCATGGTGGCCCGTTTTTTTTGGGGGGGTTGAATATCAGATATCCTGAATATCAGATACTAACATTATAATTCACAACAATAGCAAAATTACAGTTATGAAATAGCAACTAAAATAATTTTATGGTTGGGGGATCACCACAACATGAGGGACTGTACTAAAGGGCCTCGGCATTAGGAAAATTGAGAACCACCGCCATAAAGTAATAAGCTGTCAGGGACAGAAGTGCTCACAAAGTAATCATTTCAGCCAACACTGCAAAGTCTGACCTTGTTCTTTTTGTTACTGTTTTGCTTCTGTAAGTGTGAGGTTTGTGGCTCAAAGTGGATGAGTAATAGGTTCACTCAGCTATACCTTAGTTGAACTGTGAGGAACAGCTCTTGAAAGACCCTTTTTTCACTTCCACCTGCACACTATCCGGAGCCTAACAGTCACTTCCTTTCTCTAGCAAGTTCAGGCTTTCTTGTTTGTTTTCTCTTTGTTTCCTTTACTCCTGCGCTAACTCTGTCTCTGGATTGAACTAAAGATGACACAGTGTCAACCCCAAAGCTTAACTAGAGTTATTTTTAGAGAGGGTCATGGGGCACATTTGTTTTGTGAAGTTTCAAGCTTATTCTTAGCACATGAGTGTTCAGAGCTGTGAACCAACCTTGAACCTTTGGAGCTGTGAGTCAATAAGTCAAATACGTAAAAGAAAAGAAGGTTCTGAGGAGTCACAGGCGGTTCTTTTCTTCTTTTATTTATTTATTCTTATTTTTAAAGAACATTGCGGTGAGCTAAGTGTAAATGAATCAGAAACACAAGGATTTTATTTCCCTTACCACATGCCTGAGTTTAAACATTAACGGAAAAAAAAATGCTCAGCACAACGTGTTTTGAATTTTCTTTGTCCCTTTTTCTCTTATGATCCCTGGAAGATGGAAGGTGAAGAATGCTGAAGACAATGCAATCAAAAGCAAGTACCAGTCTTCCGTTTTATGTAGCACATGTAGCTCTGTTAGACCAGCTTCCCTTTTGAAAACCAGACAGTATTTTTAATCTTTGACCTAATTATATTACTGAAAGAGACTTATGAACACGCTTGGATATGAATATACTGTGTAGGGATTGGGCAATGGGTAAGACATCATTTCATACAGATTCCTGAGGAAACTTTGCAAATGGACAAAGAAACTAGTACATAGCGAACAATTTCATTCAGAAATTTAAGACTTAAAAAGAAAAATAGAACAACTTATCTGACTGAGCCTGTGTGTGACCTGTGTATATCCTGCTCTACACTCTTCCAATGATTTAATATGTAAAGCATTTGTAGAGCTGAAATAGATCTTTTAGAATATTTCTACTAAAAAAATTACAGCAATTTTTAGGATTCTTATCACTTATCATTCTTCTTGATTCCCACTCTTGCTGAATAATTTCATGGGAAAGCATCTCACAATTATCCTTTTGTTTTCATGGAAACAGGGCTGGTCTTAGTTAAAAATTTCTGTCTAGTTATAGGAATGCTAATAATTGGCTACATAAGCCTCAAATGTTCTCTGTAGGCAGTGCTTACAAACAGATCTTTTATTCAAACTTGCATCCTTTCCCTAGTTTACCCAGAAGCTTCTAAGAGAGCATGCAAGTTTAAATAAACCCTCTCTGGTTAACCTGTGGTTTGGCTTTTACAAACCCTCAGATGAGTAAAATTAAACCAATTCATATTCTAACATTGGAGGAACACACAACAAAGGCATCCTGGCAATTTTACTAAAATGATAAGTTGGTTAGAACACAAATATTTAATTCGATCGACTGCCAAGAGAGTGTCTCCTCAAAATAGCTCATCTTCAGCACTGGTGAGCTGTATCACCCAGGAAGAGGGCACATAAGTCACTGTCACAGCTGTCATTAACTATGTGATTTTTTTATATGTCTCTTCATGTATTTTAAACAGAAGGAAAACTGGGCTAGATTTCAAAATTTGAATATGGTACATGAAAAGGCTGTGTTCACATTTAATTAAATTAAAGTCTATGTGCCATATGTAGAATCAGACATCACCTCCATCACAGATGGAGGTGAGGAGTAGGAATGAGGAGTAAAGGTTCCCTTCTGCCTTCTGAAAGCACACACCGAGATTGTTTTCTAAGGAATGCCATCACAACGACAAACTCTTTTGGCAGCTGCTGTGAGGATCACTTCGTGGCTCATTAACTCCCAGGGCTGTGAACTGGGCCCTGTGAAGAGAGGTGGTACCCTTAACTCCAGAAGGTAAGACTTCAGCTATGTTCAGTTCTGGGCTTGGGACTTCCTGTGGTGCTCCATGCCCTACCTTTCCAAGTCACTCCAGCTTAGAAAAGAGAGAGAAGCTTCTCACTCATCTCGACATGTAAACTTAGGTTACAGAAATTTCGATGCAGTGACTAATGCAACTTGAACTGAAAACAGCGGACACCACAGTTGGCTCGCTGACCCTGAAACACAGAATACACTTTGTTCAGTCCTGAAGTGTACGGGCCTTGTGCGGGGGTGGGGGAGGGAAGAGGCACTTTTCCATACGAAACCAACATGTGTTTTTCTTTCCCCTGCCGCTCTGCAGTTCTTGCCATATTTTCTGAGTTCACATCTCTAATCAGTTGGTGGGAGTGTAGATTTAGTGACATTTATTTTGGAAAACATGCTCTGCTAAAATTTCGTAGTAATGTAAGCCATTTAATTCTAGAATTGGCAGCTGAAACGAACACTGAGTTCACTTAAGCAGCTACTGAAATGCTTCAGTCAAAAGCATTTTGGAGCACAAACGGTTGAGACGTTGTTTCTAGATACTTTCAAAAAGGACGGGAATGAACCAGGAGCCCACCTTCAATGGCAGGGACACTGATAAACTCTCCTGGTGTTACCTGTCTGTTCTATTTGCCTTGGATGCTGACAGTTCCTCAGTTGGGAAGGATGACAATTTGTTGTCCTCTGGACTTTAGCTGGGATGACATGAACAAACTTTCTCCTCAGTGCCAATGAGGCACCGATGACAGAAATGAACAATTCTATATCTGCGCATCAGCCAACGGGCTTAAAGGTGGTTATATGAACCACTTGGGGTTGGCTATGTCATGGAAGGTCAGTCTTTCTCCAAGCTGTCAATAATTTCTTGAGTATTTTAAGGGAGGAGCAGGCCTTGTGTGCTCCACCCCTTCATGATAGAAAATTAATAGGCCCACTCCGATGCAGGTCTCTTGTGGTAATCTCAGCCACTGAGGGTTCAAGAGAACAATGGCTGAATCACCCCTGGAACCCGGATAACCACATTCCATAATTGTAACCCTAGCACTCAGGCTGAGACAGAAAGATCATCAAATTGAGGCTGGGTTGGGCTACATAAAACAAAACAAAACAAAACAAAAATCATATATTTTCTTTTAAAAATCTTAGTTTTATTTGTGTAGCTATATATGGAACATGTTTAGATATACACACATAGGAGCCAGAGAGGGAGTCATACATACCTTGGAATTGGAGTTATAGGCAATTGGAAACTACCCAGGGTGGTGTTCAGGAACCAAAATTTGGATCCTCTGGAAAAGCAGAAAAGGTCTTAACCTCTAATCAGCTTTATGGACCATTAAAAAAAAGACAAAATGAAAACAAAAATGTTTATTTTTTTTTTAAAGAAAAATAATGGTAAATAGAGGAAATATAAAAATGAGTGTGTGGGTGGATGGGTTGTGTGCCTAGTGTCTAATCTGTAATCTGTAGCAGGGAAAGACCAATCAGTAGGAGGCAGAGGTGGAATGAGAAACCCACACACAGGAGGCTCAAATTAAAACAATGTTCTCTGGCCTATGCAAAGGATGGAGCAGGAGAATTACCTCTATGTAGGTGTTCTGCAGCTTCTGCCACAGACTAGCTACTACACCAAACCTTTGGAGTAACTACTCTACCCAGATAGGAGAACAACACAGTGTGTAGGAAAACACATGGGAGAATTTGGTCTACTTGTCAGAATCACACAATTAGCAAGTGGACATGACTGGGACTGAAACGATGGAGTCAGATTCCTTTCTCTCTTTTCTCTACTTTGGTGGAGATGAAGTGATGGGGGAGATTGCCGTGAAGCAACCTGGGACAAGAGGGAGAAGGCACAAATGAAAATGAGTGGAGTTAAGGTATAATTGAATCCCAATATTGCAACTGGATAGATAACATGGTCCTGAATATATGAGAGTGAACTCATAACGACTGTCAAACAATGCTGTCAGTTGACCGTGACTGATGAAGTCACCCTTTCTGAGAAGACAGAAATACATCATATTCATGGAGTCTTTTTGGAATAGGATCTGGAGTCTTGGTCAGTAGCACTCTCACCTTGATTTGCTGGGACTCACTCCTCCCTGTCCTGGTACCTCTGTATTTATCCATTTCAGCCACAAACCCTACCAACTCTTTTGCTATACCGGTCAGCAAAGTTATCTTTCACACTGGAATATCAATTCCACGTCTTCTCCTAAGTATGTATTGCATCTGATTACCCTTTGCCATTCCCTACATCAGACGATTAGTACCTGGGCTTCTCTGAAATTTGTGTACCCTTGACTTCTGACACTTTCCTCACAGGATGGAACTTATTTCTAGGTTTTTGGAATGGGGGATTAGGGCTGTGGCTTCACACATACAAGAAAGAGTTCTACCACTCTACTTTTTAATAATATAGATCCTATCCTATAAATTGCCTATTGAAATCCTCCAGAGACTGTAAGGATTGAGAAAAAAATCTCATGCACAAGGCCATTGTTGATGTGGTTGTATCTCTCACTCTCATTTTCTGTAATTCCCTTCTCCCAACTTTGACCCAGTTACCTTGATTTTCTCATTCAATTCACAGACTTGTCTTGTGGTCTTAGCAAATGCTTGTTAGTCTGACTAGAATGTTCTCTCCCAAACTTCTGCCTTCCTCCATCATGTCCCCTTTAACTCATCCTTTAGCTAGTTCAGTATCTCCCTTTCCGTTGCTCAAGATGCCATTTTTCTATATGTCTTCCATTACCACCTCACTCATCTCTTTCCATATGAAACCATAATGATGAGATTCTTTCCCCTGTTGAGGTAAAATCTGTGAGGGAAGGGCCGCGTCTATGTTGCTTGCTACGTTATATACAGTGCAGAGAACAGTGTTTTAAACACCTTTTTAAATACGTTTAAGTGTATTTAAATGCATCTCTTCTAAGTAGACCATGAGAGTCTATCAGTTTCAGTTAGAAGAGTATGGCTGGGGAGTTCAAGGGAGCAGCAGTCCTGCTAGGCCACAAAGGAGGACTTTTCAGCCAGTCCTGAAGATACCTGATAAAACAGGGTCAGATGAAAGGGGAGGAGGTCCTCCACAATCAGTAGAAAGGGGCAGGGAGGAGATGAGGGAGGGAGGGTGGGATTGGGAGGGAATAAGGGAGTGGGATACAGCTGGGATACAGAGTTAATAAAATGTAACTAATAATAAAAAAATTAAATTAAATTAAAAAAAGAAGAGTATGGCTTTCTTTTAACTCTGACAGTAGCTCAGCTCCACATCCTTTTTCTTACAGTTCCTAGTGACTGAATGACGAATTTACTGAATATATAGATTATGTATATCTTGACACTCCTTAGCATTTAGAAAAGAATGGCTCCCCTCCCATCATGTAAGAATGAGCCTTTGTCTTTTATGCAAACTAGGGAGCTCTAAGAGCAGAGTTAGACAATACAGGTTCCTCTTATTTTGCTTGGGGTTCTTTAGAAAAATAAAATCAGCCAGTTGTACTCATGTCATTTATAACTTCACATGTATATGTTAGAGCTTTATATACAGAAAATAGGGGAAGGAGTTGGCTTAATGCAGTTGTGGCGGTAGAAAAGTGTCATGGACTGCTGTCTGCCAACTGGAGAGTCAGGGAAGCTGGCAGTGCAGCTTGAAGGTCTGTGATCCAGGATTTCCATGGTGTAGCAACCAGTCTGTGCTTAAAGACCCATACATCATGTGTGTTAAGAACAGGTGATGGCAGATGTGCCATTTTTAGTAGGCAGGCAGGAAGTAAATTCAACCTTCCTTTTCATTTTGTTCTATTCAGACCCTGAATGGAGTGAATAATGCTCATTCACCAATACTGGGAAGGACCTTCAGGTTTATTTGGTATGCCAATTCAGTTGCTGCCTTTCTGAGACATCCAGAAATCAAATTTGACCACATATCTGGGCATCCTGTGGCCCTGGCAATTTTGCATATATATGTAATCATCAACTCTTTGTAGCCAGGTATTTTCTTTATTGTATCTCAAGAATATTTTTTCCATGTGTCAGGATCCTAGGGATGGAAGATTCCTACGTTCTCCCAAATGTACAGCTCATTTGTGTGGTTCTAGTTGCATTTCTTATGGAAATTATTCAATGGTCAAAAAATACCACTGACATTTTTGAAGAAATACCACAAACATTTTCTGTGTCATATTTCACATGTACCACTTAAAGTTTACTACCAATATGCTAAGAGAAATATAAAGCCTCAAAAAATGTAAGTAGCTGGAATTGCCAGGCTTTCTACAATATAATAAATGTAATTCGGTAATTTAGAAATGCTAGTTATGGCTTAAATTGAGATAATGTTTGTATTTCCTTAACCTGTCTGGGAATATTAATGAAATGTGTCTGTTTGTTTTTGTGTATGTGTATGTTTGCATGCATGTATTTGTTTTTAGTGTGGACTTTGAAAGTGAAAGCTGTGCTTAATTAGCTTAACTGTGTGTTTATTATTCTTCTTTCTTGTTTTAGATTTATTTTGGTTTTTATTTATGATCAGTGTGTATCTGTGACTGTCTGTATGTGTATTCACATGTGTTGGCATGATTACAGAGGCAAGAAGACTGTACTAATATTTTGGAGCTGGAGTTGCATGCATTATGGGCTACCTGATGTGAGTGCTGTAGCCTTGATGTCTGAGATAGCATCAAGTGTTCTTAATCAATGAGCCATTTCTCCACCCTTTATATTATTCTTCCTTGAGATCACATCAAAATATTATTGTGTATTTTAGAGATATCAAATACAATTAACAATGGAAGACAATGGGAATACTACACATAAAAATACTCCCTGATTTAGAAAAATTACATTCGAAAATAAGAAAAAAATAAAATGTTGTCCTTGGATCTGTAAATGATTTGTCAGACATTGGTGTAACAGTAAGTTTTGTGTCGAGTAATTTTTAAGTTACTTGAGAGAAGTGATTTAAAAGTAAAACAAATATTTTGGTTCACAGTTTCAAGGTTGCTGTCCACAGTGGGTGGTTTCCATTGTTCCGGGCCTGTGGTGAGGCACAGGTTATCGCTCATGGCTGCAGCAGAGCAAAGCTGATCCCCTCATGGCACCCTGGGAGCAGAATTGTGAGCAACAAGATATAGCTTTCGGGGACATATGTCTTACCTTCATCCTATCAAACTGTAAGTCCATCAGGGGGTTGAAGCCTTGATTCGGCTAGACTCCAGGGTCTTTGGAAACATCCTTATGCATATTCCCTGAAGTACTCCCCTCTGTGGCACCTCTCAATCTAACCAAGGGGAAAATCTAGATCCACCTTCCTACTTGGTGTCTGGAAAGCTGAGCTATGATAATTGGTTCTGGCAGTTTGCTATATCAGCTCAAATATTAGCACACACCTAAGCAAGACTGACCCCTGATTGAGTCACTTACTTAAGTTCTCTTAACTTTGCTCTTCTACATTCAACTAATAAAGTTCTTTGTGCCTACACTAGGCTTCTTATACCCAGAGTTCTAGTTCAAGATGAACAGTTCTCTACAAATGTGTAAACCTTTACCCACACAAAATTAAAGAGCAAATATTATTATAACTATTGTAAGTGAAAATAGGAAAAAAAAAGAGACATTTCCGCTTCATCAAGCTATTAGTGGATAAAGATAAGGAGAAAACAATAAAGAATTATATAGGAAAACATTTCTTAGTGGAGTTAAAATCTAAATGCAGTTAAATTTTAAATGCAGAAGATTCAGTTTCAAAGTTAAAATGAAATAAACAAACAAACAAAAAAATCCAGCTTCACAGAATTACAACTATTTGCCAGCAGAATCCTAGTTTGCCCTTGAATTGACAAAATGCTTTCTGGGATACATCTTAGTTCTCACTGTTAATGATTATTCATAGAATTTAAAATCTGAGTGGTACCACAGGTAAAGTCCATGCTAAACAGGGTGGTTCTTGTTTTCTTTATGTATTATCTTTTAATACTTGTTAACAATTTGACAATAAATGGTGCTTCCTATATAGTCTTCATGTTCAAAAGAGATGTAAGCTGGGTATAATGGCTGACACCTCGAATCTCAGAGCAATTGAAGCTGATGCAGGAAGATGATGGCTATGAAATGAAACACTATAAAAACGATAGAGGTACATTTCAATTATTTTACACAGTATACTAAGGGCACTGATTGCCTGACATAATTAAGTGTTCCTATTTAAAACAAAAACACTGTTCCCTGTATCCTGTCCAACTCTATTCTCCCCTCTAGCTGTCAAGCCATCAGTTTGAAAAGGAAGAAAGATTGATGATAAGTCATAGTCTCAACAAGGGATTTATGAAATCCTCAGATGTCCACATATGTTTTTGGAGGATGTGTGTGTTTCAAGTCCTGCCCTCATTTCTGAGATGTCAGCCTTTAGAACCAGAGAGTTTTTAGCTTGGAAAGTGTAATTTCCCTAAGTAGGCGATGTCCAGTACAGTAAGATTCTCCAAAGCCTCCGGAAGTGACTTACTAACACAGGTTCCCAATGTTTGTTTGGTTTTATTTGCTTTTTGCTTTTTATGTTTTTTGTTTTCCAAGACAGGGTTTCCGTTTGTAGTACTAGCTGCCCTAGAACTAGGTCTCCAGATTAGGCTGGCCTCAAACCCACAGAGCTCTGCCTGCCTCTGAAGGGTTACTTTTGTGGCATCACTTGAATCATGCTTTTGAGTGACTCCTTGCTTATAAACTCCCTGTGCATTTGAAGTACCCCAGGAAAATCAAGCCTGTTAAATCCCTAAGTCCTGCACAGCTTCTGACACATGCAAAACACAGTAAATTTCAAGCAAGTCTCTCTAGCCAGACCTATTGCTGCCATTACAAACTTTGAGATAGTAACTGTGGCCCTCTGGAACTAAATAGCACAGAGGGTGAATTCTCAGTCACTGGCTTAGCCAAGCCCTGTGCATTTGCTGCTGATGTGGACTCTTTACGAATCTTGGAGGTTGGTAACACCCAGAACATCTCTGTTTCTCTGTTCTAGGGCACTGTGCTAGTGTGCCTTCTGGCACCCTTTGATCTAAAATCTATTTATTCATGCACACCAGGAACTGAAAGTAATGCTGAGGGTTAATACCCCTTTGCTTGATCATCTCTGAGTCTGCAGTCACTAGTCTCCAGTAAACAGGCCACTGCTTATTTTTTTGAGGCTTCTTTTAATATTATATGGAACAACCAGTGCTTAGTCATGACATGGAAAAATTTCTATGATCTCCTCCCAGCCTGCCTTTTGGAAAGCATTTTGCAGTCAAGCTCTGTTTTAGATTTTCTCACACGACCCCGTATCGTAGTCATCAGACTGTTTTTCTCTTCTAAAGTGAGGAAATTTAATTTTATGCCAGCCTCAGGCTTGAGGACATAAACGCTATAACAGTATAGCCTTTCAGAGGCTTTGGGATTGTGTTGTGTGTTGCTTTCGCTTGAATGTCTACAGTAAGCAAAGGAATACAGATGACCTGGCCAGCAAAGTACAGTATTGCATAAGGAAAAAATTCCCATGAGGTCCAGCTCCTCCCCCTCCTATCACAGCCAAGAGACATTGTACACTTTTCTCTCTCTTTCTTCCTCCACCTCTCTTTACGCTTTATTTGTCTTCCTTCTTTCTATTTTCTTATGCTTTTCACAAGATTAGGTAGAAGCATCAGTGTGTCCTAAGCTGTAGAGTTGGGGCTGAATACCCCAGATTTGGTGTCCTTGGTCAACCAAAAACAGTACACTCCCAAAGGAAACAGCCTACTCCTTTAACAAGGGCCAATGAATGAGGTCGCCATGAGGCTAAAAGTTAACTGAATATGTGACAATAAACTCCTTGTTGGTGGGTATAGTTTTCACGAGGCATTGTGCTCCTCACTGGGATAGCAGAGAATTTTCATAGAGAACTGAAGCCCTGTAATGACAGTTCACTGAACATGGATTAAAGATGTTTTATTAAAACTTTATTTTTCCTGGGGGAAATTCATCTAATTCTAAGAAATTAAAACCTAAATCCTAGTCCTTACATGTCCAATTATCTTTCATGGCCATATGTGTGAAGCAATCACATTTAAAAATCACGAACAGAGCTCAGCTGTAAAAGTAATGGCAACAGTAAACGTAGTAGGAATTCAAATCTTGCTAATCAAGCCAAGCTTTATCATCTCAAGTGGGTCTTGGTGGAGTTCTTGCTCATTTCTTACAAAGGTGTTTGCTTCTGGCTTTATATGAAAAGATCCTAAATCACAGACAGACAGACACACACACACACACACACACACACACACACACACACACACACCTTCACAGTTTATTTTTATATTTTTTCCCCAGTGTAGTGGCACATATGCCGACTCCCAGGACTCAGGAAACGAGGCATATAGATCTCTATAAGTTCAAGGCCAGCTGTTGAGGTCCATTGATGTATGGCCAGGTCTCACATGGAGAGATGGATTCCAAGTTAGCCCAGACTGCAGCACATTTCTCAGCAACACTATCCCTGAATCAGAGAGATAGCACTGAGAAGTAGGAACACTTGAGAGCCTGCAAGAGAAAAACAACACATGTCGGCACCTTGCTCTATGGACACACCAAACTTTCCTTGAGTTTCTGTTTCATTCTCTGCACTGTGTATAGACTAGAGATTGTGTGCCAGGAAGAAACATGGACACAACAGAAAGAGAAAATAAAAAAAATAAATGGTGAGGTATCTGTATGCTCGAGACAATAAAAACAAAACAAAAAAGACTGTGATGAGCATGTTGATACAGGTAGTAAAAACCCAAAGGAAGAGAAAACACTGAATAGAGAAGGAAGAGGAAGTCTGCAGAGGAGATCTTGAATGGTGAACCAAATGTGAATGAGTAGTTGAGAAAGCAAAATCTTTTAAGGGGCTGGTAGAATCATGGGAAGATGTCTGGCTTTTGTGGGTAGACTGTTGTCTTAGTTAGCATTTTATTGCTGTGAAGAGATCCCATGACCACAGCAACTCATAAAATAAAACATTTATTGGGGCTGGCTTACAGTTTCAGAGGTTTAGTCCATTATCATCATGGCAGGGAATATGGCAGCATGCAGGTAGACATGGTGCTAGAGAAGGACCTGAGAGTTCTACATCTTGATCTGCAGGCAGCAGGAGACTGTGTGCCACACTGAGTGTAGCTTCACCATAGGAGACACAATGCCCCCCCCCCCCGCCAGTGACACACTTCCTCCAAAAAAGGCTATACCTACTCCAACAAGATTCTTCTCTTAGTGGTGCCACTCTCTACTATGGACCAAACATTCAAATACAGGAATGTATGGGGACCATTCCTACTCAAACCACCACAACTCTGTTAGTGAAACAAGTGCCTTATAGCTCCGTCATGGCATTCTGGGGAGGAAAGCTGAGCTATGATGGATGGGACAGAGAATCACTTCAGGAGGTGGCCAAATGCCAGAGCAGCAGATTCGGTGCAGAAAGTTTGAGGCATGTCGGGGAGCTCACAGCTCAGTATGTCTTAGAGGTCACTACAGAAATGAGAAACTTGCAAGGCCTAGGAAGGATGTAGGTTATGGGGAAGAGAAATTAAGTCAATGGTTCTGAGATGTTTCAAATAAAGATCACTTGGACTTTGGGGAGCAAGTAGAAACAGAAAGAAAGAAAGAAAGAAAGAAAGAAAGAAAGAAAGAAAGAAAGAAAGAAAGAAAGAAAGAAAGAAGAAAGAAAGAAAGAAAGAAAGAAAGAAAGAAAGAAAGAAAGAAAGAAAGAAAGAAAGAAAGAAAGAAAGAAAGAAAGAGAAAGAAAACAGAGAATGACTATATTCTCAAGTCCAGATTCCAGGCTAAACAAGAATCTTTTGGACTGCATTGACAGGAGCCATCATTTCATATTGACATGTTTTTCTCGTCAACAGCACCTCTTCCTGTACTGTGGGGATTTATATCAGTGTCTTTGTTTAGGAATGATGTGGAATGCATCTTTGGTTCCTGAACCATATCAAGTTTGGTAATCTGCACATTGGTGAGTGAATGCAAATTTGTTACATGAAGTTTATACAAGAAACTGATTCTAGGAATTTGCTAAATTTTGTAACTTCCTAATACCTCAACTGCTTGTTTACCTTCAAGTTACTGATGGAACGGCAGTGGGGCAGTTCTGTCAGTGCTGGCCTGCTGCTAATTCATTATCTGAAACGCTTCACTGTTGTGTCTCTTTTCCTCAGAACTAAGCATCTTTCTCTGAAATGAACTGCATGGCAAAAAACTGGAGGTGGTCCTCTCTCCACACAAAGGAAACATCTCAGAAGACGGGGTGGGAAGATTAAAGAGCCAGGGGAAAGGGAAGTCCTGGGAAAAAGTGTCTTCTGGACATAGCGAGGCAGCTGCTTTCATGAACTCAGAGCAGTTAATTAACTTTACATTCCAACTTTCTTCTTCCTCCTCTCCTCCAAGTCATCTCTCTTTTTCTCCCTCCCCATCCACTCCTCCTCTCTTTCTTTATAGGAAAGGGGAGGCCTTCCCTGGGTATCAAATGAGCTTGGCATGTCAAGTTGTGCTCAGACTAGATGCATCTTCTCCTGTTGAGGCTAGAAGAGGCAGCCCTGGATGAGCACTATTGACAGCTGATGGTTGTTGTGGGAGAAGTGGTTATGGCCCCTGGTAGCTTGACCATGCTCTAGTGGGTGGTCCCACAGCTTTGTGTATATAGGCAACATAGAGCCAACTCAGCAGTTTATTTTTTAAAACAGGATTTGATGTTGGGTTATGGGTGGGTGTCAAATGGTCGATATGAGAGAATATGGGGTAAATGGGTAGATGGATATGTTCAAACTGCCTAATGGTAATGGATGAGATCTCATAGTTTTAATAAAAATATTATATTTTTAATGATCCAAAGAAATATGCATCTGTGTCCTATCTCATATTGTTTACTATGTTTGTTTAGTTTTCATCAACTTGATACAGGATCTTCTGACAAGGGGGAATCTCAATTAAAAGAATGACCCCATTAGTTTTGTCTGTAAGCAAGCCTGTGGGTATTTGCTTGATTAATAATTGATGTGTGATGGCCCAGTCCAGTGTGGACAGTTCCTGGGGTATGTAAGAAAGTAGGCTGAGCAAGCCTTGGGGATCAACCCAAAGCAATATTCCGTCATGGTCTCTACTTCAGTTTCTGCCTCTAGATTTCTGCTCTGCTTGAGTTCCTGCCCAGGTTTCCCTCAGTGATGGACTTTAATCCGAATATGTTAAGTCTGATAAACTCTTTCCTTGCCATATTGCCTTTGGCCATGGTGTTTTAACAGAGTGATGAAGAAAACAAATGAAGACATGTTCTCTTTATTTACATATATGCATATAAATATATGTATATGTGTGTGCATAAGGTCTCTTTCTAAGTTACAGCCTTGAAGCATTATGAGCTAAGTAATTTGTTTCAAACATTACAAGGAGATGCTGACATGAACAGTCTAAGATGTTTAACAGCTGAAGCAAAAAATAATCTGAGTTAACCCTGGTAGATCAAAGACTGCTAGATGCATATGTGGAAGGAATTGATCCTAAACTTGATTGTATTTTCGTCATGTTGCCTTCAACTCATTCCTCCACTGGGCTCATAATGCAAAGGGAAGATAGTAGTATTATGGAATGGATTTTCTTAGCACGTAAAAAAATAAACAATTGAAGATGTACATAGAGAAAAGATTTCTGAATTATTAAAGGTAGAATAAGGCTACGTCAATTGTCAAGAACAGATCTAGTGAAAAGGTAGAGCCTCTCTCTGATACTGAGATTAGGTCATTGTGGGTAATCGATGAAGCATTGGCAAAGAGCTTGTAGTAACCACTTGGGAGACATTAATAACACATTTCCTAAAAGCAAATGTATATAGTTTATAAAAAGAACTAATTGAGTTCTATGTATTATAAGGGGAACACCAATTCCAGAAGCACCAACTTTCTATACTGTGCAAACAAGATAGGAATGGTAGGTTATAAATCAGACAAAATAAGCAAGGCGATCCAAAGTCCATATTCTTCAGTACAAAATTCAGAATTGTATGCAATCCTTATGGCATTATTGGGTTTTCCTGAATATCTTAATGTAGTTACTGACTTTCAATATGGAGAAAGAGTGATTTTCCATATAAAAATATCTGAGTTTTTTTTCTGCTAACTCAGAATAAACTTTTTTATGCAATTGCAACAGGCCACCAAAAGTAGAAACTATCTATCATATATTACTCATATTATATTTCATACACGTTTTCCAGATCCATTGGCACAAGTAAATGAGGAAATAATCAATTGCTAATAGGAAATGTGTTAGAAGCCTCAAAATTTCATAAAAAAAACACCGTTTTTTTTTTAAACAGTAAAGTTTTGTTAACAGTAAAGATTTAACGAAAAAATTTTATCACTTGGCAACAAGCCAAAGAAATAATAAAAATAAAATCCTATATGTTCTCTGTGTAATCAAACTCCATTACATGCTGGAAGCAACCTTAGGACTACGAAAAGAAATCAAATCTGGCAAATGAATGTCTTCCATTTTGCAGAATTTTGAAAACAAAAGTACGCACGCCATACCATAGACACATATTCAGGGTTTCAATGGGCAAGTGCTTGAAGTTCTGAAAAGGCTGACTGTGCAAATACACAGTTATTGGAAACAATGGCAATTATGGGGCTACCGTCACAAGTCAAGACTGAATGCTCCTGCATATGTATCTGGTAAAATAAAGCAATTCATTGCATATTATAAAATAAAGCACACTACTGGAATAGCACACAATCCTACAGGACAAGCTATCATAGAAAGAGCTAATCATACTTTAAAAGAGATGCTTATTAAACAAAAAGGAAGAGTAAAGACCCCAGTAACAGACTAAATAATGCTTTGCTGACTCTAAATTTTCTTAATGTTGGTGAAAAAGGAACAAAAACAGCTGAGAGACACTGGGTTACAGAAAAAAAACAACATGGTACTAGATCAACCCAGTTACCATAAGGACATGTTGACAGCAAAATGAAAACCTGCAATAGTTGGAGATGCGGATGTGGTTACACTTATGTATCTATGGGGAATATTTTTTTTTTTTTTTTTACCAACAAAACTTACAAAGATTAGATTTGACCAGGGAAGACCTCCTAGTAGCTGAGACATGAATGTCTTCACATGGTAAATGGATCTTATTTGCTCCCTGGTCCTCATGGTGCAAAAATGTACCTATCATATTACCTTGAAAGTTTGTTTATTTTTCAGAGCAAAAGACAAGATAGCAATGAAGATAAAGCAAGTAGACCAGGTGATTCAGCCTCAGAGACTAACTCAGTTACTGTTTCCTCAAAAATCTACATCCAGGTCAACTTCTAAAAGTGCTTCCAAATGATCGATCCCACAGAGACTGACAGAAACACAGACTCTGAACAGACAACACAGAGACTATATAGAAAACACAGAGACTAGACTGAAAACTCAGAGACTGGACAGAAAACGATATAGCTAGCTTTTCCAATATCATAATTTTCTAAGAGTACCCAAAAAATCTGTTTTACCCCCCAGACAGCAAGAAGTAATTTTAAGAACATGATGCCCCCATTACTGAGAGGTGGGGTGGTTGTTTTTGGTTGTTTAATGGGTTATGGATTAATTGTAGCAATGGAGAAAGCAACGCAAAGGTTGGAATCAGGGATTTCTTTTTCTCCCTTCTTTTTCTCTTCTTTTTCTTTTCTATGAAGTGTCATAGAAAAAGAGGAAAAAAGGGAATAATAAGGGGGGATATAGGATAATAGGATAAAACCTTTTATCCTATAGATTATTGAATCTATAGATTATTGAATGTACAGATTATTGAATCTAATAGTCTCAAATATATAAATATTCTATCTATATATAGATAGAAATTTAAGATTGCTTTGTTCAACTTTTGCTTAATGTATTGTACATATGCAACTTATTTTGAACGTGTGATGCACAGTTCTAGTCTTCTGAAAGCTAACTATTGCAAACTGTTTAGGAGATGCAAATTAGTAGTTAGTTCTCTATAAATAATCTTACTTGTAGTCTTGTTAGATACTAGTTTAGTTAATTACAAAATGAAGCTTTATTTAGTCTCTTATATGCGTTTTCAAGTTTAAGCAGATAGTGTATAGCAAAAAACAAGCAACATTATTCTAATATACTACAGATAAGTAGATGTGAATATGCCTATATAATGGTAAATAAATAGGTGGTCTTCAAACACTTCAGAAATTTGCAGAAAACTGCATTTGACGATATTTTAATAATAAAAGCCTTTTCTGACAGAGACATGTCTCCGGACAACACCTCTAATCTACTTCAAAGCAGATGATGGCCATCAAAGAAACAAATGTGGCAAGATAGCCGTGGGAGAAAAAGACTGTTCTTCAACTGCTGAGAGGAGGCTGTGTGTACAAACTGAGGACAAGCAGGACACTGGTAACCTTGACTGTCCAAGTTTACAGAGACTATGTAGTAAGTTCTTCCAAATTCCTGCTTCACAGAAAAGTCTGTCAGATATTCTGGGCTTGTAGGCAAAAGACTGACTGCCCCAATGATACAAAGAAAGCTCTGGTGCCTATTCAGGCAGCCAGCTGTCTTTTTCATTTCTGTAGTTCTGGAAGCTACTTGTTTTATGCTTTCTATATACTTAGGTAATATTACTTCCTTCTAAAGTTTCTGATGGGGCTGAAGACTAGATAGTCATAGTCTTACTACAATTAAGCTTGGTTGTTTAGAAACTAAGACAATGTTTTTGGTCTGAAAAAAATTTTGCAAGGTCTAGATAAATATTTTTATGTTGATAGATACAAGAATTGATAAGAAAGTGATTTAGGTACAGAACTTTAGACTTGCCAGGCTAGGAAAAACAATAGAATACTTCTTCCAAGGATGCCAAATACGAATGGACTGGACAGTGTAGATGTAATTCTTACCTGATATTTCTCATAATTATTCTTATTGTATATAGTTTATTAATGTTAAAAAACATTTTTAAACAAAAGGGGGATATATAATGGCGTTTTGGTTTCCTTAAAAACTCAGTTATGTTTTGTAAATATGTTCTGGTTTAATCCCAAGTGTGGGATTTTTAGTTTAGGGTTTAGTTTGTCCACAGCTGATAATTTTCCCCTGTGGGGTGTGGTCTTTGCCAGCTCGTAATGGCCTGCCTCGTGCAGCATGGAGAGGACCATGGTCTAGGATTCTGAGAGATAGAAATAGTAGAGTCTGGAGGAAGAAAAAGTGGTTTGTGGTGTGTGGCAGTTTTAGAGAGATCAAAGAGGAACGGTGTGGTAGTTTGGAGCAGACAGACAAAGAGAAACATTTCAACTGAGGTTTAGAGGAGATAAACAGAGGAGATTGCTTGCTGCATTTGCTGTTGCTTCAGATTCCTATAGTTCCCTAAGAACCCATTACCCTAAACAGTCAGAAGAAGTAAAGGGGTCTGTGCCCCCTTTCCACACTAACATTCTCTCTCTTACCTAGGGTTAGGGAGTTATAACAGAGAGGCTTTAAGGAATCCCAAATAAAATAAAGTTAAAAAAAAATAGCACTATAGAAGCATGTCTCCGTCTCAGCCCTCTAAGACAAATAATGTTTTTTTTAAATTAATTTTTTTTAAATTTTTTAAATTAGTTACAGTTTATTAACTTTGTATCCCAGCAGTAGCCCCCTCCCTCATTTCCTCCTAATTCCACCCTCCCTCCCTCATCTTTCCCCTGCCCCTCTCTAAGTCCTCTGATAGGAGAGGTCCTTTTCCCCTTCCATCTGACCCCTAGCTTCTCAGGTCTCTTCAGGACTGGCTAGCAAGGCTGCTCCTCCCTCAGGAGTGGGTGTGGTGGGGGAGAGGTCAAAGAGCCAGCCATTGAGTTCATGTCAGAAACAGCCCCTTTTCCCCCTTACTAGGGAACCAACTTAGATACTGAGCTGCTATGGGCTACATCTGTGCAGGGATTCTAGTTCATCTCCATGCATGGTCTTTGGTTGGAGAAACAATCTCAGAAAAGACCCCTTTTATATTTGGGACAAATGATGTTTTTATTTACTGTGATAATTTTTCTATTTCTGAGATCATGGAACTCTTTATAAATTCCAAGGTTCTGCTAGGTTTGGACTTACTTCCAAAGTAGTGTAACAACAGACCGCAGGGAAGTAAATGATTAAAACCTTCAACAGCGTTTCTCAAAATGTGGTCATCATCACTCCATCACTTGAGACTTAAAAGACACAAATTCTTGGACAGCACCCTGGACCTGTGGAGTCAGTACTCAGAGATAATGCTGAGTGGTTAACATTTTCACAAGGCTTCCAGGTAATTCATGTGCACCAAAAATTCAGAATTATTAGTTGTTGGTACAAGCCCCTAAATGACCCCCATCAATATTGGATCATTAGACTTGAGCTTACTCAAGAATCTCCTGGAAGATCTGTTAAGCACCAACTGCTTGCCGCATCCCTGATGCTCTGATTCTTGCCTTCCATGGACGGTGAATTTTTTTGCTTGGTCATTTCTGAGGGACTCTGGTACCAGCGAAGCAGCTTATATGACTCGTACCTCAACCCCTCAACAAAGATCCTCTCAAAACGCCCCTGAAATTGCTTGCTAAAAGAGCTGTAAAAATTGTGTTGACTCTATAGATGTTCGCTGCACCAGCACGCTATCTGATGAAATGTGTAGTCTTGTGAAATATCAAAACCATTTGCTGGATAGTCTCAGTAAAACTAGCCGGAGGGCATGCCATGGAAGAGTCATTCTCCAGCCTGGCAAGCACTGATTCATGTTATGTTGCAAAGCTGAGGCCGGAGCAAAACTTAGCAAACCAGATTGAAAAAAAAAATCCCTTCTGAATTTGAGATTCAGTTTAAAAAAAAAAAAAAAAAAAAAAAAACACTGTGTGTGGCAGCACAGTGCTGAAATCTGCTTCCGGACACCAATTTGCCGGTTGCTGGAAATCACATCGCTGAAGAAACTGTGTGTGTCCTTATCAGAAGAGACTAATTGGAAGCTACAATTAGCCAGGCAGTTAATGCCAGGGATTCTGATTCACTGTTGCAAAGTGACTTTCATTTGACTCCCTAATGCATGGGGACTGTGATGGTCGCTGAAAAGGAGATGGGGTTCTTTGCCGGCAGGAACCCATATTCTTGAATATCATTGGACATTGTGGAGCTCTGAAAATGTGTTTCTTTTGTTTAGTTTTCTCTCTCTCTCTCTCACACACACACACACACACACTCTTTATTAAAATTCAAAAATGCCTAGGTAGAAGGTAGGATGAAATCAGTGGCGTGGAAATGGCCAGTGTGTTTGATGGGAGTTAAACAATTGGCTTCCTTTTTCACATTACTATGATTGCTGTGGATTGGATCACAAATGCCCTCCAAAAGTCACAGTGTTAAAGGCCTCATCCAAAAAAAATGGTGCTTTTGTGAAGTATTGGGAGAATCTGGGAAATGATGTACACCCCCTCTGTAGGTCCCCAGATGTATATGACCTCTTAATTCCTAAAGACCAAGGCTGAAAGTACATGCTTCCCTTTTCCCCCATCACCCCATCTATGGCAGGGAAAACTGTAGTGGAAAACTTGGATCTTTTGGAGATTTGAAAACCTTTTGTTCCATGCTATATTATCTTTCTGAGGGATGATCTTTTTTAGGGCATCAGTTGGAGATGAGGAAAGCTGCATTTCAGAAAGGCTGTCGTAATGGTTTTTTAGCACATTTTACCCTAATTACTGATGCTATTTTGTAGAAAAAGAATAACCTTGACACATTTGGGGGCTTTTAAATATAATACTATGTGAAAAGAACTGCAGACTTCTATTTTTAAGTGTAACATTTTCATTACAACTGTTTTTTTTTTAAACTGGAGCCATGTCACAAGTATGGGTAAACTGGAACTTGTTTCAATGATTTGCTGATTTTTAGGCTGAAAGCTGAAGATAACCAGAATTTATTTACCCTGTGTTTAATTAAAAGTGTAATAATTGGTGCAAAGGAAGTGAATAGAAATGATGTCAACCACCTTAATCTGAGAATGTAGGAGGATTTGTGTAAACACTGCTTTTACTGGGTATTGGGAGAGAATTAAAACATTTTTCACTAAGATTTTACAAGATGGGAGAGACAAAAAGATTTGAATTCCTGTCATAAACACATCTTTTTATATTAGTCATTAGATCAAATTTGTATTTATTAGTCCCTATCGTCTTGGTCATGATCATTCATTTAGAAGCCGTTGCCTTAAAGTGGCTTTGGCGATGATGGGCTCTCTTTAGGTCGGCCAGTTAAGCTCAGCAAGAGCTGAGAACATTTTCTTCATTTAAAGAACCCACATGAGAATGTAAAAAACTTCCTCTTGGTAAGTCATATCCGTCATCCTCGGGATGTAGACTCAGTATACAATTAGCACATATGGAGTGGTCACTGAATTTGTAAACATGACTTACTTGCTCAGCTCCTTTCCCCAATCTCTACTCCTAAACTGCCTTTTAGAGGGTGTCTTCTATGGGGAGACCCTGACACGCCAGGGTTTTCTTTATTATTTTTGTTGTTATTATTATTATTATTCTCTGTGTGGACTTAGCTGTCCTAGACTGACTTTGTAGACCAGCCTGGCTTCAAACTCATAGAGATCCATCTGGCTCAGCCTCCCCAGTGCTAGGACTAAAGTGTGTTTGCCACTGAGCCCAGCTACTCCAAGTTTTCATGGACACTTTCTCATTTGAAGTTTCTGTGTTAGTAGAATGCTTTTTTTTTTTTTTGCATATTTGTTTTCTTATTCATTTGCTCACTCATGTAGTCAACAAATACTTATGAAGCATTCAACCCATTTCCGGCAATTTTCACAGGTTGTAAGGGGTGCCTCTGTCACTCTCTCATCATTACACAGAGTGGCTGCTTTGCTCATGGATCATACTTTGTGGCTAGTTTTGATATGTCTGTCTTCTTACCTACATTCTTTTTAAACAGTTTCCCAGTTTTGTATTCTTGGTCCATAACCTGTAATACATTACAAAAAGTAGCATAATGGGTGCCTGAAAAGATGAATTTTTACCATTTAAAGCTGAAAAAAAAGTGATTTGAAAGTTTCTATTTATTTTTGCTCTGAATTCAGAAAGTATTTGTTTTTATATTTGTCCTGTGTTTTTGCTAAGGTATCAACATTTATTTTTTTCAGCTCATTAGTTTTTAAAGCTGTTGTGGAATGACAATCACTCTTCAATATCCCAAGGATCAATTAGTGAACAAAACTGACAGGATACTCGCTCTGGCAAAAATCACATTCCAGATAGGGGAGAGAAATCCCACTGATACAGGGGTCAGATTTTTAGCACGTTAGGAGGTGGTGCATAACAAGGATAAAGGGACACAAAGATTGGCAGAGGTTAGGAAGCTGGAGGGCATGTCAGAGCTCTCAGTGCAGAGAGAAATTGTGCTGGCTCTGAAGAAAATCTGTGGTGTCTTTCTGTCACTAAAAGCAGCCATTGTTCCTGAAATGTTAGCTATAGCATAGCAAAGTGGACATTTCTTCAGATACAAAGCCTAGATGTGGCATCTAGACTGCAAATCACCTGGAAAGTACCATCTGCTTTTCAGGTCCTGGGACTCCTGTGTGAAACAGGTCTTCTTCATCAGATGAATAGATTATGGGGATAGAAAGATGACTTGGTGCGTAAGAGCACTGTGGCAGCTCTTCTAGAGAACCAGAGTTTGATTCTCAGCACCAACATGGAAACTAAACCAGTCGTTAATTCTAGTCCCAAGAGATCCTGTGTTCTCTTCTGGCCTCTGATGGAACTGCATGAAGTTGGGACACCAACATGCATGCAGGCAAAGCAACTGTACAGGCAAAACAACTGAAAAAAGAAAGCAAGAAAAAGAGAGAGAGAAGGAAGGAAGAAAGGAAGGAAGGAAGGAAGGAAGGAAGGAAGGAAGGAAGGAAGGAAGGAAGGAAAGAAAGAAAGAAAGAAAGAAAGAAAGAAAGAAAGAAAGAAAGAAAGAAAGAAAGAAAGAAAGAAAGAAAGAAGCGACAGACTAGTCAGGCCTCTGCTTTCTTGTATGATTATGCACAAAAGTCCTGGAGCTTGGGACTGTGGGACCGTGGGACCGTGGGACTGTGGGACTGTAGAAAACCTCTCACTCCTTCATAGGAAATCACTGTGTTTTGAAAAGCCTGAAAACTCCTCCCTTGCTCAGGAAGTGGGAGGGTCTTTCCTCTGGAGGTGGGCAGGGCCATTTTCCTTTTAAGGCAGCTAGCAGACAGAGGCATCATGTGCAGTTTCAGGTTGTTTTATGTGATGATTATTTCTGAGTGTAAGTCTAGAAATAGAGGGGTATACTTTTCATTTGGCAACAGAATCCAGTTCTAACTGATGTCAACATACTAATTAGACACTCGAGAGAGTCACTTTCAGCTAGTGTAAAGTATGACTGCTCGTTTCATCAGGATTGCTTGTTAGTGCTCCAGAAGTTCTGACCTACACTAATAAGACATGAAACATGAGGGAAAACGCAACTATCTCAAGAAAAGATTATTACTTAGAAATGTCAAAATAATCTGCTGAAAGACCATCATAATTCAAAAGACCCATTTACGTGCATGAATACTAGGTACTACTTAAAGCTCTAGGAAATTATACTATGCTAACATGCCACTTGAAAATGTACTAAGCAAAAAGAAATTTCATTGGTCAAATACAAATAATAAACCTCTTGGCGATCACTACACTAAGAAATATTTAGAGCTTCTATATTAACAATGTTAAATGGTCTCCGTGAAACGCTAAAAACCAGGTAGATGGGAATCCACATTGTAGTAGGCCATTTCACCTGTCCTTATGTTTTAGGTGCAAAGCAATTCTATTTAGAAAATGACTATGTTAATAATTTTAGACTTGTTTGGTTTTATTTTATATGTGTGGTTGTCTGTCTATGTACCACCCGCACGTAGTACCCAGAGAGGCCAGAAGAGGACATCAGAGCCTTTGGAACTGGAACTGCCATATGTGTGCTGGGAATGGAACTCAGTTCCTTGTGAAAGCTGCCTGTGCTCTTTACCATGGAGCCATCTCTCCAGCCCCTGTGTTAACATTTTGTGGCCTCCATAGCACCCAAAACAGTTAAGGATATAAAATAAGAGTTGGAGTCAATGTGAATGAGTCGCCGTTTTATGAGGTAGTGAGTAGGAAGTAAACGATCCAGTGAAGACAAGCATGATTTTTTTTCTGTACCACACATATTTGTTCCTGCCTTTCTTCCATTATCCTTTTTCCTTGGCAATTTCCAGATTACTGTGGCCAGCTCAACGCTCCTTTCTCACAGTGACTTGGAATACCTTGGTGGAATGATGCTGGACTTAGCGGTCCTATAGACATCATCGTTTATTTGATTCTATTCATGACAATACGGCCTGGCCTGCATTTTTACCACAGCGTCTGAAAAAGCCCTGCCTGAGATATAAGAGGTGGTGAGGCAGATGTGATAACGACTTAAGAGAGTGCTTATGAGTGGGGAAGAAGAGAGGGCTGAAGTAAGGAGGAAGACATAAATCAGGATATGAGTAACACTCAATATTTCACCAAGGATTGTTAATCTGCCTTCACTAACGGCAGCTTCATATGTCTTCATTTATGGGTGGATCATCAGCAGCTTTTTCATATGAAAACCTGCCTTCAAAAGTAGCCAAAGCAAAAACATGGAAGTGGCTAAGAAATGGATTCAAAGAATGTGTTGCAATGGTGGCTAATATACAGTATGTGTTAGGAAAACTTCATGGCCAATGGTTGGTTGCTTTCAAGTGTCAGCGAATATTGTGAAGGCAAAGAATAAACATCTTTCAGGAAGTTGTGGAAAAAATCAAACTTCGGTTAGAATGACTAAATTCTTATTTTTAAAGAGACCTAGTTTCTATGCCTCATTGTCTCTGATAGTGTGTATGGAAGACAGTCTTCTTCACCTCTTCTGTTCAAGAAAAAGCATGATGGATTGTACCTTAATGAAGCTTTATTTATTTATTTATTTATTTATTTGTTTATTTATTTCTGTACTTCAAGCTACGAGTTTGTGGTTCTGCAGACTCAGGCTCCTGAGTACAGAGATAACAGGCATGTACCACCCGACATGGAACACATTTGGAAACTTTAGTTTGCCTGGCATGGTGGTTTATGCTTGTTATCTCTGTACTCAGCAATCTGAGTCTGCAGAATTATAAGCTCAAGGCCTACCTGGGCTACATAGTAGGACCTTGTCTCAAGAAAAAAAAAAAAAAGAAAGAAAAAGAACAGGAAAAAAAAACTAAATTAAACAAAAGCATGCAACAGAAAACAAATCAAACTAAACCAAGACACAGAAACAACCAACAAAACAAGCATTCAACCAATCAGCCAACCAAATGAACAAATCCCATTTATTTAGGAGTTAAAAAGTGGGGGCACTATCAGCAAATAGATAAGAGACAACTTATTTTAATGAAATAAAATCCTAAAGTTAATGTTTAATACTTTTTAATAGCTGAAATTGACATTTATTAAGCACTTACAGTGTACCATGCACTAGCTCAGGCCCTTTCTTCATACAAAAATATTTGCCTTTTGTAACTGTGGGGCAACAAAATCCTCATTTTACCAAAAGAGGCTGTTGCTTATAGAAGCTGAGCACACATGAGCTTAAATTCAGATTTCAGACAAGTGTATTTGAAGGTTCCTTTTTCTTTCTCCACACTAGAGGCAAGCACATTTTTAGTGATGTAGATTTATGACTGCTTTCATCCCAAACAGAAGTTTTCTGAATGGGAGCTTTCTTTGATCCTGCAAGAATCCAGTGCCAACACCACACTGATGGGAGGCGACAGGAGCAGAAACAGTTGTAATATTCAATGGTCTGCAACCAATGCGCCAGCGTCGTCGTCTTTCATCCAGACTGTGTGGACGTGTTTTAAAAATGACATCTATTACCACATTAGAGGCAGCCCATAATAGTCCCTCATAGAATGTTTGTCTCAATTGTGGTTTTTTAAGGTCATTATACCAAATTTCACAGGGCTCTTATGGTAAACAGACATAGTGAAATAGATGGAGAAGGAGTCATTTAGAAGTTGTCAAAGTCTGGGCCTTTTTCTCTCTCTCTCTCCTTCTCTCTGCCTCTCTCCCACTTCCCTTTTGTAAGTTATTTTCTAAAGTCTTTCCCAGTTGTAGGAGTTTCCTGTCTACAGAAGAGAGTTTTATAATTTCTTGATTAGCAGAAGTAAGACTCAAGTGTTAATAGCATTGTTATTATGAAGAGGGAAAAAAAATAAATAAATCCATTTGATCCCGGCACGTGTGCGAAGGCACAGTAATTTCCCCAGGTTAAAACGCCATGTTAAGCTCTTACTCGGTAAATTTGAAAGCTGAGCTGAAGCCACGAATAAAGAAGCCGACTGGAGTTGATGACAGCCCTCATCCTCAGCAGGGTAGGGACTAAGTGAGATGAAGCAAGCCACAGTAGACAGTGACTTGCTGCTGCAGGCCCCCAGCCTTCAGAAGGAGCAGAGGACTATCCTCTTTCACGCTGTGGTTACATGTGTGGTTTCTCACTGTTTCTTACCCCCCTTTCTCTTTTCTTTGTGCACAAGGCATAGTTATAATGATATGTAAACAAAATAAAAAATAATGAGCAATATCTTTTGCTGTTCTAATTTAACATTATTAAAATGACACAATATTGCCTTGGAAGAAAGTGGTAGAGGGCAAATGCTGTTAAACAGAAATTAAGTACCAATATGCTGGCATATTATTATCTACACAGTTGGCTAGATTGTGTTCTGTATGTCTGCCACAGGCAAGCTATGTCTGTGAGAAGATAAAAGAAATCTAGAAAAACGGCTGACATTTTCTGAACTGTTTTGACACTTTTAAGAGCTGAAGGCAGAAGAATTTCAAGTACACCAAACCTTTCCCAAGGCAGACACTCAACATTTGCTGCCAAGAATTCCAGGTAAGTGAACCAATCAAAATACCCAAGTGGATTCTTGAAAGAACCATTCACAGGAACATGAACCAACTCTAAATATTGACAGATGTTGACTTTGGATTCAGTGTCAAAAACATGTCACCAACTTCAGCAAAGGAAAAAAAAAAGAATAAACAAAATAAGTATAAAAGTCTTGAATATTCGTTGACTCTGGGACTGTAGAAATTTATTGTCTATGATTTCTATTCTGTGTGCTTTTGACATTTTTAATGGGAACATTCATTTTGAAGAATCATCACTTCAAGAACGGTTTGTTTGATGAACCCTTCACTTTCCTATGTGCCCGGGCATGGTTATGTGTATTTTGTTGGACTATTGTCAACAAAGTGTCTCAGACCTTTTCACTGCACTTGAGTTCTTTGCATTGCATATGGCGTGAAAAAGTGCTTTTGGGGATTCTTTCTAGAATGGCAATATTTGTGTAGTGCTGGGACTTGCCAAGTTTTGATTACGGACTTTGTGAAGAAAAGTACCTTGCAGACAGAGCTCCCATCTGTACATGAACAACTGGGACTTTTCTTGAGTGGTGGGGTCCTTACAGTTGTCAACACATTTTGAAAGCAGTGCTGCAAACATCGAGTTACCTCAGACATGAGCTAAGCACTGTAGCTAACACAATGGGAACAATAGTATAGCTAACAGGTGGGAAAGAAGCTACAGAAACAGCAACTGAGAAATGTCTGCAAGCCAGCGAACACTACTGAGACCTCCATAGCGTTCAGCATAACCTCTAGTTTTGGATCTTCTTTAGGTCTCTGTAGTCATCTTCAGGTTTTCATTCTTCAGCAGTTGACACCACCAATCTCACCCAAGCCAAGATCACTGAAATAAAATTTCAAGTCTTGGCAAGTTTCCTGGGTCTCCTGGGCCAGGGAGAAAATAGCTAGCTATGCACATTGTATGAATTGTTTAATTGTTATGTTGCTTCCCTGAATATGAGTGTCAAGTGTCCACTCCTCTGGATTCCAGCTTTTCTCATTTATATTTCTTATGTTCTGTCATTTAATCTCCCAGATAGATGCCTTGGTTGGCCAGGCCTACTGGCCCTAGATGGGGTGTTCTTTTCCTATTGATATAGATCCTTTGGGGGACATGATGCAACCTCTCATTTCTACTCTGTATATCTGTAGGCATCCATGCTAGCTCTAACAGATTGGACATCCTTTTTTCTCCTCTTTTCAAACCTGGTTGGGGACTGCTTTTTCTCTGCTGATGTCACCACCTTCTCCCCCGCTAAGTTTGGTTTGCTTTTATTTCCAACTTGTCCCATGTGGGACACTTGAGCCTCCTGCCAACAATCAATCTTCTCCTTCTATTATGTGGATCCTGAATATCAAACTCAGGTCCCCAGGTCTTGTGGCAAGCACCTTTAACTGCTGAGTCACCTCACCAGCGCTTATGTAACTTTTAGCACAGCCAATGGACATATAAAGGTGTTTTAACTTCTGTGTTCAGTTCAAAGAGTGGTGTGTTTTAATCAGAAGTAGGATGTGGAGATGGGATCTCCAGTTTCATTTTCACACACATATAGACATCAGAATGATGTAAACAGAAGGTTGACTGCCTTTTGGACTGAGGATTGTCATATGATGCCTTCCTTTGTTCAGTTTTATGAGGACTTGGCTTTCAAGTCAGTCCTCTGGAATTGCTCATGGGCTTGTTTTATGGAGGTTTGGAGAAGTGTGACAATTTCACCTGTCAGTAATAAAGAGGAGATGGGACCCGCCCATACTTCTGAAATGGACGCAGCCATCTGTAAAGTCTTGTTCATTGAAACTGGTGATTGCAACAGAAGATAGTGTGGTTTTGATCTCTGCGGGCGGGGCCACTGATCTTTGCTCCGGGAGTGGACTTGCAGCAGGTTTTTCCTGTGAACTTGAACTTATACCCCATCCTCCCTCACACACATGGCTGAGACACACTGAATAATGCTTTCGATATGTTTGTTCTGTGTGCTAACATTTACTATGTCTCTGCATCAGAATGATGATCTTCCTAATTCATCAGCTTTCTAATCTGAGTTGAGCAACCAAATAAAGCATATTCACACACTGTCAGTAGATCCTTTGTCTGCAAAAGATAGTCATGTTGAAAATTATGATGGGAGTAAAGAAAGATCCGGAATAGTTTGGCTTTTGTGTCGACACAGTAGATTATTTTTCAGTTTACCATCTATTCAGAGAACAAAGTCGGCATCATCCTGTGGCTGAGTTTGAGTACCTTTGAGGTTGTCTTTTAACACTGCTCCTCTGTCACAGTGGTTCTCAACCTTCCTAACGCTGCAACACATTCACACAGCTCTTCATATTGTGGTGACTCCCCAATCATAAAATTATTTCGTTGCTACTTCATAACTGTGTTTTTCTACTGTTAGGAATTGTAGGGTAAATATTTGATTTACAGAATATCTGATAGTCACCCCCTGAAGGGATCATGACCCACAGTTTGAGAAACACTGCCTACCACTACGCTTCAGGCTCAGAGTGGAAGACATATCGTAGTCGTATTCCTTGTGCTCTTCTTACAGCCATACACTTTGTATAAATAGAAGCACAAGATTGACTCAGGCACTCAGGTTCACCATTCATTTCATTGCAGGAGAGATGCAAGTTTCCAGGTTTCTAGCTATAAGGCTGACAGACTGCTCCTTTGGAATTTATATCCTAGAAGATGCAATTCTTAGAGAAATGAAGGATTAGTCTTACCTTGCTTTGCTTTCTTCTCCTAAATTATTGTTGGAGGAAGACCCCATAAGTCCATCTTATATAAAATATAATACTGAATATAGAATAAAATATAAGCATTTCATGGATTTAGTAATTCCTAAATATTCAATTTAAAGTAATTGTGCTTAGTAGTACTCACCACTAACAACTTTTTTGATTCATTTTTCATATTTTACATTAACTAAGAGTTCTCCCACTTATTCATAAAATCAAGAACTCAGTTGCCACATTCTTGGGATGATCACAGTCACTCATATGTAATAATTGATGTTGCACAAAAATAAATGGGAGCAAGCAATATGCTTTAGTCTGCTGGTTCTGCCATAGCATAATGTCATAGACTAGGCAATTTAGAAACAACGGAAAGCTACTTTGTTTTAATTCTGGAAGTTCAACGTGATGATGGGTTTGGTGTTTGGCAAGGTGCCAGGCTTTCTGCTTCAAAAGTGATACTTTGGGAGAGACACATTCAATACATAGCATGATGTTAACATTTATTAATCCAATGATAAATAAGTCTGGTGTGATTACTGTGTGTCAAGTTCTGTGTAGAGGCAGCTATGGAGAAGAATTAAGCATGAGAAGGATAACTTAAACTAGCTTGCCGGGACCAAAATGAGTCTCATTAGGAGAAAACCTCAGAAAGCAAGGAAATCCCATTCATAGTAATAGGAGCAGGTTGATGGAATCTGAGATTGAATTCCTGACACAAAGTGTAATCAATATACAATGATGTGAAGTGGAATGTGCATCAAATAAGAGTGTATGTGTGAAGTGTTTGAAGTGGGAAATCCAATGTGTGAGTCTGAATTCTGCAGGTAATATGTGGAAGATATTCTGATTGATTTCAACCAACCATGATAGACCATGAAATAGGAAAAATAGTTAAGCCAGCAAGGTTAAGCAGATCCCTTGTGCCTCTCTTTCAGGCAGTTATTTCACCTCTGGAATTCAGAAAGGAACTCTGAGCATTTTTTTTTTTTCCAGCGTCATTTAGGATGCTTGTAACTGAGAAAATCATAGAATTCTTGAAAAGATTCATGGCTTCTTAGGAAAAAGATAAAATCATGGCTATCATACAGACCCAAAAACGAGCACTAAGCATCGTTGGAATCAGGCAGATGTTCTAATTGGCTCTAGAGAAACTTAAGAATGAATGCATCCATTTGTAGATAGGAGATTTGAAATGTGTGGGCAAATGGAAGGCTGGAAGTTTTGGGGAGGGAAGTCAGTTACCTACTCATGGGACACAATTTGCGTAGCTGTAGGTACAAAATTATCTTTGTAAGATTTATCAAGTTTTAAAAATACTTCCGTGGGATTTTAATCAGATAGCCCCGTGGGGAGTCTTCTAGAATCTCAAAGGTAGCTTTTTACTGAAGTACAAATACCTCCCTGTGCCTTTAAACATGAAACCAGAATGTATTTCTCAAATCATGCTTAGTGATCATTAGATAAAAATAAAACAAATTTTGAAGATGAAGGAATTTATAGAAAATATTAACTTAGGTCTAAAAGGTAAGTTCATGGTATTTTTTTGTTTGTTTGTTTGTTTGTTTGTTTTATTTGAAACAAGATCTTACTTTTCAGGCTAGTCTGAAACTTGCTATGTAGCCCAGGCTGGTCATAGACTCCTATTCCCCCCCTGCTTCCATAATCAAAGTGCTGGGATCAGTGTGTGTCGCCGTGCCTGACATGCTTTCTGTTTTGTATGTAAGTTATTAGAGTCGCATTGTATTGCAATGATACTCACCTCACCTTACCCATAAACACCTTTCTCATGGTGATCATTGTTAAGCAGTTACAACAACCCTCTAGTCATTGTGAAAAATAAACCAGCTGGTTTTGTCAGTAAGATATCCTGATCCTAAATATACAAACTCAGATTCCTGAGTGACTGTAAAGGTTCAAAGGTCAACTCTTAGAGTCCGAATTTTGGCTGTGACCATGGAACCATTCAAATTCCTCTTCCTTTTTTCTATTTAGGGGATGGACAAGATAAGTTTATCAGGCTGGACAGAGGTGTAAGTGGGAAGATGAAGCAGAGCCTACAGTCTCATATTATTCTAAGGAAACAACCATGTAGATCCGAGCCTCAAGAGTTCACCCAGTGTCAGCCAGTGTTAAAGGCACAGATGTACTTAAAAGAAAAGATTTGTTTTATTTTGAATTACATGTATGTGTGTGTGAGTGTGTGTGTGCATAAAACTTCTAGCACACAAACAACAAAGGATTGAGTCCCTTGAGGTTGGAGTTAAGAGGTGGTTGTAATTTGCCTGATGTGGGTACTGGGGACCAAGCTCATGTTCTCTGAAAGAGCAGTTAAACCCTCTTCACTACTGAGCAATCCTCTTCAGCTCCACACTCTCAATTTAGTGTTATTTCGGTAATCTTTGCCATTTTTGGTCTTCACAAAAAGAAATGTGTTACAACTACTATGATTTCTAGAATCAATTAATACACCGTGTTTAGAAAACATTTGGCATAAAGAAATGTATCTATACATATAACTGCAAAGAACATCTGTGATTCTGCTTTTTATTTAATTAAGGCATATAAAAGGACGAATCCAGCATGTCTTCTCAAAAACAAGTCATTTCAGATAAGCTAATTTAGTTGTTCAACATATTTATTTAACTGCAGTTGTTGGGGCTGCTGAGATGGTGCAGTGGTTAGAGATCCTGGATTTCATTCCCAGCACCCACATGATGGCTAAGAACTGCCTGTTAACTTCAGTTTCAGGGAATTCGGTACTCCTTTCTGGCCTCCAAAGGCACCAGTCATGCACATGATACACAGAGAGACACGCAGGCAAACACGCATACACACAATTTTAAAATAAAATCTTCAGCTGTATCTTAGTTCTCAAGGCTATTGCGATTAATATACAGATTTTCCTCTAACATGTAACATTTTTGTGAGAAGTATTCTGAGAATTTTACAAGCCATACAGATCTTAGAAGAATACTTGCCTAGCCCACACCAGTAACAGGCACACACAGTCTGCTGTCCAGTGTCAGATCCTGAGTTACATGAGGTTAAGACATTTTGTACAGTTGACTCAGGATCACTAATAGCAAATATGAAGAAGCCAAGACCGGCTGATCCTGAACTGGCATATTGGTAATTATGTAAGCAGATAAATACAAGATTAAGTAAAATCTTAAATGGTTTCCCTATGCACACACCTAAACTCTTGATGTCCCATTGTTCCCTGAGGTATTAACTATCGAAAAGAAGTTTCTTTGTAATTTTAGTGAGAAAATAGGAAGAATGAAAAAGGAGGAAGGAGCATCAAACCTCGATCAAAACAACCATCTAGCTCACAGAAGATACATCTGCAAAATGTTAAAAAAAGAAAAAGACTGAGTGTTCCTGATTGCATGAAATGGACCTAAACCTTGTCCCTTCTTCCTTTATGATGTCATGCAGCTCCTGGACTCATTCCTGAGGAATTTGCAGTTACCATCAATTGTAGAATAGGCACATAATTTCCCTCAAGCTATCCAGGGCAGCTACAGAAAATAAAACAATGATTTTATGTCATTGCTGTCTAATGCCCTGGGAGCTATCCAGCCCACCCACACTCTATCAAGATGCCATTATGGGAAGAATAAGCTCCTTGTAACCCAGAGCAATACAATTTCAAGTATGTGGTGCTGTGTGCGCCTCTGATCATTACAGAAATATCCATTCAAGTGACTCTCGGCCATTTCAGGATTCATTGCTCTCATCTAATTCTGCACGAGACCATTTGAATATAAAAGTTTCCAGAGAAGGTATTTTGTCAATTGAAATTGAAGGCCTTGTTTGCTTATGGATTCCGTCTTCCATACCTTTCAAATCCCTGTAGCAAATGTCTTACTCTATGTGCATGCCAAGAGGAGCCATCTCACCGTGTGTGGCTAACTGGGTCCTGTCTCACCATTGTCCTGAAATATCTGATGTCTGGGCCCCATTCCCAGAGATTCTGATTAAATGGAGCTGAGAAAGAGCCTAGAACTATGCATTCTTAATGTTCCAGGTGCTAGGAATACTGGTCTAAAAACCACACTTTAGGTCAATCTCTGATTCTCCATTTCCTTATCTGATTTGACAATAGCTCCCGTGGAATGAGGTTGTTTGTGCCTATGCAAAATGTTATTTAGAGAAAACAAGTCGCAATACCCTTTATTCATGTAAATTATAATCGATTGAACATACAGTGCCTTTTCACTTGAGCTAAGAGGTTTTAAACATTATTTTTTTTGTGGTTATAATATAATTAGTTATTCCTACTTCCCTTTCCTCCCTACCCCCACCCCTCAAATCCTCTCTTTGCTCTCTTTCAAATTCAAGGTCTCTGTTTTCATTATTTGATAAACACACATAAACACACACATACACATTTACAGGGCACACATGTGTGAGTTTGTATTTCTACATAGAACCTTCATTTGAGCTATATCTAGTAAATCCTGTGTGTGCTAACTTGGCTTTATATTATAGATGTATCTACAAAGGTGTCCCAGAGAGTTTTGATTGGGTCAGAAGGCTCACCTTGAATGTGAGCATCATCATTCCACCGGTTGGGTTCATAGGTGAATGAAATGTTGAAAGGGAGCAGAGCGTCAGCATGCCATCTCTCTCTCTGCTTCCTCACTGCAGCTGCAACAGCCTCCCCTTCCTGCTACCATGCCTTCTTTCCTACAATGGACTGTGTCTCCCTTCAAACTGTAATCCCTTATAAACTCTCTCTCAGGTTATTTCTTGTCTGGTATTGATCAAAGCAACAACAACGACAACAGAAAGGTGACTAAAGAAGAAACTTGATCACTAAGAAGTGAGGCCATTGCTGGCATAAACTACACTAATTCTAAATTAACACAAAACACTTCCTTCCTTCCTTCCTTCTTTTTTTCCTTTCTTTTTATTAAAAATATTTATTTATTTAATCTGTATACAATGTTCTGCCTGCATGTGTGCCTGAACACCAGAAGAGGTCACCACATCTCATTACAGATGGTTGGGAGCCACCATGTGCTTGATAAGAATTGAACTCTGGACCTCTGGAAGAGCAGCCAGTGCTCTTAACCCCTGAAACATCTTTCTAGCCCACAGAACATTTCTTAATAAGGAATTATAATCAAGCCCTGAGAATCCTCCATGCTGCCTCTTTGGATCAACTTTGATTCATAACCAAAAGCATGCTCAGGTATAACTGACTACCAACTGCCTTCTGGTTATTTCTCCCTTCTTGATCATTAATTCCTAACAGTCACATGCTCTAGAGGATGTAGGCTAACTCAACCCCTCACAGTGGTCCTAGTCCTTGAAAACAGAATGCAATTTTAAATGTCAATTAACTGTACTACCACTTTGGAAATCAATTTGGCGCTTTCTCAGACAATTAGGAATAGCACTTCCTCAAGATCCAGCTATACCACTCCTAGGCATATATCTAAAAGATGCTCAAGTCCATAACAAGGACATTGGCTCAACCATGTTTGTAACAGCTTTATTCATAATAGCCAGAACCTGGAAACAACCCAGTTTCTCAAGGGAGGAATGGATACAGAAATTGTGGTACATTTAAACAATGGAATACTACTCAGCAATTAAAAACTAGGAAATCATGAAATTTCCAGGCAAATGGTGGGATCTAGAAAAGATCATCCTGAGTGAGGTATCCCAGAAGCAGAAAGACACACATGTTATATACTCACTTATAAGTGGATACCAGACCTATAAGATAGGATAAACATACTGAAATCTGTACACCTAAAGAAGCTAAGCAAGAAGGAGGACCCTGGGTAAAATGATCAATCTTCACTTAGAAAGACAAACAGGATGGAAATTGGAAGGAGGAGAAAACAGGAAACAAGACAGGAGCCTACCACAGAGGTCTCTGAAAGTCTCTACCCAGCAGTGTATCAAAGCAGATGCTGAGATGCATAACCAACTTTTGGGCAGAGAGCAGGGAATCTATTGAAAGAAGTGGGAGATAGAAAGACCTAGAGGGGACAGGAGCTCCACAAGAAGAGCAACAGAATCAAAAAATCTGAGCACAGGGGTTTTTTCTGAGAGTGATACTCCAGCCAGTGACCATTCATGGATGTAACCTAGAACCCCTGCTCAGTTGTAGCCCACAGCAGCTCAGTCTCCAAGTGGGTTCCCTAGGAAGGAGAGCAGGGATTGTCTCTGACATGAACTCATGGGCTGGTTCTTTGATCACCTCTCCCTGAGGGGGAGCAGCCTTGCCAGGCCACAGAGGAAGACAATGCAACCAGTCCTGATGAGACCTGATAAGCTAGGGTCAGATGGAAGAGGAGGAGGGCCTTCCCTATCAGTGGACTTGGAGAGGAGCATGGGAAGAGATGAGGGAGGGAGGGTGGGATTGGGAGGGAATGAAGGAGGGGGCTACAGCTGGGATACAAAGTAAATAAACTGTAATTAATATAAAAAATAAAAATAAATGTCAATTAACTGTGAGTCAAAATGTCTTTGTTTACATAAAATGACTTTTAGAGAGAATTAACCTCCTTTAACTTATGGTTATAGCTGCCTAGGAATGGTCCTGTTTCTCCTTACTGTAAGGGGAGCCATCCTGAGGACAGGCTGGAATGAGGGAACAGAAAGATGAGAGTAAATGTAAGTCATTGTATTATACAATTAAACCATTGTATCAAGTGTTATACATTTTATGTATTCTGCAAACCATTTTCTGTTTCCATCTACTTGCTATTAAAGGTGTCTTAACTGACATGCCGATTTTTAAAGCATATTCACCTTGAAATTAATAAAAATAATCAAAATGCTGCTTCACTGGGATCTCCTTTTAGCACAACATCCATGGACAACATGGCTGGACAAATTATTTAACTTCTGTTGATCTTACTCCCCTCATTTGTGTAATGATATTATTGAGCTGGACCATCTCTGAAGCCATCCTAAGTTTCAGTTCTGGAAACTATTTGATTACATGTCATGTGAAACATATTGGTGCTTTCTGCCTTCAAAAATGGAGTCACACATGTGTCCTCTGACAGCTGCAGAACACAGTGACACATATATAATATGATGGCCACATGAGTGCCTTGATGATACTCCAGTATCACTCTAGTTATGTGTTCTGATTTACATAAATCTACTGTGGAATACTTGACAATTGCAGCTCTTTTAGTTGTTGTAACAAAAAAATAGCAATAGCACATGTCTCTAATATTTTTAACTTTGAGGGGAGGGAAAAACAACCCAAGTAATACTTTAAACTTTTTTCCACATGACACTTCTATTTGCATGAGTATGGACATGACTGTATAAAATGAAATGAGCTGCTTAGATTGGGAATGGAAATTTATATCCTTCACCTTTGCGAGGTTATAAAGGTTAGTTACCTGGGGCAGTGACATGTAAATCCCATCAAAGTGCAGCTATCACGGTAGGGACACCTTTCATACACAGTAAAACTGAGGTCTGAAGACATGTGACAGAATTTTTTTTTTCTTTTTTTGGAGTGATTTTAAGTTGAATTTTTGTTCCTCATCCACTAATGACAAAATCAAGTTCATAACACAGCAAAATAGATATGATGAATCAGGGTAAATCATGGGTTGTTTCCTAAAATTAGCAAAGTCCTGTTTTCAGCCCCGAGTAACACACATGCACACACAAAATCCAGGAAGCCTAATTCTATGGGGTAAATATAAATCATTTCAATATCGCCTTCTCCACTCCCCCCCTTTTATCAGTTGCCATAGGCTTATGTCTCCTTGGGGAAGAGTTTTGTGGTACGGTTCTCATCACTGGCATCCAACTTCAGAATTTTCCACTCATAAACATATTCCTTTTCCCTTAAAAAAAAAATAGAAACATCACAGTATACACCACAAAGACGAACATTTTAACATTTTAGTTGTGAATGAAAATAAATTAAAAGTAAAAACACTAATAGGAAAACTAAACAAATACATGTAAAGCAATGTTTTACAATACCATTTCTAATCTTTTAGAAAGTTTACTTTTTACTCTTTTACAGTTTCACACATACATATGATGAATTTTATTCATTTTCAACTTCATCCACATCTCTCATTCCCTTTCTCTCCCACTGAAACTCCTCTTCCAAACCATTCCCTTTCCTAGTTTCATGTCTTCCTTTGTGTGTGGCCTACTGGGTTGAAATAAGGCTACCTGTGTGAGCATAGGGAAGAAGTTATTTATTGGAGCATGAGCAACTTATCAGTGGCTACACCACTGAGGAAAATGGTATTCTCTCGCTCAACAACTATTAACTGATCATGGCTCTTCAGCTAGGGATGGGCTTCATGAGCACTCTCTGCTTCAGGATGAAACATTCACAGTCCCACTGTTGTGTAGTTCTTTCCCTGGTAGGCATAGCTGCGGGGAGTTCTTGAGCATAGCAGTCACATGTAGGAGACTTTTCTTTTGAATATTTCTATATCTTCTGGCTGTTACATTCTTTCTGTGCACTCTACCACAGTGCTCTCTGAGCCTTAAAGAGATCTGAATATCTCTGCATCTTCTGCTTGTTACAGTTTTCTGCCCATTCTTACACAATGTTCCCTGAGCTATGAATATCTTTGCATCTTCTGTCTGTTACAGTCTTTCTGCCCACTCTTCCACAATGTTCCTTGAACATTGAAGGGGTGATGTGAATGAACCATTTAAGGTCACACACTTCACTGTAACTTATTATGGACACTTTGATCAGTGATGAGTCTCTCACTAAATGATAAATTCTACAGCCATTTCTTTTTTCTTATTCCTTCAGATCCAATAAGCTGAGTTGCTGTGGCTACCTATTCTTTTTAGTTATTTGTCCATGAAATTCGTTTTTGGTCTTCCTTGCCCCGATCATTTCTCTGGTTCCTACTTCCATAAACTTTTCAGCCAATTCCTTGTTCCTGTGGGGGACAGAGGGAAAAAGTAAACACTTTGCTATTGGCCTGATGAACAACTCAGGGTGAGCTTCTGTAGTAGGCCCTGTCTATTTAATCCTTCTTTTACACTATCATGTTCCTTTATCTACATATCTACATCTGTACTGACATAACACTCCTGCTGTGTTCCTTCATGTGTTTCTTGTTGTGATTGGGAAAAAATGCAAGCTATGATGAGCAAGGTTCTCTTCATCTCTACTCTAGTAAGACAGGAATCTAGTAAGAAGAGAACAAGTCTTTTGTGTTAGCATCACTGATGTCTTGAGCTACACGGAAGTCAGTTCTAGTGGCCACAGCCAAACCTCCTTGGGTTCCTTATCAAATATTCTGTTCTGGGACTTAATTTGGCTAAGGAGAGAGTGGATCTCTGGGTCCGATAGAGCCAGATCCTTATCTGTACACTTTGGAGTCTTGCCTTCTTGCTTGAGCAGGTGTTTAGCTTTTCAAAGCAGAACACTATTCTCAAGTCAGCTCACAGTCTTTAAGTCATTTTAAGCTGAACTCTGTGCTGGAACTCTCTCAAGGACTTAATCTTGACTTACAAAGTCGTATGTTAGGATAAAAACACTCCTAATAAGCTTGATCTTTAATAGTCAAGATTACTGGTTCTGCTGTTTGAAATCATATATGTGTCTGTTTATTTCGTTCTCCTTTCTTTCTACCTTCCCCCTTCCCTTCCGTCCTTTTTTTTTTTTTAAATCTCATATGTGTTGCAGCTTTTCCTCTGCCTTTGATCATGGTACCTCTGCCTCTGTATGGTCTGGGGTGGCTGTAGTTGCCTCCCTTCGTCATCATTATTTTCATTTATTTGTTTGTAGCATTGTGGATTGAAGCTAGGGCCCTGAACACACTAGGCAAGGGCCCTGCCACATACCCACATCCAATCCTGAAATTAGACAATTTTTATGTTTTTTCATTCCATCTTTCATTTTCTTCTTTTTAAATGTTTTATTGACTCTTTTAGTTTCACATCGTGCACTCCAGTCCCACTCATCTCCCCATCTCCATGTATCTGTGCTTTCCCCTTGCAAACTTCTCCCAAAATAACACACACACACACACACACACACACACACACACACACAACAACAACAACAACAACAACAGAACAAAGTATAAAAAAAATCTCATCTTGGAAGCTGCAGTAATCACGGTGTGTCCCACAGTTTACCTCTCTCTTCACACATCTTCAAGTGCAAATGTTCACTGCAATCAATCATTGGTCTAGTTCGAGACCTCTGGCTTCTGTGACATCATCAATATTGTATCCTCACTCAGACTCCACCCATTTGTCCTGTTGTTGCCCTGTGTCATGGAGATTCTGCAGCTTCTGATCAGCAGAACTGGCCTTGCTCTGCCCTTAGGGCTGCCTCAACTGCCGCCCCTCAACAAGGGCCAGCACTACTTTGCCGCCCAGTCAGGGCCCAGTTCAGGGCGTAGGGCTTGCTCTCCTAAACTCTGCCACTGGTGAGGGGCAGAGATAGCCCTCTTGAGCTCATGACCCTGTGCCTGATTTCCTGACTGCTGGAGGTGGAGAAGGGTAGGGAGTGGCACCGATGAGTAGCGGGATCAGCTCTCCCATACTCATGCCCTCGGGGCTGGCTTGTCCACACCCATGCCACCAGGGCCAGCGCCACCGTACTGCCTGGACAAGGAGAAGGGTCTGTTTTCCGGAGGGCTACCGCCCGTGAGAGATGGGGCAAGCTCAATTTCCTGAGAGCCGCACCCAGTGAAGAGCAGGACCAGTTATGCACACTTCCTGGACATCCACGTGGTCCCTGGTGGCTGTCCCTATCAGCAACATCTCCGAGTTCACTAGTGGTATGAGACATCGATTTTGACCCCTGCTGTTGCATAGCCATGATCCTCGGTGGCATCTTGGGCTGGGACCTCACCACAGCCTCCAGTGGCAGGGGTTGCCACTCACAACAGGGTACTTCTCTCCAACCTCGAGTCTCCAGTTCCATATCTCTTGGTGATGTACAAGTTGCTCCAGTTCATTTTCTCTGTCATCTGACCACCACATGCTTGTGCATTGTGATGGCTCCCACTGCAGGCTGGCCATGCTGCTGGCGGGCTTCTGGGTGGCATCCTCCATCCGCACTGTGTGGCGTGGTGGATGTCTGTGGCCCGTGTGCCGGTCTGTGGGTAGCATGGTGGCCCAAGGTCTCTGTCGGTCTTCCTCTTCCCACGCTGCTCTGCCTGGATTTGGTTTGATTTGATTTTTTAATGAGTTATCTGCATAAGACAGCTTTGGCCATCAATCCAGACATCAAACAGGATGAATGAAGGACTGCCATTTGCTCTGCCCCTGAGTGATACAATAACAGTATCACCAAGAAGTTATTTCTTTGCCCCTTCCTGGTGTGTGTCATCATTATTATTCATTATAGTCTTTAATTACGTTTCTTTTTGATTATTGAAAAAAAATCCAAAAGAATGTCACTTACGTCTTTTATTCTTGGAGTACACCCCACATGTAAATTATACATATAGTATATAACTTATATTTATCATATATAATTTATAAATTATAACATATAGATTATATAATATATGTATATCCTCATTCATTCATTCACTCACTCACTCATTCATCCATTCAATAAACATCTGTTAATTGTCCATAGGGTCCTGGCCTAGATGCTCTCAATGTGACACTGAGAAAGGAACAAAGGGCCTATACTTAATATAGCAACTTTCTAGTTCTTCAGGAAGAAAGACTGAAAGCTAAAAGATGAAAGGAGTATAGCTGGAGCCAGGAGGGCAGGAGCAAGCTGCTATATGTGAACATCAGGTCTATGTAGTCTGTCCAGGATGACAGGGAGTGCTTCCTTCAGATTCACTAATAGACGAAAGAACATTCTGGGCAGGAAAAATTGTGAAAGGACAAGAAATGATGGGGAATAATAATAATAATAAAAACAACAACCTTATATTTGACTCAAGCCCAGAACCTCCATGTCTTAGGTATGGTAGGACAGAACTGAATGGGGAAAGACAGCCCAGTACAGGCCACTGAGGGACCTCTTACAAGCTGCAAAACAGTTTCATGTTGTCTTGCTAACCATCACATTTCAGTTGTATGTTTGAGCTGTGATTCCGCAAGGTGTCGCCACTGATGGAAACTAGTAAGGACTCCAAGGGGAACTAGACATGGTGGAGCACACGAGGGAAGACAGCACCCAGGAGGCCATGGCGTGAGGACCAGGAGTTTGTGGGCAGCCTGGGCTACACAGTGACTCTTAACCTCTAAAACCAAAACATCTATAAAACACTCCATTTGATTTCTGGTTTATTTCTTGCAATGGTCTCTGAATCTGTAATTATTATAGTATACAAAAGTTAAAAGATTCTTCAGTAGCATCTAATGTATTAAAATAATAAATACTTTTAAATGAGATCGCTCCTTGAGCATTCCAGAAGAACAAAAACTATAGTTTACTTCAACACTGACCTCATTTATTTTCATACAGAGTAACAAGCTGCTGTCCTCTGATATCTGTCAGGGAATTCTATTAGTGAAACCAAGCTCTTCACATATCTCTGGGAACTCTTTCAGTAATGAAAGCCAACTCAAAATGGCATGTTAAAGGAATTGATGTACTCTTGTGTAGTTAAAACATCTGGAAGAAACCCTCAGACATGTTTCTGTGATATTGGGCCCTCTTGCTGCTTTTCTGTGCTTCTGTCCCGTCTGTCCCCAGATACATGCCATCCTTGTCCTTGTGCTTTTGTTTTGCATGCTGGGACAGGCAGTACTGGGGACTCAAGCCTTTAAACCATGTGTCGTCTTCGCAGAGAAAGATTATCTTTCTCCCCAAGTTTATCCTTCTATGTGTAGTTGGGTTCCATGGCCCTATAGTGAATCGATACTCCATTTGTGAGTGGAGAACAGAGGAAGAGAAGTGTCAGTTGGCACAAGAAAGGAGCTATCCTTGAAGCCGACGGTACATTTATCCCGTGCTGTCCATGGTTGCCGCGCCAGCTTGTGGGAGGCAGTCGTTAAATCCTTGGGAATTTTTGTGAATAGTAGTTATCTACCAGCATTATTAAAAATAAAATTAGTGCCAGAGTGATGGCCTGGTAATTAAGAGCGCTCGCTTAGCTTTCAAAGATTCTTCATCAGGTGGCTCACAACCTTCTGTGACTGTAGCTGGAGAGGATCCAGCTCCTTCTTCTGTCCTTCAGGGACAACTCCCCCCTCCCCAACTCCTCCCAGAGACACAGACAGATACACGTAAATAAAAATGAGATCACTCTCACGGAATTACATAACTTCCAGTTAAGTTATACTAAACATAAATGAGAGTATATTGCAGAACACGCCACTTCTGGAGCACTGGGCTAGACACTGCTCTCAAGTACACTCCAGGGGCAATGCGTACCGATCTCAGTGTTGCCTGGCAGGAATGTGATACGATGTGCTTCTCCGCAGTTTTTTCAAGTCCATACGCAGCGCTGTTACCTTGGTGGTGTGAGAGGAGACGCTGTGAGCAAGTTTATACCATGGAAAAGAACAGGAAGACATGGAACCACTGTAATACTTATCAGAACTGATAAGGAAAATGAAGTCGGTGGAAACAGCACAGTTTTATTTCCTCATGAAAAATCAAACTATTTTTGAAAGAATTAAATCACTTTGAAAAAATGGATAGAACTACAAGTCATTACAAAAAGGAAAATGATAGGAACAAAAAAAATAATCAAGTTTTTCTCATACACAGATGTCTGGTGTGCCACAGACTAATATAATATGCTAAATATAATACAATGGCATAAAAGTAGAGAGGGAGGTCTATGTGGGAGGACAAAAGTGTGTAAAGAAATGAGGAGTAAAGGATATAGAAAATAAAAAGAAAACATCCCTTCTTTCAAATGCCAACCTAGGTTTAATTACATACTTAAGTTTATCCCAAGGCACAAAAAGGGGCTATTTAGGAGAGGAAAGAGAACAGCCAGATATGTAAGGACTTTTGGGGAATTGTATTGAGAAGGACAGGAATAGCCCAAGTTTAATGATATATTTATATATGAAAGTGTGACAGGGCAACAAAAAATTAAGAAAAAAGTGAGTTTAAAATAAAACAAAACTTTCCTTCCAATACTTATTTTTTCTTCAGGTTTTTGTGGGAATGGTGAAGAACTGATTGATACGGCAAGGCCTATCCCTGCTTCTCTTTGCTATCCATTTACTGTAGCAGCTCCATCCAGGGTCTCCATTAATTTTTAGCTCTTAGCCACCCAGCACTCTAAACTGGGATTTTTCCAGTTGAATGATGTTTCTTTCACTAAAATCACTTCAGGCAAAGAAATCAGACTGAATTTTGAATCTAATTTGGATTTTGAAGAACCCAACTGACAAGCTGGAGAGCAAGGTAGCCATTTTCCCAGTGCTGGTACCCTCTGGCTCATCCTTTTCATAGTCCGTGAGTGAGCATGATTTCCAGGTGACGATGTAGAGTGCCAATGGCAAGCAGGGACCTGAATTACAGCTTTGTCAGCATCAGTGATTAGCTGAGTGTTGGCGATATCTGAAGAAACCTATTTATTGTCACTGGATATACAGTTGACCCTCTATACTCTATCCTTGGATTCAACCAACTGTGGATGGAAAATGTTTGAGGGGGGGAACATTGTCTACACTGAACATGTACCTCATTTTTATCCTGTCATTTTCGCCTAGAAATGCAGTTCAGAGACACTCCCTACATAGCATTCACATTCAATGAGGGGTTATAAAGTAATCCGGGGCTGACTCAAAGTATATGGGAGGAGGTGTGTGGGATATAGACAAATCCCATGCCGTTTTTCCTACGTGAGGTTGAGTATCTGAGAACTTGGATATCTGAGTAGGATGGGGACCATGGAATCCATCCCAGGTGGATAGCTAGGGACTGTATTCAGGGGCAATTGTGCTTGTGTCTCTGTGTGGTCTCCTCCATAGTGAACCTAGGTTTGTGTGCCCAACAGACTATGAAAGAAGTGACTGTTGACATCTGAGGCTGTGTCAGTATTGTGACTTCTGCCTTTCCTTTCAGAATCCTTTTTGGGAACCCAGAGGGAAGGCGGGCAGGGGAGCAAGTGTGAAGCCCTCTGCAGAATCCCACAGGTATAGACCCGAAGCATGTTGGCAATCACCAACAGCAAAGTACCAGCGGTGACAATGAGTTATCTTCTAAGTAGTCTCTACATCCCCAAGTCAGAGCTTCAAATGACTGTGATTCCAAATGATACGTGCTGTCTGATGAGAGACTGTGACTTCAAATCAGCCAAACCAAAATTTAGAAATGAATTGCTGGTTTTGTCATGCAACATTAGATAAACCACTGTATGGTGTGTGGCCATGGGCAGAATCCATATAGGCAAGATGATATTAACTCCAGTGGAGAGGATTGAAGGAGACATCCATGTCACATGCAGACATCAATATCAACACGTAACAAATGCTATGTATTTGCTATATACTGGCTGTATTACAGGTGGGCCTATGTGTATCCTAACCAGCTCTTTCCAAAACTAACTCCAGGCCTCACCCAGGAGCTCAGTCCCATCCAGCCATTTGAAAAGGATGCTATGACTCCAGCAACTCATTCCTTGGAATTCATGTTATATACTAGATATGGATATAGACTACATGGATGTAGATATAGACTAGACATAGATTACACATATTTTTTATGACGAAAACATTAACTATCCTTGAGGACATCATAGTGTCTTTCCCAGTGTTTTTGGAAAAGCAACACGCCCAGAATGACTCTGGTCCTTTTGCATTGCTCCGTTTCCCTTTCGCTCATTTCACACACATGTTTTCTAAAACAAATGAGCGTCCATCTAATTTCTTGTCCCCATCCTGTGCACCTTAAATTTCAAGGGGTAAATATGGAAAGGAAAGATGAGATGCTATTCATAGGGGAGAGCATTAGGAAAGGTGGCAGATTTTTGGTCCTCAGTATTCATTTACTTCGCTTTCAGGATATCGGATGCCTGCACAGTTGACAGAAACTGCAAGGGTGACCTCTCATGTTAGAGACGAAGTAGTCAGTATCTCCCCTAGATCGTAGCTAACAAATATCCTGACAACAACAGAAGATGTCCCTTAAGCCTGAGTACCACTTTAGACCTGCCCAACCCAGTGATTCTTTACATGGCTCTGACTGGATAAGAGGAACTTGCATTTGCATCTTGCATCTTGCTAGCCTCCTACTCTCCTTGCAGTTTTCTCATCCCTACTAGTCACACTCTGGAAAGAACAAAAGTGGCTGACATCTGTCTCTCTTGTCTCCAGACAAGATTAAACTGTCTGGTAATTTCTCCTGTTCTCCAGCAAGTATAGTTCAAGATCCTTTAAAGCTAAGATGGCCTTTGTTCCTCATGTATTTCTGGATCTTACGGGTAGTAGGAGATTTTCTGGACATGACGCATTACATCACTCACGGGCTTTTCCTTTCACTCAGAAAGGTAAAAAGAAAGGTCATTTGTTCACATGGCCCAAGGCTTCCAGATACTTTGACAACTCACTGGCAGATTCTAAACGGGGCTACTTAGAGTCTCCTCCATCTGGTGGTTCCACTTGTGATGCACAAACACCAGGTTCCAAATGGGATTGTCACAGCTGGGGGAATGTAAGGAAAAACCTCCCGAAGCAGGAACTTATATTTGCCAGGATCACAATCTGGCAAAGTTTCTGTCCAGGAAAAAGAGGTGCATGTGTGATACAACTGTGAAGATGGCAGACAGAAAGTAAGTAGGCTGCCCTTCAATGGCTAGACCATTCCAGCTTTTCCTGGAAGTGAGAGAGCAGCAAAGAGAAGAGGCAGGGGAACAAATTAGCAACAGAAATGCCAGCCCTGCCTTGCCATTATGGCGTTATTACTTGAAGTTTAAATGTCTTTTGATATGATTGAATCAATCTTTTTAGGATACGGCCCCATTTGAAGAGCCACAAAAGCAAGCTGAATGAGCTGAGAGAGATACACCAGCGGATCAGCGAGGTGACAGCTGCAGCCACAAGATCGAGATTGCAACTTGTCAGCTTCCAACCTATCATGTGTAAGCCAGACACAGAATAGCTTCTTGTCTGCCTCACTATGATGCTGTGATTTTCCTGTCTGGTGTGTTTCAGATCACATCTGTTGGCTGCATTCTCATCTCTCTGAGATTTGTGCTGGCTGATAGCTGCAAGCCATGGTTATCTACATATATGGCTCTTATTTCTCTCTCAGAATGTCTCCGAAGGAATACAGTCTGCTACATAGTATGCCCTAATGTGGGTGGTTTAGTCTTATTAAGCAATAGACAGTGTCCACATCCAGGCAGTTCTGTCTGTTTCATGTAGGACATTGGACCCACTTATTAAAACTTCAGTCTTCTTTCTTAGTATCAAACAATTGAAACAGATTTGCTCACAATAAACATGGCTGTTCCTCTTTGACTTTGGTGTGTCCTTGATTTCTGCATTATTCCATTCCTCATGGCAAAATGATTAAAAAGCACTGCTTCAACCCCTAAAATTTGGCTCTTGTCTGTGTAAGGCTTTAAATTTCACCGTGTCTGTCTGTGCTCCAGCCTAGGGAGGCCTTTTGCATTTCATCCATTGCTAATGTTTCATGTCTGTGTATTGAATGAAACCCTTGATTTCCTTTTGTAGACACATGTAATCTAAAGGCATGCAACATTTTGCAAATGTTGGCTCATATATTAATTTCATAAGGTCTTATTTGGTCTGTCGACCAAGTTTTGATTACTTCCATATTGCTCTTAATTGCCCTAATATCCCCAAAGACATTCCCATCTCGTGCCTCTCTTTATCTTTGCTTCTTTTATCTCTGGCTGTGAGAGTCCAAAATTGCTGACATATTCAGTGGGTTTAAATCCTGAGAGCTGCAGAAGAATTTTCAAATCTGTTTTAATTTTCTATACTCAGCTGAGGGCCATGACGCATTCTGTTCAGTTAATCTGTTTTTAATTATATCTGAAAATGCTAGAGCTGTACGAGAGAGAAATGGTGCATAAAGTGAATCTAGACCAAGAACACTTCAGCATTTATGAAATTGAATTCTTACTCTGGTCTACCTACAAGTTTTATTCTTCTGTGTTTATACAGAGTTGACTTAAAGCAGAAGTTATGGGCCAGGAGTTACATGACACGCTACTGAAAAAGCTTAGGTTTCCCATGTTTAACACATGCATTAATTATTACTTATCACTTTAAGTAATAGTGTCACAATAAGACTAATAGGTAGAAAGTTACTATTTATATTTCATCTTTTATCAGCTAGGATATATTTGGCTGCATAAAAGTACTGATTTCATTAGCAGTGACACCAGCCACAGACAATTGCTTACTCAGGTTTCCAGAGGACCTAGGCTTCATCCATCTCTTCTCCATCCTGGAGGTCATCTGTATTATACCCCACGAAACACAGATGGCCTTCCTGGGCTGGAATGAGTCACACTCCCCCATATCAGTCCTCATGCTGCCTGAGCAGGAAGAGAGGGGCCGGAAGCATGTGCCTCTCCCACTGCATGCCTCTTGACTTTTATCTTTCTTTCAAGGCCTGGGCAATCTTACCTTTATGTCTTGTTTAGGTTAAAGTTGAGCTACAGAATCACCCTTAGACCAGATAACTATTTCTCAAGGCGAGAACTCATCCTTACTGGCTTAGACTAATCATAATTATCCCAATCCTCTATTTACACCATTTGAACAAGGGGCTTTGCCAGCAAGTGGGGATAGGCTGAATGAGGAGCATGGGGTGAAGGGGAGAGGCTCTTGCCACGCTTAGTAACTATTCAGATTTCATGTTCCATTATATTTACAAGGTTTCTGCTATAGTCTTTTGACCTATGAAGTCAGCTAAAATGTTCAAAGTGCTGCCTGTTCATACATTATTCCTTTCATTTAGAAATAGCATGTCTTCTTATAACACTTTCTTCTCCAGTTTAATGGACAATATGAAATATGCTATTGCATTCATGTGAAAGGGGAAACATCAAATGCACAGAAAGTATGAAGTAGAGAAAAATGTAAAAGAGGGAAGGAAATGACAAAGTCTGGGTTGTTAATAATTTCATTTGCTAAATCTCCTCTGTGGAACAAACAGACATTGTGTGTTTGTCCTATCAATGGAGAATTACTTTCTCAAGAGAAAACTCTGGAGCTGAGCGGGTAAAGGGTGACCATGATGGAAGCATAATTCTGATGCAGCCTCTAGCCAGCTGGCTAAATGAATAAATACAGATGTGGAAAGTCATGCCTTCAGCCATTTATTTTTTGATTTCTCTAACTCTGTGTTGGAGTTTGGCCCTTTGTTCTGAGTTAAAATGAAGACAGAAAGAGCCAGTGTAGAGTAGGAACACTTTAATTCTTTAGGCAGGCTCTAAGTTGACAATTTACTCTTAACTACCAATTCAAGCCTTGGAAAGAAAGGTGTTTTCCCTCGTTTCAGTTTACAACTTAAAGGAAGTAGAAGGACCTTTCTCAGGGTTCTCTTGGGTATAAGTGATAGAAATTCACTATATACTAATTGAAGCAAAACATAAAAATTGGGGGTAAAAGTATTTGGATAGTACAGACTCAAGGGGAGAATTCAACAACCATGGCTTAGGAGGATGATAGTACGCTGAGTCAAGGACCCAGATTTAGGGTGCTCGCATTTCTGCATGCTCTGGTGTCTACTGAGCATTTCTTGGCCTCAGTGTTCTCCATGTGGCCGGAGCCAGCACTTCAGATAGTCTCCAAGTCATATTCTTGATGCAATAGACAAACATTTTGTTTTTCCAGGAAAGTTTTGACATAGTCCAAGAATGAACTTTGACTTTTCTGGCTCACGGCAGAAACTGCTCCTGAAGGTGGGATGAAGAAAGCACACTGTGGCGTTAAGATAAGAAGCAGGACTGACTGATCTAGGATCATGCTCTGCCTCCATGAAAGCACTCATATTTCCTGGTTTACGATGGGGTTGGATCCTGACAGATTCATCAGAAGTTGAAAACTCATGCAGTACACTGACCCCAAATATCATGGGCTGACATGGTCTGTATGGTTGTTATCCTTACTAGCTGGCTCCTGGGGGCTGTGGCTCTGTGCTGCCACCCCGACACACCAGACTAAGTCACCTACTACATCTCACTAGCCCTAGGGAAACAGTAAAATCCAAAGTCCAAACAATGGTTTCTCTAAATGTCAATTGCTTTGTACATCATCATGACATCATAAAAATATAAGCCAAGCCATTGTACACTGAGGACTGGCTGTACCAGGATGAACATGCTCCCTCTCCAGCCCTCATTGGAATCGTGGCCATAAAGCAGTGTTCCTAGAAGAAAAGGGCTTTTCTAAATGGACCTGTCTACTGCAGCATAGACCTCACTGTTTGAGTTCCCGATTTAGTAGCTACTCTCTGATGGGACAGACCAGCGACAGCACCTGCCTGTGACTGTGAAGGGTCAGTATGGTGACTGCCTGTTGTGCATAGTCCAAAGGCAACTTTCAGAAGACTCTCACAACTCTTGGACCTAAGCAAGCAGGATAAAACTGGTCATAGCCTCCTAAGTGCTACAACCTACCTCCAACCATGTGTCCTGGCTCATTTTCATCAAAGTTACTGCTGTGCACACACACTCATTTATTTCATTATGGAGGCTCTCAAGGGACTGTGCAAAAGACAGTCACTCTTATCAATGACACTTTCATGGAGAAACAGGAAATAATGAAGGAAATCAGAGAGTGGGTAATCTAATTGCCACTTTTGACAAATGCCACAAAGGAAATAAACAGGATATTATGGAAGAAAATGCTTATGAAACATGTAATGAAGAGGTTTGCATGCCCTTTTCTTTTCTTTTCTTTTCTTTTCTTTTCTTTTCTTTTCAGAATTCTTTATAGTTTTCCTTGCATGGTCTTGATACTAGGCTCTCCGTCTGATCTACCTCTCTCTTCTTCCTGTTGCTGCAACACAGAAAGCTTGAGAAGAAATAATTAAGACAGCTTCTATTCTCTCAATCTCTTTTTCCTAATTCTGAGAGCTTTTCCTTATGAAACTTCTTACTGTTATTTTTCTTGCTTTGAATGAAAGTTAAAGGACCTATCTTGTGCAAGCCACTTCCCACAAGATCTATGCCAAAGAGAAGGCAAGAACCCTAGGTTGGGAGATGTCTGGTTATTAGGGAGGATGATTCTCAGAGAGATCTTTCCTCCATTCTTTCTGCTGCCCAAAGCAACAACTGAACATCTCGAAGTAGACAGACACGCAACATATTAGAAGAAAACAGTCCTTATTTTTCATTTCTGTACATCGTCTGTGCTTTACTTTGTATCATTTGTTGTCTGGCAAAACTACACACATATGCTTATAAACACACATAGTCATCAGTGTCCTTCATTGAATAACAGAATGCAACTATTGGTCTTAAAGAAACATCCATGTCCTTTAGATTTGAGAGGGTTTTCTCCCATTACCGAAAGTTTATACCATACTTCCTATAACCTCCCTACCCTCCCAGGCACATAAATGCTAGGCTGCACAGCTCAGCATGTAACCAAAGTCCAGGATGTGGGCCAAATTCTTTATGTCTCAGCTGCCATGTTTTCTCTCAGAGTGAATTGATATTTGCTCCATTTCCAAGCTGGCCTGCTGTTAGCAGTGATGGAAATCTGTGACCACAATCTTGGTGGGGCTTTCCCAGAATTCAAGCTGTGCTGATCTGAGTTAGAAGGCTGAGAGGAGTTTGTGGCTTGGCAAGGTGACATTTTATTTAAAATATGCTAACAGTGTTTATAAGGCACATTTAATACTTTTTACAACATTTTAAAAATCAATGAAAATTTCTTGGTAATAAAATATGTTTTCCAGGAAAATTGTTTTGAAAGTTGTAGTCCAACATTCTCCAAAGCAAATAATTAGATTCTTAGCTTAATAGACATCAATCGCTGAGAAAAAAGTCTTTTCTAACCCTTCACTTATTGACTTTTCTCAGGCTGTTTTCCAATACAGCTTTATTTATAGTCTCCTATCTGATGTCACACATACACACACACACACACACACACACACACACACACACACACACACACA
>NW_026596040.1:16651869-16670367 GCF_907164565.1 Psammomys obesus
CACACACACACACACACACACACACACACACACACACACACACACACGCAGTAAACTCAATTTTAGCTAACAGAGCTCCTTTATTATGATACAATTTTCTGAATTTCCTAGACTCCTCTTTTCCTTGAGGGTTCTTAGGGATTTCAGAACCATATATTAAAGGTTGAAAAATGGAGAGAATTTTTTTTGGATGTTCACCACGTGCACTAAAACGGCTGAAGTAAGATGCGAGGATACTTAATGGTCCAGCTGTAAGACGGAACATAAACACATCAAAATGACGAGGGAATGAAGATAAAGCTAACTGCGGCAGAAAGCAGCTGCAGATGGACACTCAAGAGACATCCAGTTGGCTGGGTTCATTACAGAAGAGCAGCCGAGGGTGGAGGATTGGAGAAAGGCCTGGAGCAATTCCAGTTGGGAGCAGAGGAGAGGCACTCTCCATTATCCCACAGAGAACAAGAAAGAGATTTACCGGAGGAGTTTTGCACTCAGCAGCCACCTCAAGAACAGATTTTGGGTCTTCTGGACTCCCAAGAGCTGAATTGGTTTCCTGGTGCCTGTGGGTGAGTCTGAACCAAAATGGTTCCCAGGCCACTACCAGGGCAGTTCATTATACCCTTTCGGTGGAACACCAAGAGGTGGTTGTGCGCATTCATACCCTTAGGAAGTTTAGAGGTTTTCAGCAATGTTTTCTTTGCCAAATTTATTGTTGTTGTTGTGACTCTGTTGTGAAAAACATCACATTTTTGGAATAAAGCAAGTGACTGCTTGCGAAATCACACACTGAAGGCAATAAACAGCAGGTGAACTGCAAATCCTTCTGATTTACAGAAGCTCTCTGTTAACTCAGAGAAACGGTAACCAATTTTTAAGCTCTTTTACTCTATTCCCCTTCCCCAGTGTCAGTGTAGAAACCACAGTTGTCATCTTAAAGGGAATAAGACATGGTTTATGCATGAGCCATTATAAGTGACCAGGGCCTGGGAACACAGATTTAGGTAACCCCAACTTTCATGTTTCAACATGGGTGCAAGCAATTTCACAGGTTTTTATAGCTGACAGGTAAAGAAAGTCACGAATCAATGCAACTTTAAAATACATTAATGGAAACCAGGTGTCAGCGGCGCCTGCTCTAAATCTGCTGGGAGGCAGAGGCAGGCCAGTCAGTATGAGTTTGAGGCCGTCCTGGTCTCCACAGTGAGTTCCAGGACAGCCAAGGATACATGGAGAAACCCTATCTCAAAAACCTAAAATGCATTGGTGGATACACCAAAATAGGCTCACTGTGTTATCTGATGACGTTCTTAGCTCTTAGATTGGTGGAGGCCAGGGTTCTGCTAAGTGAAGAGCTTCTAAGAGGTTTTTATTTATTAAAAGGAGATGTTAGTTCAGATACAGAGTAGGGCTAGGAATAGCTGTTCCAGAAGGCCAAAGCTAACCCAAGATAAAGCAATTAGCCTCTGAACCTACAGAATTCCAGTCTCCCCACAGTCCTGAAATTCCAGTGTCCATCAGTCTCTGCAGACCCGGAAGCTCCTTCCAGGAGTTATATACATACAGCCAGGCACAGCTTCTCCTCCTCCCACAGAGGCGGAATTATCCTCACAATCATCCCGTGATCACCCCTGTCCGCATTGAAACTTTCGCTGCTTATAGAAGATACCTGTCATTCCCTTGCCTTATTGTTTTTGTTTGTGCTACTGATTTTGCCTTGAAAGGTTCTCCGCGAGCCCACACCAGTGTTGCCTCTTATCTGATGGCAACACTTCCTGCTTAAACTCCCAGTGATGTCATCCACACGATAGCTGGAGACCTTTGTCCTATACAAGAAAGACACAGTAACCAGATAAAGATGGCAAGCCTGGATTGCATCCTACTGAAAAAGGAAACAGCTGCAAAGTTATTTGGGGACTAAAAGCAAATTCCCACGTGGACTGTAAGTTCAGGTGTTGCAACTACCCTGGGAAGCCTTATTTTGATGATGCTGAGACACTCAGCATCACGATACTCATTGATGTAGATTCAAAAAATTTTGGAGAAAAATAGAAGTAAAAGAAAGTAGGAGCCAATGAGTGCTCTTCCTAATTGTGTTGAACAGTTATTTATTATTTGTGTATATGTCATGCATGTGTGTAGAAGACACAGGGCACCATGTGGGAGTCAGCTCTCTCCTCATAGCAAAAGGATTGAAGACATAGGAGTCAGGTTTGAAGGCTTGACAGCAGGTACCTTGTCAGCCCCCTCCCCCCATGAGTGCTATTAAATGGTTGAATGAAAGAACATTAAATTGACCCATTTCTTTTGCAAATATACTTAGGAAGATGAAAGATCCGAAAACTCAATTACCAGATTCTATACAGGAATACATAAAAATCAAACTTCTGCAATATAGTCTAGATTTGAAATATTAGGACCTTAATGACTGAGTCCAAAGAGAGTGGCCAGAGAGGGAAACCTGATTAGCTTTAGAAGAATAAAAAGAAATACTAATAGAAATGATGATAAATTACCTTTTCTATGTCAAACAAGATATTCGATCATACGGTACCATAGAGACTATTATTTGCATCTGTTCGTTGTCCAAACAGAAAAACCACTGCCTAGGCCACTTTGTTCCATGTCCAAAACTTATCATCAAACGTTTGTGTAACTGTGGGAACAACAACTCACAGTGCACACCCTCCTTTCCCACATGCCACAACTGCTTTGTGTATTTCAGGTTACAGGTTTTGACAGAGCCCTCATTTGCCTGAATTTGTCAGGTTAGCTTTCCTACCGATCCCTTCCATCAAGACAAAGTGTGCAATTAGTTGGTGTGTGTGTGTGTGTGTGGTGGTGGTGGTGGTGGTGGTGGTGCTGTGTGTGTGTTGATAAAGTTGAATAACCTATTGATTCGCTGAAAGTTATCTAGTAAACTCAGGCTAGATATGCAAACATTGTGTGCATGCGTTCCTAAAAATATCTAGCCATTTGCCTGTCTTGAAAGACATAACAAATCAAGATCAGAAGGCATTCTGCATTGTGAGGACACAGAGAGCTCCTCCTCTCCCCCCCAATGGGTGTTGTTTGTTTGTAATTTCCATCAGAAGGCACAAGACTATGCAGAGAGAAGAACTTGTCAGCAACAGTCTACTTCTGTTTTGACAGGGGCCTCCCCTATCTGAACAGCTTTCCTGTCTTCTTTGAAGAAATGTGCAACATGATGGCATTGGGTAGATGATTAAATATAGCACACTCTAGTCTACGGGGAATGGGAGGTAAGCTTGTGGTAGAAGGAAGTGTGAGGCACAGAATGTCCACAAAGGCAGGGCAGGAACTGAGCAGAGGGTGGAGTCCTCTAGACACCAGGAGGACTGAGTTTGGAAGAGAGAATGCTTTGAAGCTCCTCTAGAACTTGATTGATGTGAATCCCACCCCCCCTTTTTTTTTAAACTGAAAATTACTTCATTAATGGAAAAAGAGTTGCTAAGACTGAATGTTGATAATGTCCTCACAGTTGGAGTCTCTGGAATTGGTGAAGCTCCAATTAACTTATATTGGAGTCCTGCATCCAAGGACATCTCTATTCAACGGAGGGCACTGTGCAGTCTGTTCTGGAGAAGGCTTTGATGGAGTTTGCTGAGAGGCATCTTTTCAGTGTAAAAAGAATGGAGCAGTGGCTGTCCATGGTTGCCTTCCTCGTGAGAATGTGCTAGAATATTTTATTGTTGGTTTGGCATTGAAGTCGGCTGTGAAATGATTTTTATGAATGCTGTTTCCTGGGAGGCACACAGAACTGAGAATTGCATGTCATGGGGCCGCGATCCCAGGGAGCAGAAATCAAATAACTAAAGGTCTTGGGGACTTATGGTCTATGGGATGTATTTCTTCTCAAAATGAGTCCATAGTTCACTTTGATGGCGGGTTTAAATGGATCGTATGAGAGTAGAAAAACACGTCTATCTTCAAGTGGTAGCAAGTTTCCATTTAACAATTCCTCCCGGAAAATCGTATCTGAAGCCTAAAATTTAAGAGAATAAATAAGACAAGAGAATTTCTCCTCTAATAGAAAGGTGTGGCTTATTATACAGCTTTTCAAGCCTTTGATTTAGTGATATTCAAGCTTGAAATACAGGAGGGGAGTTGGGAGCCATGGCACCCGCTTGTAATCCCAGCACTCAGGGAGGCAAAGGCAGGCAGATCTCTGTGAGTTTGAGGCCAGCCTGGTCTACAAAATGAGTCCAGGACAGCCAAGGCTACACAGAGAAATCCTGTCTTGAAAAGCAAACATAAAACAAAAACAAACAAACAAAAACCAGGAGGGAACAGTTTAGAATAAGTTTGGAGTTTTGTTTTAAATAACTGTATTAAAATGGTTTTTCTTTCAGGAAAAGCAGGCAACTTCTAGAAGGAAGAGCTGAAAATAGGTGGCCTACAGCTGCTGACCAGGAACTGGGTTAGTTGGAAGCAGAAGGGAGAGAGCTGTTCATGTACTCATCTCTCTCACAGTATGATAATTTGATTCCCTCACAGACATCCTGACCTGCTCAACAGGTCCAGCTCAAGGACATTGTCATCATAATTTTTAAAAATTAATTTATTCACTTTACATCCAAATCGTAGTGCCCTCCCTCGTCTCCACCCAGTCCCATGCTTCCTTCCTTTTTCCCCTATCCCCATCCCCTAGTCCTCAGAAGGGGGGAACCCTCCCCCCCTACCAACTGACCCCAGACTATCAAGTCTCTTCAGGACTGCCTGCATCCTCTTTCTCTGTGGCCTGAAAAGGCCGCCTCACCTAGGAAAGTGATCAAAGAGCAGACAATATAGTTCATATCAGAGACAGTCCCTGCTCCCATTACTAGAGAACCTACATGGAGACTGAATTGCCTTGGACTACATCAAAGTAGGGTGCCTGGGTCCTCTCCATGCCTGGTCCTTGGTTGGTGCATCAGTCTCTGCAGCCCCCTTGGGCCCAGATTTGTTGATTCTTTTGGTCTTCTTACGGAGCTCTTTATATTTGAAGGAAGTTTAGGGAGGCATATATTTGAACATAGAAAGAAAACAGCAACGAACCAAAGTGTCATATTTGACTCTGAGTCACAGACATCTTTCAGTGACCCACATTCCACCGGACACTAGGATGCTCAGACCACTGCTCATAACAGTGGCTTGAGCAAACCTACACAATATGAACACAATTTTATATACCTTGGAGCCTTTGTGTTTACAAGCAGAACCCTTCATGTCGCAACCCCATTAGAATCAATGTAACACTATACAGTCCACAGTAAAGAGTAAACAATTCCAATGCTTTTCTTCCCAGAGTATGATAACCAGACAAGTTACATATTTCATGAGAGAACACTCAAGGAATCCATCCAGAGACTAGGAAATTTAATCAGTACCAAACACTAGGAAAGCGCCAGTGTTTTCAATGGATATCTGCTTATAAATTTTCCATCCTACTATATTATGTATTTTTTAAGTACACTCTTGAAATGAGTTGAATCATAGCAAACATAAACAATGCACATGATGACAATGAGTTCAGTATTTCAGAAAATCAAGATTCCTGTGGTAGATATAACAAACCAGGGCAATGCACAAATATACTGGTTAACACAATTCTTTCTATCTCTTAAAGCCCTTTAGAATACATTTTGAATTCAGGTTTCAAGCTTCTGATCAGAATGCAATGTCTCCACTATCAAAACTAAGGATGAGAAAAATGACTAGTCTAAGAATAGAGTGACTCCATGAGGGCACAATGCAGAGAGCTGTGAATGCTATGGCTCCACTCATAGCTCTGCAGTAATTTGTTTTTCATTAAAACTGAAGCTAGATAACTTGCCCAAAGCTATGCAGATAAGCAACTAATGAGGCCAATGTTGAGTCTCCCTAGTGATAGGAAATGAGGGCCCAGGAGCAGACAGGCCCAGACCCCCTTTTCTCTGTGGCCATAGGCAAGTTGCCAAACTTAAAATGTATGCAGCACTTAGGTCTGAGCTTCTCTGAGGGGACAAGGGATATTTAAGATCCCTTAAAGATCTCTTGGCCATGAGAGCAGGGATCCAGCTCTTAGGACTCTGCTTCTGTTCCCTTTTCTCAGAGGGTCTCTATTGGGGGTGAAAAGAGAAGAGAGGAAATCAGATCCTTGTATAACGCAAGATGCTTTGATGAACTTGCCACCAAGGGCTCCCTTCAGGACCTATTTAAGGTTGCTGGGGTGACGAACTCCCTCTTCTCCATCTAACTTGTTGAATTGAACACATGAGAATGAAAACATGAACAGAGGAACATTTTCTTCTGAATCAGAAGTTACTGTATTCAACTGATGCTAAGAAATGTGCTCCCATTTCAACTACAGTTGTGTATTTTGTAAACTACGCAGAATCCTTTTCAAGGTCTTCAAAATCAGAGAGAACTCAAAAAATATCTTAAGAAGTACCAAGTAATTATGCCAGTAATCTTCCTATGGCCCAGTTCCCAGATGAGTGAAATTGATAGCAAGTTTGAGAGGAAAAATTGTGATTTATTGTAATATTTTTCCTAACAGATCCATCAACTGAGCCTGATAATGTAAAAAAACTAAATTCTTGTCTAGAGTTTTAAATGGGAGTTAAAATCTCTACAGAGCATACCATCATTTTTAAATTAAGTAACTTAGGAAATAAAAATTAAGCAAAGCTAAACAATAGAGACACCCATATATTCTTCTTTAAAATAACCAAACTTACTTTAAACTGATACAGAAAAAGAGTTGTTTTTATTGATGGGCGAACACAGTATATGCATCCATGCATATGCAGTATATTTAAATCAGCTTACAAGAAACCACTTTCTCAAACACGTGTTGCCACACTAATATATTCTATTTGATTTCTGCTATAGATGACAGACTTCTCAAGCCACTCAACTAACCTTTGTCTGACACAAGTATCTCCTCTCTTATCTATGACCACGGTGCAAATCTTATCCTCTTCTTTATTAAAATATGATCAGAACAGCCAGTTTGTGAAGAAATGCAGAAGTGCATTAATGGTGTGAGTCTCTTCCTGCCCTTTCATATCTGTTCATTCAATAGTAATGTTTGCAACTCCATTTCTTAGAAGTCTCTCGGATCTATTCTTTCTTCTCCATTCGTGTGATCACTGGCTATTTATCAGGCCCCAGACACTCCTGGCTTGGGCTTTTGCCCAAATAATAGATTCCTGTTATTTCCACTTTTGCATATTTGGAATTTGTCTTCTAAACTAACAGAGTTTCTAAAACTACAAATCTAATAATCACAGTTCTTCAATGAGATCATGCTAATGTTTTTCTTCATGATCAGAGAAAGTAAAATACTGTGCTTGCAAGATGGTTCAGTGAAAAAGGATGCTTGCTGCCAAGCCAAATGACCTTGGTTTGAGCCCAGAGACCAATATGGTAAAAGGACAGAACTGACTTTTTAAAGTTGTCCTCTGACCTCCACACAGGTACCATGGTGTGCATGATGCTTTTCACCACACACACTAACACACACACAGACACACAGACACACAGACACACATACACACACTAAACACACACACCACACCACAAATGAACAAATGTACTTTAAACTTTTGAAAAAGAAAAAAAAAATTGTATTATGTTGTGTATTGAATGTTGTTTTGCTTTTTTGAAGAAAGCTTGACCTTTAACGCTTAATCATCCAACCAGCCTCAAGTTACCAAGTGCTAGAATGTGTGAGTCACCGTGTCTAACTTTTTATGCAAGTTACTTGGACTCTTTATGATTTCCACTCAGCCCACAGTCCTCATTATTTTCATCTTTCTCAACTTACACATTTATTGTGTAGAACAGTGTATCTGTTTCTCAATGGATGAAGAAGCACAGATTGCCTTCTTTGGGACATAGAAATCAGTCAGGATTACTTTTCAATCATGGTTTCCTGTGATTCCAATGATTCAGGGAAGGGACCACACTTTGAGAATCACTTCTCTAAAGCAAGGAAGGTTTTCTTCTAAATGAATCCTTAGTCTAAACTCCACAATCGCTTTCCCTTTTGCTTGTGTCTTTCTTTCCTAGGACTGAACATAGACATTCTTATAGAGCTGCAAGCTCTGCTTCCAGCTCACAGTCTCTTAATCTCTCTGTATTCTTTCTTAAATCTTCTCAAGGAAGGCAGACATATTATTTATTTTTATGTTTCTAGACTTATCATGGCGGAGAGGAGCCTTTCTCTTCGGCTGTTTCCCCAGATGTAGAATTATCCATGCTATCCATGCTATCTGTTAATTTTAGACTCTTCTGGAACCTGTGTTTCAGTGACCTTTTGAAAACATTTTATAGCTCTTAACAATTCACCAATGGGAATTTTAAGGCAACTCTAGTCTTATATTCCAGTGAACAAGAGAAACACACATTGACAGGTAGTCAGAAACCAGTTTGATAAGAATCAATACAACATGAAACAAAAGGTTTTTCAAATAATCCTGGAAATTTTATGAACCTCTGTCTAACATTATTTCTTAGATAAAGGTGAAGCTACACAGTAAAGACATATGTTAGGAAATGAAAATTCAGGCAGTGTTATTTGAGTTAGGGATATGGCAGCTCCAGCAATATAGGTTTACCATTCACTCCTAACATGCCAATTAAAGAGATAAGTTCTAATGAAAAGCAGAGAAAGGAGATTATTCAATGTTACATAGGACAGAGTTGGGAAGGAAAACAAAGAGGTCCAGCGGACCCTGGGGCTCGCAAGTGTCTTTGTGACCCTGACATGAGATTTAAGCTTAAATGGAGGGAAGCGTTCTCTCACCCTCTCTCTCCATAAATCTATATCTATACATACATATACACATATACATGTATATATATATGTATACACACTTATACACGTATGTATATGTGTATGTACATATATGTACATATACATACCATATATGGTCATGGTCAAGGTGTAGTTGGTCCTGCCTATTATTGACCCATCATGTCTCAGTTCCAACCTCTCCTCAGAGCAGTTAGACAAGTTTTCAGACCTGTCTGAAGTCTCTCTCTAGGAAACACATTTCTTCTCTGATTGAAAGCAGAGCTTCAGCTTTTTCCTTCTTCCATGTGGGGCTCCTGGGGTGAAGTTAATTATTGCTTGCACATCCAATGCTGAAGGGAGGGGTGTCTCATTAAAGTATTTCCTCTCCTGACAGGGTGATTACAAGAACAGGGGCTTGGGATATGTTGACTGTAACTGTTTTACCAAGAACTGGTTGGTCTTTCGTTGTGTCTACACACTCTATAGGCATACGTGGATTTAAAACTCCATGGAGATCAGAAAATGAGTCTTAGGGAAGGCTGAACTCATTTGCTGGTTTTAATTGATGGCACAAAGTCATCAATGAAAGCAGCTGAATGCCACATAAAAAGCTGAAGTAAAAATCTTCTATTTGTTGTATACTTAGCTGGACTCTTGCCCGTATAATGTAGGTCATTCTCTGTAGAAGGGCAAGAGTCGGGGCTGAGAGGGACACGTTCACAACATGCTGACTGATGTGATGAAGGGGAATGAGAAAGGTGTGAGAAAGAAGATGGGGCAGTAAATCCAGCCTCATATAATAAAGGGTCTTGAATGTCATGTCAAGGAGTCTAAATTTGATTGTATTAGCATTTGGGAGCCACTGACCTAATTCCAGATTGGAAATTAGAGAAACGTAAAGCAGAGAGACTCATTATATGGCCTCTGCAAAAGAGATTGGGACCTGAGCCAATTTAGGGCATTGAAAAATGATAAAGGACATTTCAGAGAAAAACTTAAGAGAACCTAATGACTATATTAGTCAGGGTTATCCAGAGGAAAAGACTCAGTAAGGTGTGAGTGTGTGTGTGTGTGTGTGTGTGTGTGTGTGTGTGTGTGTGTGTGTTCAGTCTAAGAAAGTAGCTCATTCATTTATGGAGGTGGGCAAAAATCTGCAGGGTAGGGAGGAAGGCTGGAGATATATCCCAGGCAACAGTTTATGTTGTCATTTAAGTATGGTGGTTGACTGGTGGCAGAATTCTTTCTGGCCCTGGAATGTCTGCCCTCCTTAACTGATGAGTGAGACAGACTGTCATGGACAATGTACGATTTGCTCAAAGTCCACCAATTTGAGTAGCAATGTCCAAACGCACTCTCATAAGAATCTAGACACTACAGGCCATTCGAGTTAACATATACAATTAACCATTATACTGAACATGTCGTATGGATCCAAGGGATGAGAAATACAAATAAATGGTTCTGTGGCTTTTAGTTTACATATTTGAGTGAATGGTGATGCCTTTTAACTAAGACAAAGTGCTGGTTACTTTTAACGATCAATTTGACACAACCTGGAAAGAGAGTCTTAATGAGGGATTATCTAGATCAGCTTAGCCTGTGGGCTTGTCTGTACATGAGTGTCTTCGTCATTAATTGATGTAGGAAGTCCCAGCCCATTGGAGGCTGCATCATTTCTTTGGCCAGGGTGGCCAGAACTGTAAGAGTGCAGAAAACTAGCAGAGCATGAGCCACAGCAAACAGGCAGGCAAGGAGGCCTGTTGATCCTCTCTCTGCCCTGACTGAGCATACGATACTTTAAGTTCCTGCATTTATTTCCCTATAAATGACAAACTGTAACTTGATCTTGAGAGCCAAATAAAGCCTTTCTTCCCCTGTCTGTCTTTTTGTCTGAATTCTTTGTTCCAGCAGCAGAAGTAAAACCAGGACAGACAGAAATCCTGAAAGAGGGGGAAATATTGAATAAAAGTGTGTGCACGAGAGGAAATAAACAAGAGAAGGAGACTGTTATGTAGTGGTTACAAATGTGTTTCAGATGCAAAGGCACTGCTGTTCTCTAACCTGGGCTAGCTATCTGTATATGCCTGTGTTTGTGTGGATAGAGAATCAAATCCCAGGCTCACTTGTTTTCTTCCATCCTGTGGGTTCTGGGATTCAAACTCAGACATCAGGCTCTGTAGTACCTACCTGCTCTAACCCACTGAGCCTTCTCCCTGCTCCTGCAAGATGAGGTTTTCTGAGAAATATATGTATCTGTTCTTTTTGACACAAATGTCTGTGTACATGAGACAGTGTTCTCACTCTGTTGGTCTCTACAATAAATGAAGAACACTAACCAGATAACAGACTTGTCCCCAGTGCCATGACTTTCTTTGGGGACACGGTTGCTGGGAGGGTACTAAGTGGCATTGTCTTCTCTTACAGTATGCTGAACGACTCCATGGTGGCCTGAAGCAGATAATGAAGCCCTCTAAGGACCTGTGCTAGAACCAGGGAATAAGGCAGGCCCTGGTCTCATTAAAGTCCATTATTCGCTCTGTAAACAATGTGTGAAGGATTCAGCAACTGCTGAATGTGACACAGTATGTCATTAAAGTTCATACAGGTTGTAAATAAGTTTCACATTTTAGAAAACACGTTGAAGCCTCTTCAGAACAGTTTAATTACAGCTAATACAATGACATCTTCATTTTCTTGTTCATAAATACAAATGCATGTAATAGAAAGGAGGTAGCTTTTACCAGCCGATGTGATACTTTTAGTATGGCTTGATTATTCATTCATGAGTCGATACACTGTAGGAGTTTCAGAATCAGATGTGATGCTTAAGACACAGAGGAGACTGTGACACAGTCACAGTCACAGGACCAAATCTGTCTCTCTGTTCTTTTCTCAAATAAAGGTTTATTGAAATACTACCTGATTCTCCTGGATCTTATCTCTGGCTATGCTTGCTCTCCAGTCAGTGCTGAATATTTAACACAAAAGAAGCTACATGGCCCACAAAGCTCTTATAGGACAGTGAACTGACGCATGTTGTACCCAAACACTTTGTCAGTTTGAAACACTCAAATGCTCTCAAGGCCGTGCTTGAAAAATACATGTTTTATGCTGATCTCGTCGACAAAAGGACTCAAAGAGTTCTAAACAAAAAAGGTGTGAATAACCTCAAGAGACTATAGTGAGTAGTTACTCCAGTGAACTTTGCCAAGGGGAGACACGGGATCCTATGTGCTGCTTTTTCCAAATTTGGAAAGAAACCAGGCTTTTGACACTTTAATCAAGGTTTCAAGTTCTGTGTCATTTTCAGAATACACCAAAGAGGTCTGTCTCGCTACCACCGTGTCTCCCCTTTCACCTTAGACACTAATGAGACACCATTGTGAAATGATAGATAATAAGTGGCTTGAGAAAGGACACTGCTGATGGTGATTTTACAGATTCTCTTTTGTCTCTATTCACAGGCCTCGGTGGACAGATTGGATCAGTGTGCCGCATAGAATGATAGACAGCATGGAAGGAAAAAAGCATCAGGCACATCCATCAACTTCAGTGTAAACCACATCGCTTCCAAGGGGCTGATGTCTGAAGAAAGGGAGGATGGAGACATGGTAATTCCTGCAGGAGGCTGAAAGAAAGAAGTAAGAGGGGGAGGAAAAAAAATGCATTTACCTGAGTTGCCAAATCACAGCAGATGGTGAGATCTAAGGGGAGATAAACATTAGCGCCTAGAAAGTCAGCAATTCATCCTGTCAGCCTTCAAGGGCTGGTGCAGCTGAAAGATCAGTTTAAGAACTAGATAGAATCTGTAAGGCAGCGATGTTTGACCACAATCAAGCCTGCCCATCAGAAGGATGACAGAGAGAGAGACCTGCCGAGGGGAGGGAGGTCCTGCAGCAATGGGAGGCACTCCTCTATACTGGTTGGAGTTAAAGAGCGGAGATTAAGCGCGCGTGAGTAATTGGAAGAAAATAGGTCATGCTAAACGCAGAGACTAATTGGCAGACAAATGAAGTGATACGTTTCTTCAGGTAGACTACAGAAGAGTCAGTCTGCCTTGGGCCAAGGGAGCATCTCTGCGTTGGTACCTCTGGATTCCAGTGCTTCAGATGTCAAAAGTCACACAGCCTAAAGCCCTGGCAGGGTAGCAGAGTTCAGGTGGATGACGCAGTAGGATGGCTCTGACTGGCCCCCAGTAGGGCTGAGAGCTTGCCTTTTGCCCTTAGATACTTGTCCTGCCCCTGTGCACTTTTTCCTTCCGCCATCAGTTTCTATTCTAATCTATTCTTCAAATTTTTGCTTAGCTAAGTTTCTTGGCATATGCCAGACGTTCTTTTTTCTAGAAATGTCATGTTGAGCAAGACAGATGTTTCCCTTTCGGAGACCATATTAGAATAGGGCAGCCACTGATTTAGAGTTATGTGGTTTTCTTCACCTTCTTTCTAATGAAAAGTAATTCTCATAACTGTAGAGATACCTATTTATAATATGGTACAGGATTATTGAGGAACTTGTACAAATCATAGCACAGAGCCAGTCCAAATTATTGTAACTAACGCTCATTTATTTCCCAGGTGCTGTGGGTGTTATCCTGCGAACAAACAGATTTGGTGTCATTCCTTTATTTAAAGCTATTTCTTTATTTTTTAATTACTTTTTTATTTTTTATATTAATGACACTTTATTCACTTTGTATCCCAGCTGTAGTTCCCTTCCTCAGTCCCTCCCATTCCCACCCCTCTCCCTCATCTCCTCCCATGCCTCTTTCCAAGTCCACTGATAGATAAGGTCCTCCTCCCCTTCCATCTGACCCTAGACAATCAGGTCTCATCAGGACTGGCTGCACTGTCTTCCTCTGTGGCCTGGTAAGGCTACTCCCCCTTCACTGTTTGAGGTGATCAAACAGCCAGCTCCTGAGTTCATGTAAGAGACAGTCCCTGTTCCCCTTACTAGGAAACCCACTTGGAAACAACTGCCATGGGCTACATCTGCGCAGGGGTTCTAGGTTATATCCATGAATGGTCCTTGGTTGGAGTATCATGAAAAGACCCCTGTGCCCAGATATTTTGGTTCTGTTGCTCTACTTGTGGAGCTCCTGTCCTTTCCAGGTCTTACTATCTTCCCCTTCTGTCATATGATTCCCTGCACTCTGCCCAAAGTTTGGCCATAAGTCTCAGCATCTGCTTTGATACACTGCTGGGTAGAATCTTTCAGTGACCCTCTATGGTAGGCTCCTGTCCTGTTTCCTGTTTTCTCCTTCTTTCAATGTCCATCCAGTTTGTCTTTCTGAGTGAGGATTGATCATCTTACCCAGAGTCCTCCTTCTTGCTCAGCTTCTTTAGGTGTACAGATTTTAGTATGTTTATCCTATCTTATAGGTCTAGTATCCACTTATAAGTGAGTATATACCGTGTTTGTCTTTCTGCTTCTGGGATTCCTCACTCAGGATGATCTTTTCTAGATCTCACCATTTACCTACAAATTTCATGATTTCCTTGTTTTTAATTGCTGAGTAGTATTCCATTGTGTAAATGTACCACAATGTCTGTATCCATTCCTCCATTGAGGGACATCTGGGTTTTTTCCAGGTTCTGGCTATTACGAATAAAGCTGCTGCAACATGGTTGAACAAATGTCCCTGTTGTGTACTTGAGCATCTTTTGGATGTAAGCCTAGGAGTGGTATAGCTGAATCTTGAGGTAGCGCTATTCCTAATTGTCTGAGAATGTGCCAAATTGATCTCCAAAGTGGTTGTACAAGTTTACTTTCCCACCAGCAATGGAGGAGGGTTTTCCTTTCTCCACATCTTCTACAGCATGTATTGTCACTTGAATTTTTGATCTTAGCCATTCTGATGAGTGTAAGTTGAAATCTCAGAGTCATTTTGATTTGCATCTCCCTGATGACTAAGGATGTTGAACATTTAAATGTTTCTCTGCTAATCCATATTCCTCTACAGAGAATTCTCTATTTAGCTCTGTACCCCATTTTTAAATTGGATTACTTGATTTGTTGCTTTTTAAGTTGTTTAATTTTAAAGCTATTTCTTAACTTAAAGTTTTGTTAATCATAATTAATTGGAAAAATGCAATTGTTTGATAATATTTTTATTAATTCTTTGAAAATTTTATACATATACACAATGCTTTCTGACCATATTCACCTTGCACTCCTCCACATAACTTCTCTCAGGTCTACCCCACTCCTCTTCATCTCTTTCCATTTTTTTTTTTTTTTTTTTTTGCTGTTCTTCCTAATAACCAACCTAGTCTAATTTGTGCTTCCAATACCCTTATGAACATACCAGGACCACTGACTTCACTTATCAACACACAATAGCTGTGATTGCTTGCAAAACATCTGTACAAAAGCAAGCCAGTCTATATTCTAGAATGAATGTAGGAGGGGCTCCTGTCCATAAATCCCTATTGTATTCTTGTCCTCCATAACATCTGATTTTACAGGTTTTCAGCCCCTCTTCCTCCTTGAATTTTAGGGGGAAAGGCATATGATACAGATGTTTCCAGTTATGGCTGAGTACTACTTAGGCACCTATTCTCTATACTTTCGCTAGTTGTGATATTCTGAATTAACTGCCATACACTGCCCAACAAACCTCTCAAATTAGGACTGAGAGTACCACTAATCTATGAGTATAGAGAGAGGAATTTAAGAGGGCAGATGAATATGATGTCCACTTAGAAAAAAAAAAGGAGGTTATATAAATAACCCTGGAGCCCAAGAGCTCGCTCAAACTGGATGTTTGGTAAGATTTGTGGCACTATTGCATCAATGGGCATGACTTGCCAAGCCAGTCATTGTACCTCATAGAGTTCACAGCTGAGTAAAACTGTTGATTCCTTTTTCCTTCTACAGCCTGCCTAGCTCCTTCAAGTACTATGAAAGTTAAACAGCAGGGAGGAAACTTCTTGGTCAACACCAACTTGATTTCTCCATGCCCTCTGAACAAAGTACGTGGTCGTTAGCAATGAAGTTCCATGATAAAGATCTGGTGGGCAAGCCATAGAAAATTCCTGCATGAGTTTAGGGGGTCTCTGGTACACTTCTGACCAAAAACTCCCCAGGGGTAGTATTCCATCTCTTGCACTGAATGTTTTATTTGATATCCTGTGGCTTCTGAGAGGGACATTATTTACTGTGTAGAGTAACTCTTTTATATGAAAATGTATATAGTAAATAAGCATGGACGGATGGATAGATAGATGAATGGATAGATAGATAGACAGACAGATAGATGGAGCTTATAAGATCCTTTCTGTATGGCTATTTCAGACATCCTTAGTGTTAGTACATTTTCCTTCAGCTTTCTCCTCTGCTTTCCCTTCACATCCTTCTATTTAAATCTCCCACCGCATTTCACCCCTTTCTCCTTCATATTACCTGCACTGAGATTATATTTTTAAAACCTAGAATAGGAATCAATAAAAATTGTCTTAAAAATGTATTAAACTGAGAGTGATGGCATATTTTGGAGGTAGAAGCAAGAGAATCACAAATTCAGAACCAACAGCTTCAGCTACACAGTGAGTTGATGCTTAGCCTTGGCTTAAAAGAAGACTTTGGCAGTAAATACTTTAAACCATGTGGACCACATAGTCTCTCATAGTTATCTGAATCTTCCATCACAGGGTAAAAGAACTCATAGACATGTAAAGAGAACTGTGGATGGCTGTGTTCCAATGAATGTTGTCTATGGAAATAGGAGGCATGCCAAGACTGGCTCATGGATGAACCTGCTCAAATCTCAACCTAGTATATGTCATGAGACCCAAGCTCTGTGTATCATGTGAATGCTGGTTTAGAGGCTCATATTTCCCTATCACTCTGGTAAAAGCTACACATTCCCCAATTATTTAATGTATTTTATTACCTGTCTTTAAAATAGATGGTGTGCTTCTGAATTACTCAAATAATGAAGAGAAACTGAAAACAGTGGGAGAACCCACTTAGTATATTATTATATAGCTCTGATGTTTCATTCATAAATGTCATTTAATACATTGCTTCTATTTCCTCTTAAAGGACATATATTTATTACCTCTAATCTCCCCTCCCCCGTGTGTGTGTGTGTGTGTGTGTGTGTGTGAATAAATGTGGCTATCAGAGAAAAATGTGCATGAATTAGCTTTTCCCTTCCATCACGGAGTACCTGGGAATCAAACTCAGGTCATCAAGCGTAGCAGCAAGTGATCTTACTATCCAAGCCATCATGCCAGTCTATATCCCTGCTTATTAACCCATTGCACAGATAAACCAGCATTCACTTAAATAGTCACTCTGCCCATCAAACTTTCTCATATTTTATCATGTTTAGTCCCTCTGTCTTAAATTTCTTGTGGTTAGAGATGTAGCTCAGTTGTAGGGAGCTTACCTAGCACAGACAAGGCGCTGGGTTCAAGACCCAGCATTACAATGAATTAGTCAATTAACCAATTAATTTATCTCCACCTTTGCTTTTGTGTTTTTCAACATGGTAATCTTTCTTATACTCAATAACCAAATAAGTCCAAATTCTGTATAAAACCTGTCTCTCACTTGCCAGATAACATTCACCAAGTATTGGTTTATTCAGCATTTAATCTGCCGTATCTCTGAGAGTCTAGGAGATGAGAACGTCAGGTAAATGTAATAGATGAAACCTAGTGTTTACTTTATGCTGGATACTGTTTAAAATGTTCACCACAAACTACCTAAGAAATTGTTTTCTGGCTGTCACGGCTGAAACATGAGTATGCAATTTCTCACTTTGATTCTCTAAATATTAAAGAAGCAAGTTGCCTTCTTCAGGAAAACAAAGGAACCCCAGTTTTCAGTGTTCAAGATCACCTACACTCTGCTCGGAGGAGTGCAAAAGCTGCAATCTCCATTTTTATACCCCAGGCTCTCCGGTCATGGCCATGGTCACCTGCCCTTAATCACTTCAGATCACAAAGGGCCAGGATACTAATTTGCTCATGGTGGATTCTCAGTAAATATCTGCCTGGTGAGTTAATGACTCAGCTGTGGAGGCAGCTAGATAATTAACAGAATGGGAAGAGAGCCGGACAACTTAATACCTTTTCAGAGTCCAGTTTCTTCATTTTCTTGGAGGTTGTTGTTTTAACTGTTTTGTTGATATGAAAGATTAGGGGTGAAGATATAATGACATTACAAGCTTGAGTGCTAATCACTCAGGTTCTAGTCTACATAACCTCAGCTTTTTGGAACCCAAGTATTTAGGAGAACTTTGATTTAAAGCATCATCATAATATTATATACCTTACAAGACAGCATATGATGGGAATTCTGTTAGCTTTTTAACAAGATTTCCAAACTGCATTCTATAAGAGCTATTCCCCTGTCAATGAACTTTGTGGACCTGTTTTTCTGACAACTCATCAAGGCCCCTTGGCACATTTCTTGGAAGTTTATTATCCTGGTGAATAAAGGGCTCTCCCACCTTTAGAAGGTCTCCCACCTTCTCCACATAATAAGGAGCATCACATAGCTCTGCGAATTTCTAAGATGGTGAGTAGAATTGCCTCTTGATTTACTGGCATGTGTAACAAGGGGTCTCAAGAAAGGTAGTGAATTAAGGAGAGACAGGCATTCACACCATGTTTTATGGTTTCCTAGGAATGACAAGATAACCCAATAATAGCAGCTGTTATTCATAAAGGCAGATTCTGCTCAAAGAGCTATAAATATTTTTTTTT
>NW_026596040.1:16670377-16674860 GCF_907164565.1 Psammomys obesus
TTTTTTTTTCCAGAGAGCTGAACACATATTAAAATTTAATGGTCTGCTTTCATTTTCTCTGCAGTACGCTTCAAGATGATTATAAATTACAGCATTCTGCTTAGTTTTGATGGAATAAGTCATGTATCAGCATTTGATTTAGAGGCTTTGTGTGCTTGACATATGAAACACATCTTGCAGATGTGATTTATCACGTAGCTCTTTTGTGTTTGTTTCAGGAGAAAACAGCAGCACAGGAGGTTCGGCCTGGTGACAGTGAAGACCATCCCAGGAGTGTAGGCCTGGCTGTAGCTTTAGAGCATTGACTTCCAAAATGCCAGAATCATCTGGAAATACTACTATTTTATTAATACTATTGATATTAAACACTACCGGATTCCTCATGTTTGTGTGCTTGTCCTTCATCTTCATTACTGTTCTCAACATTCACGTACTTCTTTTTTATGTTTTGAAGTTCATGGGGAAAAGACGAACAAGGCATTAATAAATAGAGGGATCATTTCCCCAAGATGGATCAGGTATTATAGGGTAAGACATTTCCTCCTAACCGGCTTGTAGGGTGTCTGATGCAATGCAGTTGGCCAAAGAAGGAGACTGGGGGAAGAAAGGAGTGTGTGGTATGAGGCCAGAATGACAACACACCATAAAGCTTTTCCCTGATTCTTTGTGTCTGGTGCTTTCTTTGCCTCTGAGTTTATATTCACTGCTGAACAACAGTATGGCCAATCCATTCATTTTCACCATCTCTTTACCAATTAACTGTGATGGCAGTGACCAAACCAATTGTATGTGAAGCACACTGCTTGTTAAATAGTGTGGTCAAGCAATCAATAGGGCTGTGCTTGACTTGCCAAATCTGAGCAATAACTCAAAGAGAACTGCGGAGATCCCACATATTAGTTCAGACTCATACTTCCTAGTGCAGGTATAATTTTATAACACCTTCCCATTCCCCTTCTTAACTCCATTACCATAAAGCCAGATGTGAACCTCTTGTTCCTCTGCAACTTTACCTGTATCTTCAGCAGTTTACCAGTTCGGTCATGACCTTACCTGGATTGACCGTTTTTTCCAATACTTGTGACATTGCTCTCTAATAATATGTGCCATTTTATTTCTTCCCCTAGATTATCCTCTCAAGTCCAACTCTTATTCATTCCCTTCCCTCGTTTCTTGTATTGTAGCCCAACACACATTTTTGGGGTAGATTAAAGCTAAATGAATAAATGTATAAGTGAATGGTCATTTAATGTTAGGAGGAAAAATGAGACAAAACAGAAGACTATAACAAGCCCCCTGTGTTTCTTTCTTCTAATTATATGAAAATAGAAATTCGAGCTTTTAGTTGGGTACATATTTTCCTGGAAAAAAAAAAAAAGACTATTTCTCAGCTGGCTTGCAGGTAGGCAGGATCAGTTTCTAGATCTTATCAATGAAACACAGTGAAGCATTAGTACACTCAGAGTCATCTTTTAAGATGGTAATTCTGGCAGTGTTTTATCATGACTGAAGAGAGGGTGCATTTGTGGAATGCCAGTGGATAAGTTTCCCTGTTTCTTTGACTTCTTGAATGTGAGATGAAAAAAAAAAAAATTCCCATCCTAGGCAAAGGGTAAGCTGAAGTCCTTATTATGGTTTAGCAGTGGAATAGATGGACACATAGTTGTTACAAAATGAAAATAATAGATCCTTTGTTCAAAAGCTATGATGCATTCCAAGCTAGCCACAGCAGAGAGTAAAAACAAGCACCATTAACCTGTAGCTGATGGAGCTGACCTTGCTTTTACAGGGCTTGATATCTTTTTTAAGCTCCCTTTGTTCACAGCCCCTGGTTACTTAGCAAACGTGAGCCCTAGAGATCTTTTGTATATCCTGGACATATGCTTTGGGGTCTTCTGCCAGGAATCTTCTGTGTCAAGTGGCTGTGTCTGCTCACACTCCTGAGCTGGCTTCTCCATATTTCTGAAGCCAGAAGTCACTTTCAAAAATCTTCCTCATTCTCTTTTAGTCCCCTGTGTGGTACAGCCACTTGAACCACTTTTATCACTTTTCTTTTGTAACATCTCCCTCATCTGATTGGAACATAAGTTTCTAAGGAACATGACACTCTGTGTGTGCCACTCACTCAGCTGTAAATCACTAAGATCTTCCTCCACCTGGAGTCTTGTAAGAGCTTATGAGGACTGGAATACAGCACAAGAAGACAAGTCAAAGGATGGAGACACTTGACCTAGATCCATTGGAGCCAGAGTAGATTTCTTAACTCCTTAAAAGTATCTTTATTTGGTTGTTATTTTTAAATAATTATATCTTATTCACTTTCTGTGTTTAGTTATATGGCAATGGCATGCAAAGATAAAACTTCTGTGTGTGAGTACATGTGAGAAAGGAGATAACTCCTTTTGTCTGACATGTTTGTATTATAATTCACATACACACACACACACACACACACACACACACACACACACACACGAAAGTGCTGACTCTTTTTGCTGCCCACATCTTATTTCTGTTAACATGATTATGTTTGATGTTTGGTATTTTCTGTCTGAAATAGCATAATTTGATGTTCAGGTAACTTGACAATTCACTACAGGAAGTTCTGGAAGCTTGAACCCTTCAGTGGAGGACATCATCACGGAGGTTTCCTCTAAGAGTTTTCAGTCCTTTGCCTGAGTTCTGCTTTCCTGATCCAAAAAAGCTTTGTGAATTTTCACCTAATCTGAATCTACTCCCTGTATTAAAGGTCCATTTTTACAGCAAATTCAGTTCTCTGTAAGTTCTGGCTTTCCTTTTCCTGTCCAAGATACTACCAAAGAAAGATGGTGCTCCAATGGAGGTGGCAATTGGCAATAAATTCAGTTTGGTCTTCTTACCACAGTGCATTTTTATTATTTTCAGAGCTGCTATTTAAAAGGCCTTTACTAGTTCTTTAAACAACAACCCTTATAAATTTAATTATTCAGAATATCTGGTACCAAAAAGGAAATAAAAGTTTCTATCTCTCCCCAAAGTGCTTTTCTTTCAAGCATCTTCATGCCAAAAGTTTCCGTAAATGGAGACAAATAAAGATAGAAAGAACATAAGAATCAGCGGGTGTGTAGTTTTATTTTTATGTGGGCACTGTCAGCCATCCCAACTGGACCTATATGTGGAACTACTCCGCAGTGAAGTGGACTTTTAACTGCACCTCAGGTTAAATGAAAAAGAGGGAAATAGGAAACACCTAATTAAAAACTTTGTCTTATGAATCAGCTCTCAGTGGAACTTCCCCACGGTTGACTTTTGAAGAGACACATCGTGACACAGGAGAAGCAGAGAAGCCCTAGCAATGACCTGGATTTGTGCTAAGTTTTTCGTGTTCCTGTAACTCGAGAGCACGATTCAATTGTACTAAGAGGCAGATTTAAACTGCAGTTTCTCTCTACAGGCTTTTCTGTTTGGAAATGATGAGTGGCCAATGTCCACACTCAGGACTGGAGAGGAATACATGTACTTTTCTTTTGTCTGTTTGTGTAGACGCCCTCTTTTCCTGCCTGGATTGTGGCAATAATGGACTATTTCTTCTTAAAAGTTCCTGGACAAAGGCAACACATAGCTGAGAAGACCTCAGGGCCACTGTGTGAAGCTAAAATTAGGCAAAAGGCAAAGACAGGGCAAAGATTCCTGACCCAGAGTGAAAGAAGAGAGAGACCTGCTAGAATGCAAAGTAGAACATGCAAGTGCCCTTCAAAAACAGAGCTTCTTTTTTTTTTTTTTTTTTTTTTTTGCATCTGAGAGGAAGGCACTCTATTTCACTGCTGTTCCATCCTCTGTGCATAGGAACTCAGGGTACAGCTGGCGTTTTGTTCAGGAGCCTAAAACACTTGTTTACACTTCAATATGTGAGCTGTGTCGTTCTTTAAAGATCCTTTTCTGAAGTTGCTTACGTGTTTGACAAACAACAGAAGATTCTCCTATGTTGGATCTAGATAGTAACATTAAAAAAAAAAACCCAGTTTCCAAACTGTGTCTTTTTTTTTTTTTTAATACGCTTTCTCCATGCATAATGTGAGAAAATATTTTGGATAGCCTGGTACGCTGGCTTTTACCTTCTCTCCTCAGCTGTCTGGTAGTTAGAAACTCCACACAAAACCTCCCTAATCCTGTTTTCCTTACTGAAGAGGTAAAGAGGACAATGCTTCAGTGTCTACAGTAGTCAAGGTCTCCTCGAGTAACAGAACTTAAAAAATAAATCCTCCCTCTCTATGTGCGTACTTGTACTTTTCTCTATGTGAAGACGCTCTCCTATTCTGCTGTGCCTGCATTCTGGATATAATGGACTATTTCTTCTCCAAAGGCATTGGACACAGACAACACATAGATAAGAACACCTGAGGGCCATGTGTGAAGCCAAAAATTCATATTTGGATATATACATACACACACACATGTATATATATATATATATATATATATATATATATATATATATATATAT
>NW_026596040.1:16674870-16696372 GCF_907164565.1 Psammomys obesus
TATATATATATATATATATATATATATATATATATATATATATATATTTGCCTTGTGTCTAATTATATATATTTATCAGAGTGACATACAGCCTGTGGTCCAGCTAATCCAACAGTGGCTGCATATGAACAGAAGGTTCAAGCATCCAGTAGTTGTTCAGTGCAGGAGGCTGAACGTATCACTGGTCTTCAGTATTCTCTGGATGTGATGTCAGTGAAAGAATGGATGTGCTAGCTAGGAAAGCAAGGAGACAAAGAGAACTTCTTTCTTCTATGTCCTTTGTATAGGTTGCCAGCAGAAGGTATGGTTGAGATTAAAGTGAATCTTCTCACCTCAAAACATCTGGATTAAAGTTTTATCTTCTAACCTCAAAGACCCAGAGTAGAAGTGCTTCTTCCCACTTTTAACAATTTAATTAAGGGGAAAAAACCATTAAAGGTATGTCCCGTCATTTGGATTTTAGTTAATTCCAGATGTAGACAAATTGACAACCAAGAATAGCTAGCAGAGTGTCTCATAAGAAGATCACTTCCCCAGTTATTTCTAAGAAGGAATAAAAAGAGAAATTGGTTAAGAAATTGTGTTCTTTTGAATTGTCTAGGTAACATCAATATTTGCTGTATGAAACTGGAAAAAAAACTAAATATGGATAAAACCTGAAATAAAGTTGACTAAATACTATGTTTGTTTCTCTGTAGTTGGCTCCTGTCATAAAAGAGGAAAAGCTGTTACTTTCAGAACTTGGTTGTTTGGCTGAAAAGATTGTTCCATCAGAGACTGCACTTCGGGGTATGCATTTTTCTCTCCAGTGAGCAAGGTTTAGGGGCACAGGAGTTGTGTGGACAGCTGACAAGCTGTTTGGATTTATATAAAAGTCAGGGAGACCAGATTGGTGTACTTAGAACAAACAGCTCTTTTTAATAAAACACAAATTGAAAGTTGTCACCTGCAGTGGAACTCAGAAATTCTTGTCTCTGTGAATCTCTAATCTAGAGTACTAATTATACGGTATTTTTAAAAGTAAAAGGAGGAAAAAAGGTTTTTCCTTTGTGGGACATTTAGATTGTCATCTTTGTGTCGTATTGCAATCTGAGGCTCTTGCAAAGGGGAGAGAACATTTATTTTACAGAAAGAAAATGCCATTCAAACTGAATACGAACTTCATACATTAAGTTTTCAAACCAATGAACTCACTATCAGCTTCATGCATACGAAAACAACTTTAAATTCAAGTGATAGAATGTTAGACCAAAATGAAAACAAGGGGAAAAAATGGTCTGAGTAGCTATAACGATCTAAGAGTTTCAGTAGATGTTGAAAAGGCCACTCAAAAAATTGCTACAAGAGATTATCACCCACCCCCAATGCCCCTCCACCACTGCAAGCTCACAGCATTGCTGCTTGGAGTCTATTTCTTCAAACTGCTTTTTTTCCAGAAAAATTAATTGTCACTGTGTGTTGTGGGCTGAGTCCATTCTTCACAATTCATGTGTTGCAATCTTACCCAGCGTATTACGGTTGTGGAACTAGGGTCTTTAGAGAGGTAATTAGTTAAAATGATGTTCTTGGGAAGTAGTCTAATCCAATACAACTGCTGTCTTTGCAAGGACAGGATGTCAAGAGGGCAGAAATGCACAGAAGTGAGGCCGAGTGAGGACACAGGGGAGGATCAGCAATAATAACCAGACCAAACCAGAAATCATGCCTAATCCTACCAACACCTTTATCTGGAACCTCTAGTTCCCAAAACTGTTAGGACCTAGCATCTAATGTTCTAGCCACTCCTCTGATAGGCTTTGCTCTGGCAGCCCGTTTTAGACATTTTTAGCAAAAGTTCGAGTGGTTATGTTGACTGGACTTGCTTAGATCATGTGCCACCCTGGAACTTTGTGACTAATTGCTGAATTCTTGGGTTGGCTTCCAGTCAGCTACAGTGATTCAGGGAAATGAAACCTCAACGCAATTCAATGGTGACAGATGCCACCTGCAAATGCCTGCAGCATATACATTGACTCCAACATAGTGTTCTGGTTAGCGTTCTCTCAGATGTAAAGATGATCAAAGAGAACTCTCTCTGAATCACTGCCATTCATGGCCATGGCTTAGTTCCCCTGAGAGAAACTTTGCTCTTACAAGTAGGGGACATTTCCAAGGCAGAAACCATCCTCTGCAAAGCATTCCTTTAATAATATTTTACTTCAATCTGGTGTTTGAGGATTTCCTTGAAGATCCTAAGGATCCAATCTAAGAACAGCAGTAAAACAAGATGCAGCAATTATGGCATCTATTCTGCTGGCAAAAGCCAGCTGTGAAGATTTTTCCAAAGCTCTGTGTGAAGGAATGAGGACCATACATTGCTTGTATATGGTGTGACATTACAATCTAAAATCATATTTGTATAAGGACATCAGGCATATTAGGGTGGAGCCTTCCATAATAACCTGTTAATCTTGTTAAGGTCTGCTGTCTCTGCTCCCTTTCTACCCCCTATGAGCTCTTTGCACACGATCTACTTCAGGCTCATTCCTTTACTTCTGTAAGGAACAGTGGTTCTCAGTCTTCCTAATGCTGCGACCCTTCCTCCTGTTGTGGTGACACAAGAAACAGTACTATTACTTTTGTTGCCACTTTGTAGCTGTAATTTTGCTGCCATTATGAATGGTAATGTAAATATCTGTGTTTCCCAATGGTCATAGGTGACTCCCATGAAAGGGTTGTTCAACCCCCAAAATGGTTGCAACCCACAGGTTGAGGACTACTGGTTTGGAGGCTGTTCTGGGTATCTGCCAGGAGGCTCCTGTATTTCTCCACATCTCTGCTTAGATGCTACCACACTGCTCTGCATCACTTCTTCATTTCCTTTCCCTCTGTGGCAGTCATTACCTGGTTCTCTGTCTTCTTTCACCCTCCATAGTGAAAAAACATTTATCTGATTTTTTTCCTAATAATTTTTTTTTAACTTACATGCTGCTTGGTATCTTAGGTTCTTTTGTGTTGCTGAGATAATGTACCCTGACCCTTCCCCCCCCCCCCAAAAAAAAAAGAAAACAAACTTGAGAAAAGATTTATTTTGGTTCATAGTCAAAATAAACTGGGTGATCGTCAATTACTATAGACACATTGTGGTCACAGTGGCAGGAGCTGGAAGGAGTTGGTCACACTGTATCCATCACCTGCAGGAATGGGCAATGATGAACGCATGTTAGGGTTCTCCTCTGCTTTAGGTAGTCCAGAATGCCCTGCCTAGGGAACGAATCTCCCCACTTCAGTTGACTCAGCCAAGGTAATCCCTCCAAGACATGTCCAGATAATGTCCTTGCCCATTGCGCAGGTGCTTCCAGATTCTGTCAAGTTGACAACACTGCCATACTCCTAAAAGACAAGTAGAAAATAGAAATTTGGAGACTGAGCTGCCACGGGTTACCTCTGTGCAGGGGATCCAGGTTATCTCCATGCATGGTCCTTGGTTGGAGTATTAGTCTCTGAAAAGACCCCTAGGCCCAGATTTTTTTGGTTCTGTTGTTCTCCTTGTGGAGCTCCAGACCCTTCCAGGTCTTTCTACCTCCCTTTCTTTCATTAGATTCCCTGAACTCTGCCCAAAGTTTGGCTATAAGTCTCAGCATCCACTTTAATACCCTGTTGGTTATCAGAGGCCTTCTGTGGTAGGCTCCTGTCTTGTACCATACTTTCACCTTCTTCCAATGTCTATCTTGTTTGTCTTTCTAAATGAAAATTGAGCATCTTAACCAGAGTCCTTCTTCTTGCTTAGCAGCTCAGTCTCCAAATGGGTACCCTAGTAAGGGGAGCAGGGGCTGTCTCTGACATGAATTCAGTGGTTGGCTCTTTGATCACCTCCGTCTGAGGAGGGAGCAGCCTGACCAGGCCACGGAGGAAATCTATGAAAGACAGTCCTGATGAGACCTGATAGGCTAGGGTGATATGGAAGGGGAGGAGGTCCTCCACTATCAGTGGACTGGGGAAGGGGCATGGGAGGAGATGAGGGTGGGAGGGCGGGATTGGGAGGGGATAAGAGTGGGGCTACAACTGGGATACAAGGTGAATAAATTGTAATAAATAAAATATATAAAAAAGAAAATAGAAATTTTGTTTTGAATAAAGCCTTTTGCCACTAATCTTTCTTTTCAGCAGTCAGTCTTTCTCTTTCACTGAGCTCTTTGTCATAAAAATTAAACATGTGTATGCATGTACACATAAGCACACTTGAACGTGCAGGCGTTTGTGCAAATGTATTATCACACATATTCTCTGACACTATGGAAGCTACCTTTCCTGTGTGTTCTGGTTGCTTGTTTTGTTTCCTGTTCAGTGGAAACAGAGACATCAAACCCTCCAGATGTCATCCGGATCCACTGAAGGCCAGGAAAGCTCTGTTTTTCTCTAGGGAGTGGCACAGGCATGTCAATTCAATATTTCTTGTGTCTTCCTTAATTGTCAGGCTAAATCAAAAGCATCACATTGTCATAGTAGGTTTGCGAGTTCGGAGGGAAAGCTGAGCATTGATTTTCATATTTGTGTCTCTAGTCCAAACTGTTAAGCTATTTTGCATCACATGCTGCTATGCCCAAGTAGCAAGAGGTCAGGACAGAAGTCTCTTTGTGACACTCATTTGGGGCTCACTAGATAGTGAGAGAAGTAGCAGATTCTCTGAAGCTTGTTCTGCACTTTTGTCCTCAGGCCAGATTCACTCACTATGTATCCCAGCATGGGCAGCGCCAGCAAGTGGGGCTAATACTATGGGTTTCCTACTCGAGTTTTTAAGAACTGGACGGTCTGGGTTCCACGGGGTACTATCTCACCATAAGCAGCAGGTAAAGCCAGAGTGAATGTTATTTGTTATTCATATCTGTAAGGATTTTTCAGTTTTCAGAGGCAGCTCAGCCACCCTAATGAGACTTCAGTTTCTTCAGTAGCCAATGAGACTTCATTTTATTCAGTAGTCTACACATGAGACCACTGGAGGAAGGTAGGTGCCTTTTTGTACGAAGCTCACTGTGACCATATGTCTACCCTTTTTATGTTTTCATCAGGACAGTCACAATACTTATGTTGTTTGTAGTGTTTTACTGCAAGTATAACACTTTATACACAGTAGCTGAAGACATAGCACGCTTATTCCTTAGATGAATGAGCAAACTGTATATTAACCTAAACTTATGTAATGCATGAAATTGATAAGAGGAACAAGTTACTTGTTGCACAGGTTTTAAGCTCCCACAAGATATCTTTAACCACTGGACACAGGTATCTTGATTTTGGAAAACCTATGCAAACACTTCCACTGGAATGCATTCTTGCTATAGTAATGTTCATAACAGCAATAATTTCTTTAGTATGTATCATCTGCTGGTACCGTCATCATGTTCCTACTTGTTACATGCTTGGTATCATTTTACCTAAACATTATTATTTCTGATTATCTGAAGAAAGCACTAAGGATTGTTGAGATTAGGAATTTTCACTAAGTGCATATGGATAGTTAGGTAAGTTGCTAAGCTGAGATTATAGTCAACTTCCTCTTTTCTAGATTTTGAGGCAAGGTATACTGTTGATATTTTTATAAGCCAAGGTAACTGGTTTGCCTACACCATTGTTTCTGTTTGTATCCACAAATCCTTGAAGAGTAGCTTGCAAGCTATAACAGAAGTAATACGAAATTTCAGAAGGGCTTATTCAGTCAGGACAGAGCCTTTCCTGGAAAGGGAAAAAGCCAAGACGTGACGGATGAAGTTTTGTGGGTAAAGCTGTCATCAAGAACATTAATTCTCTGGGAATGTCTCTGTAATGTAGGTAGTTCTGGAGTCTCTTGTTTTTCTGGGGCAGAGAAATAAGGAGAGAACTTTCTGATGATGTATCAACTTTCTCAATTAACAGGCTAATGTCTTGAAAATTCTTTAGGTTTCTTATTTGGGCCTTGATGATATTCTGTTTATGATATGGTTGGGAGCAGATCTTTAGAGAAGCTCATAAGGAAGCACATACTTCAGTTTGAGTAACTTAAACCTGGGTTATGGGAGATCAAGTTTCTGTCAGAGTGACTAGATAACCACCTGCCTACTTCTCCTACTCATCCCCCCCAAATTGGATGGCTGAGAAATATGGTTAAAGTCAAAGAATAGGGCCAATTCTCAAATCTTAGAAACAGAAGTGACTTCTGTTAGGACCCCTGAAGCATCCAAGAGACCCTCTGTGATAGGTTGAATCAACTTGGCTGCCCAACTGGACAAACTCAGGCTTTGCAGTTCTTGCATTCATTGACTCCTTTATTTACTCATTCACTTATCTATCTTATGTGGTAAATATGTGGTGGGGAAAGTAAAATCGAACAGTCCATGAGTAGACCAAGAGGTTGTGCAGAGAGCAGAGAACTAGTTTGTGTGGGTACAGAAGATAGCGTGGAAGTTTATGTTCATTTGTTTGTAAGTAGTCTGAGGACCAGGAGTGAGTAATGATACTGCCCAGGGATGTGCTTAGGTTTACAGATAGCCATGTTGGATGAGACAAACCAGGCTTCTTTCTTTGAAAGAGAATGAAAGAGACACTCCTAGAGGTGTCTCTTTCCTAGTTAAACCACTCTGGAGGTGGCATGCATATTACTGTAAATATAATTCAAGACAAATGTCAACAACACAAAAAGTTATGTGGTAAGACAGCAAATTATTCATCATTTATGTAACTCAGTAAATAAGAAGAGCCAGGATAATTGAGAATAGACTCTACTCAAGAGAAAGAAAAAGTAGAAGAATATAAGAAACAGAGAGGGGGTAAAATAAAAAGTAGTTAAAAAGTAAGGTAGTAGAAGAATAATCCAGTAAAAGGAGCAAGCAGTTCATGGCGTCTATGATGTAGCTTTCTGTACTGAGAGAAGAAGCAGATGTCTCCTAAAAAGGATACTCCATGTGGCTTTGATGAAAAGAGCCTGACAGTCCAGCCCATAGATTAAGCCACAAATTCAGTTAGGGGTTCTGCGGCAACAGTGACATCTCCAGCCTTGGTCAGCAGTGTAGAGAAGTTCACGTTGCCAAAACCATTTCTCAAAGCTCTGTGGCCAGGTACTTTTCTCAGAGGGAAATGATTAAGATGGAGTTACTTGGGGAGCCTGATCACAGTACTGGGTCCTAGAATCAGTCTACCACAGCTCCTCATGAGAATATAAGGCAGTTGTACACCAGGGGAGGCCTAGGCACAGACACTGAAAAGCTCAGGTGGCAGGAAGCTCAGGGTGAGAAGGGTTCAGAGGTTAATGGCCTTGCCCTCTTTGGCAAGGAGCTGGATAACTTCAGTGGACACTGATAGCTAAGGGACAGAGGTCATCTGGTTGCTTAAACCCTGTGGCAAACCATACCTCTCAAGAAATGAGAACTGCAAAGTTCAGATCCAGTCAATGGTTCCATCAGCCTTCCATGACAGCACAGCAAAGAATCAACAGAGTTCAGAGAAAGTCCACAGAACAGGAGAAAGACTTTTGCCAACTGTGAGTCTGACAGAATACCGGCATCTAGAGTCCAGAAAGAATTAAATAGTTAAAGATTTTAAAACGCAAATTTAAGAACTATAATCCCCCAAATATCCAATTCATAAATGGACAAATGAATTGAATAGGCAGTTCTAAAGAGGAGAAATAGAATAGCCAATCAGTAGAAGCAAACCCAGTTAGCATCTATGATGGTCTGAAGGAGAATGGCATCCATAGACTTCTATATGTGAATCTTTAGTCACAGGAGAGTGGAAGTATTTGGAAAGAATTAGGAGATATGGCCTCGTTTGAGGAGGATGTTACGGGGAGTAGGCTTCGAAGCTTCAAAGGCCCATGCCAGACTCAGCCTCCTTTCCTCTCTGCCAACTGACTGTGGATCAGGATGTAAGCTCTGAGCTCCACGCCTTCGTATCTCCTGTCGTGCAACCACAAATAGGACTATCTTATGACTCAACTGTACTACTTTTAGGTCTATACTCTAAGGTATTTAAGCCAGCATACAACACAGACACCTCATGGACACTTCTCGTTTCAGTGTTTATTGCTACATTATTCACAACAGTGAACAGCATAGAACCAGCCTAAGTGCTTATAAATTAATAAAAAGGAAAATTAGTACAGTTACTCAATTTTAGCTTATAATCCATAGAGAAGAATTAAACTATGTCATCTTCAGGAAAATGGGTAGATTGGAGAACAAAGCCTAGTTTAGAAGGACAAATCATCACGTTATCTCTTATGTGAAATTTAGGTTTAATTATGTGTGTTGGGAGAAGAAAGAGTATAGAGCTGAGGAGGGACGGGGAGGAAGAGTAGGCAGTGATGGTTCCCTTGAAGGAAATAATTCTGATGCTGGAGATGTTGAAAATATGTTAACTGTAAATAAATTAATATGTACACATGCTGAATTCCTTTAGAGCAATATGGTAGCATTTGTCTAGTTCTATGCCAAAATGACAGACATATACTTCATTTACCTTAATCAGCTAGTTCATGGATTTCTTTGGAAAAAAAAAAAAAACAAGAAAGTTATTTACAAGAAAGAGCTTCAATCATCATAGTTTTCTTTAAGACATGCTGTCCATTTTTTTGGCTGTATTTTCCTTAAAATTCATTCATACAATGAAATAAATAAACCTTTAAAGTATAGAATGCATCATGTGTTTTCTCTCACATGTGATGACACATATCATAAAAGCAGAAAGGTGATTTATTTAGGAGAAGGAAGGAAGCCAGCCGAAGTGGGCAGAAAGTAGGCGTGTAGCAGGTTGGCCAAATATGAGCTAAGCATGATGAGATATACATACAAAAATGTCATAATGAAGCCCATTATTTTGTATAGCACCTGAAAACAATTGATTTTTTAAATAAAAAGAAAAGCAATGAAAGAAATACTGCATGAGGTAAAATATTTTAAATAGTGTTTAAAAATTACCATGCGTATAATACACATTTACTGTAGAATGTAGTAAACGAAGAAATGTTTTCAAGATGAGCTTCCTTTTAGAGAATGTGGCCTTGCCTGAGGAGAGGGTCTTGGGCTCAGAGCTGAGCTTCACTTTTGGCCTGTGTGAAAGTCTGACTCTGGGCTGATTTTATCACAGCTCTGAGTATCAGTTTCATCCTGTGAAAACTCAAGAGGTTGGCCTCCAAGGCTGCACCTACCCAGGACAGTCTGTGAGTCATTGAATCTAAGTATAAATTAACGCCGCACTGAGAGCATAAGCGATTTCTAATTGCTGATGTGTGACAATTTAAAATAAGAAGCCAAAATGGTCTCTGCCATTAGCTCTGACACCAGTCTCCCTCTAAGACAAAGGTCAGCCGCTTCAATTTCCTCCATCCTGCTTGCTCCATCCCCCAACAGGGAGAGCATTCCTGAAGCCTGCCCTTTCTTCATGAATCTCTTGTCCAGATTAATAAGTGTCTGATTTCTCTGAAGGAAATGGCTCTTATATTGAAGGTACATTAATTCTCCCAGGTCATTGTGGTACCACTTGCTTAATTCTATTACAAAGTGACAGACATAGATTCTATTGTCTCTGCCGACTTTATACCTTCAGCCCCAACAGCAAGAAAGTCATTTAAAAGAACATACGCTCTTCAGGTGACGGCTCCTTCAAATGGTACCATGGCCATTATTTACACAGATATTTTATTTTCCTTTTCCACATCACCTAGCAAAATGAAACATGTCCCAAACTGAGAGACATTGTGGGCTCTTCCAAAGCCATTCTCCTAGGGAATTATCCACTCCCTTGAGGATTCGGGAAGCTACTCTCCACCTAGTTTATGGACACAGGAGATCATATTCTTTCATATTCTTCAGTGTTGAAAGAGAAATTCACAAGTTCACAAGCCGTGATTCAGCTTTGACACTTAAAAACAAAAACAAAAACAAAACAAAACAAAACAAAAAAAAACATGTTGTAACCATAACCAGGAACATAGCAACAAGGAACTGTCCATGCTCCTCTATGACCATGCTCTGTTAAAGAGTTAGAGGAGGATGGATGAGAAGTCACTGGGTTTGGTTATCTTAGGCCATCACTAATTGCCACAACAAATAATAACCAAAGAAACCAAACGCAATCTAGAAAAAGGGCCTGCATCTCCACTTTTTTGGATGAGGAGATAAGAGGATATTAAAATTCTTTTTCTTTTATTTGTATTTGTAATAGCTGGTACTAACAGACTCCTTTCTTTCTTTCTTTCTTTCTTTCTTTTTTTCTTTCTTTCTTTCTTTCTTTCTTTTTAATCTTAAACTAGAAATCAAATTATTAAAGTATTATCATACTTTAGCATTCAGTTGGTTAAAGAAGCAATGACAAGGTAAATAAAAAATGTCCTGAGACAAGGGAAAATGAAAAATGTACACACTAAGCCCAGAAAGACTATCGACAACAGAATAAAGAATGAAGCTTATTGTGGCAAGTGTGTATGTGAAGAAGTTGAGGAATTTCAAACTGGCCTCCTAACTTTACTTCTCAAAGGAACTAAGAAAACATCACTTCATTAAATATAAAATTTACAGTAGAAAGGAAACAATAATATCAGGGCAGAAACAGATAAAAATTAAGAAGAACAACAACAGAAAAGAAAGTCAAGAAAATCTTTATTTTTGTTTTTAAAGATCAATCAAGTTGACAAACCTTTGCCACGTTAAGAGAAAAAGTGACACAGATTTAGCCAACACAATTTTAAAATGTAAGAGATGCTAAAACCATTTTAACTATAGATGATCAGTAGAGACTGAAAAGAAAAATACACTAATACATCAGATGACCGATTTTTATAGAAACAACCAAAGCTCTGAAACATGGGTAAGAAAAAAAAAGGGGGGGGGGGAGATGATTCATTATAAAAACAACAACAACAACAAAAACTCCCAAGAAACTCCACTTTCAGTGTAAATTTCTGTGAAACACTTAAAAATTACCACCAATGCTTCTCAAATACATTCCCAAATAGAATAACTCCAAAGTCATTTTACAAAGACAGAATTACACGCATACTAAAATCAAATTGGTGCAACAAATCTCAACAAAATACGGAGAAATCAAATCCAACACCACAGGAAAAGCCTGTCCCTCCGTGCCCAGTGGGATTGATCCTGGAATGCATGGTTGGTTTTACACATAAGTAAATGAGAGCGGTGAATGGCTAAAGCTTTCAGGAGACCTACAGTCTTCTAACCCCAGGAAAAAACCGAATTCAAGACTTAGAAAAGCACAGGCAACTTGAAAGGAATAGGGCTGACTCTCAGGATCACGAGTTAAAGTGAGGCTAGGCAGAGAATTTGCATACACATGTCTCTAGAGAAGATACATAAATGACAATAGCATTGAAGTGTTGGCAGGAAGGTTGTACTGGTTACTGTTTTTGTTTTTGTTTTTTTGTTTTTGTTTTTGTTTTTTGCTGTGATAAACCACCTTGACTAAAAGTAACTCATGGAAGAGCTTATTTGCTTACAGCTGGGGAGGGAGAGTCATTGACAGGGGGAGGCACTGATGCAGGCAGCCAGAGGAGGAAGCTGAGGGATAACATCTCAGCCATATGAAGGAATTTGAAACAGTGAACTAAATGTGGGTGGGCTGAGACTGTAACCCCCCCCCCCCCCCAGCTCTTCTGCAATACCTTACTTCCTCAGCAAGGCCACAGTTCCTAATGATCCCCTAGCCTTCTGGAACTGTACCACCAACTAGGGACCAAGGGCTCAAATATCTGACCCTAGGTGGGGTATTTCTTATTCAAAACACCACAAAAGTGAAGTGATATGGTCACTGTTGATAATAGCCTGAAATCCCTCAAACAGCTGAAATTAGAAGTACTCTATGATCCAGTGAATTCACTTCCGACCTCTTAACCAAAGGAATTAGAAATGGGAACTTTGAAGAGATGTTTTCATCCTCGTATTCACAATCGGAAGGTGGAAGCACCTTAAATATCTACGCTATGATAGACTGATGGAGAAAGTGTCATATATACTTCCAGTGGAGAATTAACCAACCTTGGCCAAGTTAGTTGTCCCTAGAGGACATTCTGCTAAGGGAAATGAGCCAGTCACAAAAAGATCAATCCTGTATGATCCCAAGCACATGAAGTTCATAAAGTGGTCCAGTTCAGAGAAGAAAATGTGGAATGATGGTGGTCAGACACTGTGGGAGGAAGTGGGGGTCGTTTAAGAATTACAAGGTTTCAGTTTTGCCAGAGAAAAGAACAAAATACCTGAGCATGGACTTAAGTCAGCAATCCTAAGCTCTTTGATGAAGGCAATTTCCCAGAGCACCCAACCCAGAGCCCTGCTCATGTGTCTTTAATTAGCATTTGTTGAAGTAGACTGTACTGAGGCCAATGTGGAAAAAGAAAGTTACAAGTTACATATGAAACAACAAACTGTGGGGCTATTGCCATTGTTAACCAAGTATCAAAGCTTTCACCGTCTCTTCTTGTTATTTTTTTATTTCAAAATAAATTATATGATATGAATTTAAAAGTTTATACAAGAGGTAACTTTTGAGCAGGTTCTTTCACATGGCACATGTGCCTCTACCTTGCTGATTTTATTCTAAGACTCTCCCAAAGTTCATACTTGTCCAAACTTGGCATTGATGCTAGGATCCACAAGAAAAAGGGCACATATGTTTTTTGTCTCTCCCTCCCCCATTCTCCTTTTACTCCTGGCAGACATGTTTCTGGTCACCCTTCCCGTGAGCTTAGCCATTGCAACCTTTCACAACACATCCTCCCATGTAGCCACATAGATGAGATGCTCTTGGCATACAAAATGAGCCTGCTTTCCATTCTTCAGATACAGTATAACTGTTAGATTTCTGAATTGATGCTTAAGAATCTGACAACCAAATTGACAGACATGAGCTGCTTATCCAGTAGCATGTGGTCTATGTACTCAACACTCTGCCAATGGAAACACGCCATGAAGTTCTTTATTTTCCCAGCATCTTCGCAAAATAATAGTTACACTGGACATATGCCTACAATGTGTTTTCATCATTTGTGATAACCTATTTATATAATTATATAAGTCTATTTATTTAAAAATATAAAGAATATCTACGATCAGCTCTGTCTTGGCTTGTGTTATCTTCCAGCATGATGCCATACTTAGTCTAATGCCATGGCTGTGGAGTCAGAACTTCTCAGTGGCTCTCTGTATGCTGGGCCCCTTCTCTCAGAATATTTGTGCAACAGTTCTCTGTTCATATGCTGATCACTGTTCATATGCTACAGGTCAATTATATCGCACTTCTGACCCGAGGGTATAGGAATTGTCTGTTTCTTTCACTACAAGGAGGGGCTCTCATATTTTTGCATCTTGGTATTGTTTCTGTTGTATCTATAACAATAGCATTTTCCTGAGCTGTTTTAGTATCAAGATCTTAAGCATTCATTGAGCTGGGTATATGGGTATACACCTGTCTGTGTTAAAGGAGTCACAAACATGTCATTCCAAACTATGCTTCTTAGGTAAACTGACTAGCAAGAGAATCAGGTATGAATAGAGAGCATGTACCTTCCCTCTGTTTCTTAAATGCAGAGGGTGAAATGCCAAGGGGAGGTGTGTTGGTGATCCATTAATAGTGGGAGTGTGAGGAAAATCATCACGTATGCACTCTAAGTGAGCCTCATCTCCCTCATCATTTCTCAGCCTTGTGCTGTCTTAGTATGAGCGTCCCACATTCTCACACACTATAACTTCACTTTCTGGCTCTAATTCCATATGAAAATGTTCAACTCTAACTGCGTAACTGTAACTGTTCATTTCCTTATAAAGGCCACAGTGACACAGAAAACCTAAACAAATGTAGGTTCTTTCCTCCTTTTGTCTTTGTTCTCTGACCAGGCCAAAATCCTGTAAAGAATAGAAGTAAAAGTTGGCTTCATCTAAATGGTGGATGGGATTTTCCCCTCTCTCTGGGTTTTAACCCAAACCAGTGTTTAACAGTTAGCTTCTTTGTTCATACTGGGCCAATCCTTAATGACTATATGTTTTATTATTGAGGTGGGTAAATTGTTTCCAGGACTGAATTTCTCTTCATTTGTATGTATAAGTGTTTGATTGTGACTCAAGTGAAGAATCTTATAGGGAAATGAAATGTGATATATTTTAAGAGGTAAAAGTCTCCAGGACTCTAAACACATCAAACATTTCCCTACTCTATCATAAGGACATCACACAGCTGGAGGCATTGAAGAATGCCTGAAGGAGTGTCTGAAACTTTTACATGGCCCTAGAGGCACAGGAAAGCAAAATATATATATACAGAAAACCAACTCAATTTATAGCCTATTAAATTGTCTTTCTTTTTTTCTTAATTTTTTTCCCTTATGATTATTATTATTACAATTGATTCATTTTGTATGCCGGCTGTAGCCCCCACCCAAATTGTCTTTCTAAATTGTAATCCATGTGCATGTTCTTTTCTTGAGAAAGAAACAAAAATGACTTGCTATTTTTTTTCAAGGCTCAAGGTCAGAAAAAGATACATGAATCTCTCTCAGGAAGTACACCATCCCTATTATAGCTTCCCAAGACTATTCCTATGCCCCTACCCTGACAAGAGTGTCTTTAATTTATTACCCCAATCATAGCTTTTCATCTGTGCAATCGAAAATGAAATAACCACCTTAACTGAAGTATAGAAGAAAAATGTTTCAGAATGCATAAGCACTGCGTGCTGTCTCTGAACATGGTCCCTCTTGCCTGCTAGGCTGAGTGCAGGTCTCTGCTCTCTCCCTGGAGCCCTGTCTAATACTAAGGCATTCCCAGCAAGTACTTCTGTGCTTTTGACACAGCTAAGCCTCATTTAGTAGTATGCTGTGTGAGCTTCCTTAAACCTTATACGGTATCAAATGCTGCAATGAAGCCTTCTGTCTTTCCTCTCTTGCTGGGCTGAAATGGTGCTCTTGAACCATTAGTTCTGTGTTCTTCTGATGAAGAATATATATTCCGTCTGACTCAGTCATTTTAAAAATTTATTATTCTCTCGTACATTACATCCTGACTGCAGTTCTTTTTCCCTCTTTCCCTCCCAGTCCAAAACCCATTCCCTTATCTACCCCTCCTCCATTTCTCTTCAGAAAAGGAAAAAGGACAGGCTTCCCATGGATAGCAACCAAACATGGCATATCAAGTTGAAATAAGACCAGGCACCTCCCCTTGGATGAGGCAACCGGGCAGGAGGAAAAGGTCCCAAAAGCAGGAGAAGGAGTCAGAGCCAGCCATTGTTCTCACAGTTAGGAGTCTCACAAAGAGACGAAGCTACACAACCATAACATCTGCAGAGGGTCCAGGTCAGACCCATGCAGGCTTCCTGATGAATGAATCTCCTCATGAAGCAGAAATAGAATGCATATCAAGGATATACTGTCGATGGGTGGAGATTGGAGGGAGAATGCAGGGAGAATGGAGAGAGAGAGAGAGAGTACTTGGAAAGACAACTGAAATTGGGGGTGGACATCTGGGGGATGAGCTCTAAACCTAGCACAATGGAAATTCTCAGGACTCTATGAAGTGACCTTAATCATTTTTAAAGGAAGTTGTGTAATTTGGAGGTATGCCATACTAGGCTGGGAATGGAGGAAATAATTCATCCTTGACTATACCATGCCAACACAAGCCATCATTAGGTTGGGGTTGTGCATTTCGAGTCTGAATATTCTGGATCAGTGTCTTTTGTACCAATTTCTGACCACAGAATTCATGTGGATTTATGGGGGTTATGTGTGACAGAGCTCAGCTTGCCATATGAACTTGATTTTATTAAGCTCAAAAGCCTAATCAGCTCCAGGGTCTGATGTCTTGCTGCTTTGACAGTTTGAACACTCTCCAAAACTGGATTCTGAAGCTCACATTTCTCAGTGGTCAAATCTCTGCCTTTTGGGTGGTATTCAGAAGAATGGTGTAGCTGATACTCACTTCCGTATTCTACTGTATTGAAGGCCTGTGGTGCTTTGGTCCCAACTTCAACTTTCAGTGAAAAAACGACTTTTACTTAAAGGCAAGCCTTTTCCAGGCTATCTTACTATGTTAGCCTGGACCTCTCAGAGTAACTGTAACTTTCCCAATAGAATTCATTCACCCCAGGTAGGGCACCAATGATGTAACAAAGAAACAGTTCCGTTCAAGTTCAGCTTGGTGAACAACTGTGAGCTTGTTGGCGTTACTCACAGCAGCATGATGAAGGGTTACTCACAGGTGCATGGGTGATTCAAAGTCAGTCGCATCACCAAAAATGCCCACTACGGTATGGCTGATGACCCAGGAAAGCTATGTAATTAGAGTTTTCTGTTCAACCTGTAGACAGTCTGTATGGCCAGTGCTTCTTTTTCCCACCAATTATCAACTGTTTTCATAATCACGGGGAGGGATCTTGTGGAGCTTCTGGTGCTTTGTAAGTTTCATTTACTTCCTTAAATGTATGGCCCTTGCACTTCCTTCCTTATCATAGTAAATATTTATTGTCATCTTGACAGCTCCTAGAACCACTGAGGAGACAAAGGCCTGGGCACATTTCTGAGGGGGTTTCTACACTGGTTTCACTGAAGTGAAAATATCCACCCTAAATTTGGGCAGCACCATTTATTTCATGGGTTGGGACTCTGGTGCTCTCTTTTTTACCTGTCTGTGGATGCAGTGTGCTAAGCTGCATCAGACTCCTCCTGCCATGGCATCGCTGCATGTCGGACTGCACCCTTGAGCTGTGAACCGAAATAAATCCTCCTTCTTTAGCTGCTGCTATCAGGTACTTTGTTCCAACAAAGAAGAAATTAAACAACACACATTGGGAGAAAATGTTTTACTTCAGGAGTTATAGTTCACAGAACAGTGATCCCATCAGAATCTGGGAAACAAAGAACTGTTGATCCCCTACAGGTCCCAGCAAAACCATCTGTTAGATACTGACTACTCCATCCTGTTCAGGAAAGGCCTGTCTTTTTAGGAACTCAAAGAAGAATAGAGTCTCTAGGTTTTATTTTAAGCTCCTTCTTGAGGTTAGCATTATCGACAACAATTAATCCTTTCTAAAGCAAGTTAGTTCTTCTTTTTGTACTTTTTATCACTTTTCCTGTATTCACTCACTTAGAGATATGAAATCACCCTTTCAAACCTGGTTTGTCACAATCTCACCACAAGCTGTCAACCTGCACATGAATCTCTTGAAAGCCTGTAGCTGTTTTTGCGGGTGTGTACAGCACTGTATCCAAGAATTATTGGGGTGTTGGGTGATGTATGAAGGTAATCAGCAATTCAGAATGATCACTTCACTTACTGTAAGTATACATTTGTAGACATATCTTAGGTGTTCAAGAAACGTTGATGGTCTTTATTTTTTTCAAGCAAACTGAAATCAGTTTCCATAAACAGCAGCCCTAGCCACTTTCTACCAGATCATAAATGTCAGACAGTAGGAAGTCTGTCAGTTACTACTGGGACTCCAACCTAGTCCTGTGAGTCAATGCAGTCTGCTCTGACTTGATGCGTTAGATTAGCCTGCAGCACTCTCTCGGCCTTGCAGTGGCGCAGCCGCTCTGTGGGTTATAGGAAGTGTTATATCTGGCCTCTACCCATTAAATGTCAAGAGCATTTCTCCACCAACTGTTATAATCAAAACATCTCAGACCCCATAGTTAGCTACATAATTTGTGAAGTCTAGCAAAATAAAAAGATTGAGCCCTCTAAAATGAATTTCTCACTCACAGAACGTAATGGAATACTCAATAGGTCTGCAACAGAATAGCTAACTACAAATAAGAAAACTGGAATCAAATCTTATAACAAATGCAGATACCTTACTCATGTGATGTCTTGTTTATAGCAGTTTTCTGGTCTGTGTTTCTGTGAATTTGTAGGTACGATCAGTAACTTTAGGTTGATAAACATTGCCTTCAGGTGACACAATTTGTAGAAAAAATCCTATTAGAGACAGGAAGCTAGTAACTCGCTATAACTCCAAGAAATGCCTTATGGTTCAACTGTAGCTAAAGCCATGCAGGGCATTTTATAGGCTATGGTACCTTGGGATATGCTGCTGGCAAAGTATTTTAAATATACAACTTGATATATCTCAAACTGCTCATTCATTTTTGTGATCAATTTTCTAAAAAGAATTTATTTAACCGATCTTACAAATTGGTGTCATGTCTGAATTTAAATGTCATTTTAAGTGTTTTCTTTGGCACTTCCTGTGAGTTAAGGTGGTCATGTTAGCAAGTGAATACCGTTTCATGATTTGTGTATCTGTGATTCAAAAAGTGTAGTTATGTGTTGTCACGTTGTCTTCAAGAAGCAAGAAAGTTAACTTTAAAATTGCTTCCTTCCATCATCCAACACAAGAAATGATGCAGTATTTTGTCAGGTGTGTCTACCCACACACATTTCGCTCTAGTTCTAACTGTACGACTGTTTTGAATTTTTACTTTTTTGTGGTATCCAGAATGTGTGTATGCGTGTGTTTGGAAGGTGTGTGTGTGTGTGTGTGTGTGTGTGTGTGTGTGTGTGTGTGTGTTTGGGAGGGGGAGAGTGATGAAGGCTGACAATAAACCGAGGAAGGCCATGTTACCTTAAAACTCGTTTTTAAAAGTTCAACATGTACTACTGAGCACCCATGGTGTGCTAGGAATTGTCTAATTTTCAGGAATAAAACAACAACAAACAAACAAAAAAGTCCTCGCGTAGTTGAATAAATTAAGTAAAACATGCTCTTGTTCCCGGGGGTGGAAACCTGAAGCATTGCTAGGTTGTGTCCGGGCAGGGGTTGCTGTTACAGCGAGTTCCAGGTGCAGAAGTGGTCATAATGAGGCTTTGCAGAGGGAGGGAAGAATGCAGTTCCCGAAGCTGTGGGATGGAGCATGCGCAGTCTGTGTGAGGAAAGAGAAGACCAATTTGGGACTGAGTTGCTGGAGGAGGCTATGGGCATAGGAGCGGAAGGGGTTAAGCTGCTGGCCCTGGGTGGCTTCTTGAGAGCAGGCTCTGCAGAGCAGCATGGCTTGAGTTCTGTGCTGTAAAGATCTCCTCTCTGGTTGCTGTCTCGATAAATCATCCCACCACACAAGGCCTTTAAGTGCCATTTAACTCCACAGTGCTGGCACAAGTTGCCCTTCGGGGACCTTTCTGGGCTTATTCGGGGGCAAGCCGAGATAATGGGAATAAGATCCAGCTGGTAGAGAGTGGTGGCTACGCTCTTGCTCTGCTGTTGAAGGAGGTAATTTTAAGATCTTGAGCAATCTCCCTGGGTACCATGGATCTCACAGGGTAGCCAAGAGCAACAGCCGGAGGCTGTCCCTGAACCATTCCATCACCCTCGTGAGTCAGAAAATTCAGAGGGCTCTCTTTTCATTTATAAAAATAAAAGGCTTCCTTTTCCACCATGGCCTAGCTGCAAGGGTCACCACCTGAATGGAAGTCGGTGTTGATGGGCACTTTCAGGGCTGAACGACCAGTGCCATATAAACCATGACAAGGCCAGCTGGCTTGCCATGGGTTACCGAGTCTCGGGAGGGTCTGCCCTGCTCAGCCCTCAGCCACAAGAAGCCTGTGACGTCAGTTTAGAGTGGATATTCCTCGGCTCCAGTCGGACTCAAGATGGACACGAGCAGTCCAGACCACTTTTAAAATAGGGATCTGTGGGAAAAAAAAATAAAAATAGACCTGTGCTTTAAAATTTTTCCCCCTTAAACTGATGTCAGTAAGCCAAGCAGTCATGCTTGGCAAGACTCCCTAACCTTGTGTGCTGTGTTAAAATGCCAGGGATCGACTCTTTCGTGCTAAATCATAGACACCAGCTTCAGAAAAAGGGACTGATCTCCCTTCTACTAATGAGCTACCCTGATGTTCCCTTTCTCTATGCTCTGCTACCCACTGGTACAATCTGACCGATGAAGATGTGTGGCTTTGAGCCCATCCTTTAGCCATAGGCCTTCACGCTACCTCTGCAGTTTAACTCAAGGAAGGAGGGTGAGACAGATCTTAGAAGGGTCAGATCTTTAAAGCCGGAAGCACCCTGGTTTCAAATAAGTAAACAAACAAACAAACCCAAACTCATTACTGCTGTAACTTCACCGGAAACAAAGGACTTTTTCTTTTGTCCTGTTGGTTGTTTTGCAAGCTTGGGGCGTCACAGAAGCAGCATGGAAACGGGACATCAATAAACTCAACTTTGAACATCTATTCAGTGAGTTATTTCCTAGTAGGAGGGGGAAAAATTGAGCCAGAGCTGGCAGTCTAGAGGGAAACTATATAAATGACTTGTAACTAAGAGGATATGACCCACTGTATAATTCATAATTATTGGTCTAAGTGACACTTCTGCAGTCACTCTGCCAGGGCACTCTAATAGTCACCGCCGAGACCCAGCCAGGCCACTCAGCTGCAGCCTCTTACGATGTTGTGATCAGGTTTCCCTGAAAGGCTATATTTGGACCTGAGGATTTTTCTTTCTTTCATTCTTTGCATTTTTTTTTAACAGAAGATGCTGCCTCAGCTTCATCATGCACACAATTTAAAGGTTGCTGGAGTGATTCCTTAGAACTGCATAAAAGCAATTCTGCTGTGCCTGGGAGACAGTTTGGCTATAATGTTCCATGCATACGTCTGCATGATTTCTCAGAGCTAATTCAAATTTAATGCATTGGTAATTCCTTTCCCGCCGAAGCCACCCAGCGGTAATCTGAAGGTTACAGAATGATCTTCCGGCTCAAATAACACTTTTAGACCAGCATAAATGGAGAGGCAGGGATATAATGGCAGAATTAAGCTGCAATGATAAATCCCACCCCCATTATCACTCGGAGCGAGGCTGACCAGAGCTTACAGTGTTTTCAGAAGGATGACTGCAATATGATTTCAACAAAACTGAGAGTCAAGCTGTAGTGGTCTTTCAAAAGAATCAGTATATTAACCCAACATGACAGCGCATGAACAGCCTAGGAGATGCTTCTCCAGCAATTGAAAAGACCATTCTTGGGGCAAAATTAGGCTTTGAGTAAAGTGCGCATAAGACACTCACAAATATGCAAAGCACCAGAGAGGAATAATTTAGCTTGGATACCATAAAAATATTGAAATCCAGATATATAATGAAAAGGGTAATTTGAAGGTTATGTTGAAAGAAAAAAGAAAACCCTTCTGCAAACTTAACATCTTGGAATAAAATTGCATTTTACAGTAGTGTGAGGTTCCCATAAGCTTTACATACTAGCCACATGCAGTAGCATTTGTGTGGATGGGGTGCCTTTGCCATGATGGCAAGGCAATGCTCAAGCATCATTGTACATTAAAATTCCTATATTGCCATCAGTGGTCCCAGTTGTTCACCCCTTGTTTTTGTTGTTCCAAGGTCTCATGCACACGCAATGTAGTGATGTTCCATCTCCTAAGACTCCTCCTGACCATATCTCAGGGTTTTTTTAGGATGACCCTGGCTTTGGACAGTACTGTTGAAGTATTTTCCAGGCTGTCCCTAGACTTAAGGCTTTTTTTTTTTT
>NW_026596040.1:16696382-16885910 GCF_907164565.1 Psammomys obesus
TTTTTTTTTTGTGGCTGGGAGAAAATTAATAGTATTGTAGCCATGTTGCTAGAAATGGAAAAGCACTTTTGCCCAATTTCGTGTAGAAGCTTCCTCTTAATATCTGGGCCTCCTAAAGGGCAGTTGGCATTTAAGCAACAGGGAAGGACTCTCACCTTACATTTTTTTTTGAGTGTACGGTAATAAGGTAAGCTGTATTAAATAACCCTAGATAACCTGGTGCTTGATATGACCTTGGAGTGTTTTCCTGAGATGTGGTCTCAGCTGAGGCTCTAACTTCCTAATATACTTGTTTTGTGTTCTCTATTCAGCCAAATTAGGGAGCCACCTGTACCCTTTCTGGGGGAAAATACAGTGTTCTGTTTCATCACTGCAGACTCAAAGGAGAGGAGGCCTTATTTCCATGTCTCCATGTAGAGTCCTTTAACAATTTTCTTTCCATCTTTGCTAAGGGTCCATGCATTTAGAAGCATGCTTTCCAACCACCATCCTCAGCTAGAACTACCTGGATAGATTATAAGACACGCCGATATCATGGTTCTTCCACAAAACAGTAAATCAGAAAATCCTTGGGTAGAACCAGGATATGTTTTTGTTTTTATTTAAGTCATTCAGGTGGTATCAACATGCCTCCAGGAGAGAACCACTGAACTGCAAACATGGTTTTTCAGGTAGTCATCTTCAAAGGCATACAGTATGAGACCTGATCTCATAGTCGAAGAGGTGCTGAAGGTGTGTGAGTATCTATGTGTCTCTGAGGTGTGTGTGTAGGTGTGTGTGTGTGTCTGTGAGTGTATGTGAGTGTATAGGGGTGTGTGTGTGTAGGGGTGTGTGTGTAGATCTGTTTGTGTAGGTGTGTGTGCATACATATGATTTTAGGTGGGTGTGTGTGTGTGTGCCTGTCTGTGCATGTAGAGGTGTGTGTGTTTTAGTCATGGTACTCTCTTTTTGCTTCCCTGCTCTCATTGGACTGTCTTCTGACTTACTTTCGTATGCACTTGCTGACATTTTGTCACCAAATAGTGATGAGAACCACTTCAAAGACAGTCAGACACTGCAACTCTCAGAAGGGCGTTTTGTCTTGGTCTATTGTATACTGAGTCGGTTAGGAGGCCTGGGCTGGAGTTTAAATATATAAAAACTAAAATGTGACAAAAAGGCCTATGCTGAAAAGCGTGAACTAAGGCATGGGAGGGCAGCCCTTAGCTATAACTGGTCTATGCCCCCTCCCATTTGCTTACCATCTCATTTCCATCCAGCAGCCTGAAATGAAAGCCCAAGTGTGGGCCTTTATTCCCAGAGCTTGAAGAAGCAGAGGCAGGCGGATCTCTGTGAGTTCAAGGCCATCCTGGTCTACAAAGCGAGTCCAGGATACCAGGGCTACACAGAGAAACCCTGTCTCGAAAAGCAAAACAAAACAAAACAAAAAACAAACAAACAAGCAAACCTTTCCCCCACTGACAATACTTCAGTAGCTGCTTGTTTCCCACAGAACAAAATCCAGATTCAGTCTCTAAACAGCAAGGGCTTGCTGTGTTTCTACCTCCTGCCCTTCTCCCCATTTCCTTCTCTACTCACATTGCACTCAGTGCCTCTGTTCTTAACTCTGATTTTTACTTTTTTGTGTGGAAGGTGTCCTTTGCCCAGACCAAAGGGACCCATCCTTAATTTCTAGCCAAAAGCAACTCTTTCTACCACCTTCATCTCTCTTTCCCATCTCCTTGGAGGTGTCACTTTCTCAAATGATTATGTACATTTTGTTCCCTCTTAGCACACAGGGTCCACCATTCACCTATAGTGTCCTTTTAAGAAAAGTGAATCCAAGTGTTCCTTATGGTAGAAGGAGGGACAGACCTCAGTCCATGGACCCATGGTTCTGTGAATCACTTTGAGGGATTAAGGTCTCCACGGAGGCCTTGCATGGTTTGCATGGTGCTAGAAATGAATTTAATAGGCTTGGTTGTGATGATAGCATGAAGGAAATTCATTCTCCTAGGTCTGGGGAACCTCCAGCCCAAGTTATAGGTGTGGTGTTCCATAAATAATAGGCAGCTTTCCAAAAGCCAAAATCGAAAGCAAAATCAATCAATCAAACAAACAAACAAAAAACCAACAAATACTCCAATTTGTAATTTTTGCCATTTTGTAGTGTCTGTGGTTTATTTATCTGTGACAAACTAATGCGCATATTGTCAGTATAGCTTGCATATCTCCTGCAAGATATCAGGAGTTGGCTCTTTGGAGCTGCTATAGCGCACAGTGAAGTCCGGTGGCTTCAGAGAAAATGACCTAACTTCCGAACTGTGGTAGCACATAGCTCTGAGCTGGCTTCTTCATAAGTATGGGGAACAGGAAATGGCAATTTGTCCAATAATAATGATTAATATCTTGGTATATTTAAAGAATACACAGGAGGAAGAAAAAGTAAGGCTTATGCCAGTTAACTGTAACACAGAGACTCATTTTTATCATCTGTGAGAAAAGAGATTCAGACGACTCTCCATCTCAACTAAACAAAACATTTTTTCTTGACAGCACTTGGGGATTGATGTAAAAGAATGGAGAATTTTGTTGTTTCTATGTTTGAGTAAGTTTGTGTATAATTATTACTAATGTATCAATCTTTCTAGGCTAATGACTTGTTTAATGCATCTTTTTCTTTTCTAGTTGAAATAAAATGATTTAGGCTAAATCTGCCCTGAGACTAAATTGAGGCATAAGGTCTTCCTCAAATGCCAAGTACACTGTTCAAGTTAATAAGAACCCAATTCTTGTCATATTTTTTTTCTATCAGAGTTTGTATATTGATTTTTTTTTTCTGTACTTCTCCACATGCTCCATTTTCCATTCTTTGTTTGACTCTGGATTATGGAAAAGCTAAACACACACCCAGCAACTTAGCCAGAGCGGAAATCCAAGCCATCAAATTGGAGGAGGATAAACCCCTGTCATCAGAAGCTTGGTCACAGTTTTCAGAGTTATAATTTCTAGAGTTAGGCTACCACTTTTCTTGGCAAATACTAGTGTTGAAATCTATTATTACTACCCCTCTCCTGACTCCATCCACCAGAACCCATGTCCAGCTTTCTAGAAAAATTCATGCGTGTGACGGTAAGACAGGGCCACCGAGCTTTAATAGAATCTGCCATCCCTACATGCACCATTGAATCATGTTTATCTGTAACTTGCCTATTAAAAAAGCAACAGCCGATGTCAATGGTGCCGATATAAAAATATCTTAATAGCCAGTAACCGACTAATGAATACTACTGTAATAACAGTTTAATTTGAAGAATTCTGACAGCTGGTTGCTTTGATGAGAGTGGTTTCCAAGGAGTCCTTGTCTCATGCTGAGAGCATCCCCAGCCTGCTGATTTATAGCAGTAGTGCAGAACTGTTTAATGTCACCACCTCTCAGCTGAAGTAATAATAAACAGGGATGTTATGGTTTATTTTTCTGTATGAATTGTTCAGGCTCTGTATGGTAAGTACCAACTCAATAGGGGATAATAGCTGCCAGTCCCCTGGGCGCTGTAACTTGTGTTGAGCCCCACCCCCCTTCCCTCAGCAAGGTTTATCTGTCTGAATGAATACGGAAGTTCTTGATTTCAGGATAGATTTTATTCTTTTCCACAGCTCTTGCTGATCCCATCCCGTTTAGCAAATATAATTGCTCTGGTTAAGATGTAGCTTCCCCATTATTTCTGAACTTCCCAAGATAGTTGAAAGCAGACAGCTCAGGCCTGAAATATATGGTTCTGCAACTATCTTAATTATACTGTGTGACTTTGTGTTTGAAAGGGAATAGCAATGTCTAGGTAGTGAATCTAATCTCTGCAGATTCAGGACGATTGCCAAAAAGATTCATTGATTTCCTCCCCCCACCCTCCGATTGCAGGAGTGCAATCTTTTATTGTATAAATGTCAGAAGCTTCAAATTATTAGGAAATGTGTCAAGAAGCTTAAGGTATAATAACATTCTTTAGAGAGCTTGGTTCTGAAGACAGTGCAATGAAATGTTCTAAAAGCAAACATGTCGTATGTTCTTAGGGAATAAAGCTCTGGGATTCATTTTAATTTGTCATTTTGAACAGGATGAGGCCTCCGCTGGGTCTTTTGATGTGAAAGCCCCGGGGATGATACATAGCTATTCCTCTGCCATCCTACAGCCTTTATAAGCACCAGATTGCAAAGACATCTGCAGTCCTGGGAAAGAAGGAGCTGGTTTGGGATTTGAGGCTTCAGAGCTGGACTGTGAAAAATCATTGGGTTTTGTCCTGATGACAAGGTCCTGAAGAAAGAGTCAGGGATAAAATGAGACCATGGTTTGAACTGTGACTCCTAGCTTAGATGAAACTTTTTGTCCTGTAATTAAGGAGAACTCCCTAGCATTGGGCATTATATTACTTAAGATGACTTTAATTACAAGTATATTGGTTACTTTTGTAACAGTGTGACAAAATCAGCTAGGAAATGATTTAAGGTGGGAAGAATGTGTTTCAGTCAAGGTTTCAGCCTGCTGGGGCAGGAAGGGTGGTACAGAGCAGGTCATCCTGAGGACTTGGGGGAGAAAGGAAGAAGAGGGGGAGGAAGAGAGAGAACATGCCTGGGCTTAAGAACACTTTGCTTTTCCTACTTTTATTCTGTTGGCACCCAGCCCATGGGTGGTGCCTTCCCCGAATTCAGGCTGGGTCTATATCGCCTCAGTTACTCTTCCCTAGAAACTGCTTCGCAGACACACCCAGAGCTGTGTTTGTCCATTGTCTCCTCTACACTTCCGATGAAGTTGGTGGGATTGATTATCAGAGTACAGACTAGAAAATCTACTCACCATTGATTAAATAATGATGAGAACATCATTGTTTGCCTCTCTGGCAAGTCCCGAAGCTGGGAGGCTCCAGAATGTTAGACTCAGAGGTATCACCGGGGCTGAGCACCACTTATGATTCTCAGCACTGTAGTCTCAGTCCCTTGGGGCTCACATCCATTTCCTTGCCCTTTCATCGTCTAGAGATCTGCAGGGAAAATCCGGAAGTCACCACAGATTTGACTGTCTTTCTTAGTTATATGCTTTAGTCGCCGATCCTAATGGGTGCCCCAAAGGAAGTCAGGGCTACTAGAAGGACAGTGAATGGTGGGCGGGTAGTGAACAGAGGAGTTTTCAGAGATGGACCGCTCTTCTTCCTGGGGGAAAGAAAATTTAAGATTTCCGTTGAGGCCAGAATACATAAGTTCTTATAGAAACATTTGCACACTGTGGGACTGATGTTCAAACTCAGCTGAAAACCATGGCCTTCACTATCCAAGTAGCATGCTGGTTATTTAGCTTTGCATTCAGCTCTCACAGGACTGTCTCCGTCAGACTTCCGCTATTCATCAACAGTAACCCTACTTCCTGCCTGAGCTAGTCTTACCCTGTACCCCTGCCTCTACTCTTTCATGGTCCTCCCCATCCTTCACGAGTACTCTTTTCTTTGACCAATCACATCTGCTCTAATCCTCAAATGTTCGTTTGGAGGACGCTTCAGGTCATATTAAGGAAAGCAGGTGTTGATGTATGACTGTCTGCCTTCTTGTACATGTTCACATCAAACCTGTATTTGTTTGCAAGCCAGTTGATGATACTAAACTAAAATCTCCTTCTAAGTGAGTACAAAACTGACATGTAATTTAAATGTTGCTGTGAGCTCGACATGAATTTGTATGTGTTAAAATAAAAATAAGCAGAGGGCAGTGCCTGGTAGTATTAGCCATGATTTCCATGCTCCAGAAAGACATCTCTTTGACTTTTCCAAGTATTTTTTCTCTTTTGCCATTGCATGTTTATGCATTTGCTAACCCATATGTGCCCGTATGATGGGATGATTTGACCTCTTGAGCTGAACACCGCCTTTCATACACTAAGTATGTCTATGAAGCTGGTAGTGATCACTAGTTGCTTCATGCAGGACTAAGGTCCACCCTCTGTTGATTCAGAAAACATTTACTAAGAGTCCCTGGTTGATCTACAAAAGACAGAAAATGTGGTGGTAAGTGACACAAGCTCAGGTCTAACAGAGGAAGTGAACATTACTACAAGTGTGAAGAACTCAGAAAGAAAAGTACAGGGCCTGTGTTGTGAGATATTAGTATTTACTATTGATTATCTTTTAGTTAAGCAGCGGTTACTCCTAAATAAGCTGTATACCTAAATCACCACACAGAGACTAGGATTTATTTCATTAACCTAGAGCACTGTGCCAGGCAGTAGTTACTCCATCCTAAACCTCCAATTCCACATAGTTTTCAGCCATTCAGATTTTACCCATTATACTGGCTTTTAGTCATATCTTAGGTCTGGTCCATCTCTCCACCTGGTTCCAAGACCTCTCCTGCCAATTCTCCTCCTCTCCCTCCTGCTTCCTTCTTCCTCCTCCCACTCTGAACCAGGATGTCCCACCCTATCCTTTCCATTGCTCAGCATTGTGGCTGGTTGTTTTGACAATACAGAGAAAAAAAATGGTGGCATGTTTACACAAACTTGAGACAGATGATGTTTAGTATAAGCATCACAATGCAATGTCCAGATTGAAACCAGAGAGTGGAGGAGAGAAATCAGCATTTGAATGAATGAGGGTAAATTGTATACATTCCAAAAGAACATTATACCAACAGGCTTGTGTGCTGAAGAGCCATGAGTTTACACGTTTGGGTTAAAGCACATACTTCCTTCATTCACTAGAGGAACAAGTAAACATGGTTAGTACACAGAGTGGTGTTCTTGTCCTGTGCATGTAGATAACAAATAGCTTATACCCATATTAGATATGCCCTGTGTGTTGACAACAAACACTTTATGTGTAATACTACTTTTCCTTTGTAGTATTTTCCTATTTCACCTTTGTTGTTCACAACTATGTTGTACAACAAATTGCTGCAACTAAAGGTTGTACATAATAAATTCTTACATGTTGATGTTATATTTAAGGTTTGGGACCTCGAGAACAGACATTAAGTTCTCTCCCCATTGCTTTCATGCTTGTATTTCTACCCCATTATACCCTTGTTTTCTGACTGAACAAAGGTGAACACAGTGAACGTATTTAGGATAACAGGCATGACAGGTAATACCTGTTGGCATTATCCAACTGGGTGCAAAAAGACAGCAGGTGGAAACTTTAGCTGGAAACTCCCTCCAATGCAGAAAGCACCGCTGCTGCTTCCTAGCCTTGTCTGGAAAGTTAAATAATCAGGTGTACAAGTTATGAAATTTTGCTCAGCACAGTTCTATGGACAGAAAGAAAACTTCCTGGCTTGACTGAGGGATGTTGCTAATGATGTTATCTACCTCCGTCTCTCTCTTCCATCCCTTATCTGCTAAACTCAGATATCCTTGCAAATGAAGCTTAAGCATCATCTTAAGGTAAGGAGCCGGGATCAACTTTACAAAATCCCCATTGTCCTTTGCTGGGTGAAGCTCCCCTGCTAAACTCACACATGACTTAGGAAGACTCCTCTGTCTTCCTCAGGAGCCATGAACTCCTCCAAGCAGGTGGACGCCTCGTTCATTTTTGCATGTCAATTATCTAGGCTGGTCCTTGACACAAATGGATTTCTTAAACACTGCTGAAAAATGGACGGTGCCCTGTCTGTGTAACTCTGGGAGGTATAGTACAGCATGCCACTCAACACTGAGCCACAGTCCTCTGCTTCAGCTCTTCAGGACTGCTTAATAAGGTCTCGTTGAAAGGCAGAGTGTATTAGCCATCAAAAACTGAGTACTTGTATGTCAGGGTAGTATGCCCAGCACTTATGATTCATCACATCTTCCATAAAGATAGAAGATGATTCACTTGCTGTGACTAGAAAATGACACACTTAGGTGAGTTCCATGCAAATGAGGAATCCTGCTGATTCCAGAGTAGAAAGTCTAGTAGATCACCTCAATCAGTAATCACTTAAAATGGACAAATCCCATGACACCAATTTCTGAGGTCAAATGCCAGATGCTTTCTCATAGAGAGGTGGGAGGACAGGAAAACAGAGAAAAGCAGTTAGAGAAAGGGAGGAAGGAGGGGGAAAATGACGATGTCTTAAGGCATAAGGTCCAGGTTGTTTATAGACTCCCTGAGAGATTCTTGACATTCTAATGGTCAACTCTCTCATCTCTAGAAAAGTAGTAATTTTCCTCCTTTTATATGAAAGCCACCAGTTGAAATATAAGAACAGTTCGAGATTATATGCAGTCAGGCAAAAGTGAACTCCGGTTCAAAGCCAGGAGATCTAAGGTGTAGTCAGAAAACAAGAACTTTATATAGCAATCTCGATGGTTCCTTTCGTTCTCAACTTTTATGTTTTGAAAACAAATTTTATAGGAGTATGAAAGGAAACAAAAAAGGTAACACTTAACTATGAACAAAGAAAAAGTAAGATGATCAGAAGACAGTTAGACAAAATTAAGCCCCCACTATATGAAATAGTATAGTGGAGAAAGGCTGTTTACTCCAGATGGCTAATTGGATTGAAGATTTGTATGAATATACACGAAAATACCGTTCAAGGGCTTAGAGTTGATGAGAACTAAGCCACAGCATTCATGCAAAAAATTTTAAATAGGAATTCCTCAGGCATAGGTATAGCTCAACTGATAGAGTGTTTGTGTTGCATGCATGGACCCCTGGATTTGATCCCCAGTGCCACATAAGCCAGGTATTGTGACCCATACTTTACCAGAATTCGGAGAGTCAGAAGTTCAAGGACATCCTCTGCTACATAGCCTATGGTATAAAACTACCTCTCAAGAAAAATTGACAGGGGGTGGGTTGGGAGATGGGCCTGTTTAATTTATAAACACTGAAAAGAAGTGTGTAGGACAGAGTAACACCTGTGACTCATTCATATTCTTCAGCTTCATGGCCTTAACAGTGGCAACTAAAAACAACTTTCCCCCTTTCTTGGATATATTACAGGTTGTTTGTAGAGATGAAATTCTGTTTCATTTAATTTGTATGGAAGCTCTCACCTTCATACTAAAAAAAAAAAAAAAAAAAAGACATTTGAATAAAATCTGACTTTTAACAGTGAAGGAGACTAAATGGAGTATGTGCTGAAGCTCTTTGTCTTTGACAGCCTCACTGCTTTCAGAACCCCACCAAAAGCATTCAACCAAAATCACCATTTCACACAAACACCATTCCTGCTTGCCAAGACTCTCTTTGGTCCAAGGAGCTCTATGTATCTCTAAGGCGAAGAAAATTTCAAGGGGAAGAGGATGAGAGACCAGAAGGTATAAACCACAGTAAGTAAGGGAAAGAACCAGGTATGAGATTCATGAAGCTCAGTGCGCCTGCATCGTCATGAACACAAAACGAAGCAGTGGCAGATTCTGCTACATTTTTTCAGTTCACATCTGACCAATTTCTTAGTTCTTCATGGGTGTGTAGCTTGATGTTAGGATCAGTCTCTGAGAAATCACAGTAAAACAATCAGGCAGTCAGTACCCTACCAAGAAGAAACTACAACAAACTGAGGGCCTCCTTACACCCCACCTTGATGCACTAATTGTGGAAGACAATATGGAAAGACTGCTCATTCTCCAGTAGGGAAGCCCAAGTGAAAAGAAACATTTTGAAGGGGCAGCAATATGTGCTGAATTCGGTTGACAAGTCCCAGTATCTTGATAGCTGTTACCTCTGTTGTAAGATTTGCAAAAATCATTTCGCTAAGCCAGCTTCCCCAGGCATAAAGCCCTTCACTTCCTGAGATCTGTAACTGTTACAGATGTGGCCATCTATTGTCAGACTCTAGGAGTCTAAACAGCAAGTTAGCAATAGATGTTTGAAGGAATCACGTGTAAACAAATCAGGCTTTAGATAGGTCAACAAAAGTATTTTTATTATAGGTGAAAAGCCACCTCATCATATTGTCTTGGCATGGAGAATCTGTAATATTTCTGAATAGAAGAAGGAGTGAATAAAAGACTCTCTCCCCTACAGGCCAAACACAATTTCAGTTAAAATCCAAACAGTAAGTCTATGATAACACCTAGTTGGCTTCTGGACCAGAAATTTTGGCATTTCTTTTTGGTTTCTTTTTTTTTCTTCTTTTTGGTTTCTAATTATAAATGAAGAATGAATGAATGAATGAGTGAATGAATGAATGAATAACATTTGTTATTGTTAATGTTTGTTAATGTTGCTTGCTGCCAAGCATGTGGTCATGAGTTTGACCTGCAGATCTCCCATGGTGGAGGGAAAAAGCCACCAATTTCCCCAGGTTGTACTGTGCCATGGTAAGCATATCCACAAAATGTATGCACAGACAAATAATTGTAATTTAAAATAGTAATAATCAAAATTATAAATTATAAGAATATTTTTGTATTACATTGAGAGAGACCTTCTGGCCATTTTGGCTCAATAAACATTCTGAGGATATGGAATCCAGCTCGATTATTCTCAGGCAACTATTAACACTTACATGTTATTTTGTGAATTTGCTCTTATAGTTCAATTATGAAAGAAGACACCAGGAGGCTAAGGTTTCTTAGAAAATCACTTATGCATTATACAGCTATTTCTCGTGAGAGCAACCCTTCTTTTCCATTTTTTTCCAGTTTTTTATTATGAAAAACTTCAAACATGCATCAAAGCTCAAAGACTACTACAGTGAACATCTGTGTACCCATCACCCTTCTATGGTAACATTTCACTCTTCTTGTTTTATCCTCTCTCCATCTGTCTAACCATCCCTCTAGACATCCATCAAGCCATCTTATTTTTCTGATGCATTTGAAACTACATTGCAGATGTCAGTACATTTCCCCCTAAGCACTTCATCATGCATGTTATTACCCGGAGATCAGTGTTCATTTATAATATTATTCCTAGGATGTAAAATGGATACAACCTGAAAGTCACAGATCTTAAAGGCCCTGTCTGCGTGTTAGAAAGCATGCTTCTGGGTTATGAGAACTCTAATGCTGGGTTTAGATCTTCAGTCTTTCCCAAAGTCCTCCCTGCTAAAGACCTGGAGGCCAGCAATATTGAGAAATCGTGGAACTTAGAAGTTAAGGTTAAGTGAGAGAGGTCTCCAGGTTGTCTGAGACATGTCTTTGAATAAGATAGCACTCTCAGCCCCTTCCTTTGCTTTCGTACTCCGGCTTGAAAAGAGTGGCTCTGTTCTGTACACATTCCACCGTAATGTTCTGCCTTACAAAAGGCCAAAAATGTAGCAGGACCAACCAATCGTGGACTGAAACCTTTAAAACTGAGTCAAAATAAATCTCTTCTCTGTACTTGTTGGTTGTATCAGGTATTCATAAAGGATGAAAAAACTTGCAAACCTAGCGATATATCAAAGAAAACATTGTTCTAGAATTTTCCTAGACTCTACTTGTTCTCAGTCCTCCAAAAGTGTAAAAACTGTTCTGATTTTTTCCCCCAGTATAGAATAAATTTCTCTGGAACATTCTATATCAGAATGGTACAGTATATATTCTTTTAATCGTCCTATTTCTGGGTGCATTGGTGATTTGTCCTTTTTTACTTTGCAACAGTAAAGTGCTGTCTAATATTTATACTACAGTTTGCTTATTAGTCTTCCTATTCTTGAGCACCGATATTATCTCTATTTTTTAGACTGTTGTATATAATGTTGTTTTGAACATATCTATAGAAGATATAAGGCTTTGCATTTTGATATGATTTTGTTTCATTTATTTGTTTATTTGGGATACAATCTCATGTTGTTTGGGCTGGCCTTGAACTTTCTGTGTAGCTAAGGATGACTTTGAACTCCAGATCCTTCTGCCTTTGCTTCTCAGCACTGGGATGTCATAGGATGCAGCAAGCATCCTGTATTTTGTATGTAGGTCTGGGAACCTCTGAAACTTACTAAGGAAGTTTCTATTTCCAGACCTTTAGGGGCTTAATCAATTCTATGGAAAATTATTTTTGTTGCTATTGAAGAGCTTAGGCACAGGTGGAGAAAATTTTACAAAGGAAGTGATGACCTTGGATATATTCTGAAAGTGTAAATACATGATTTTCTTCAACTAAATTATATGTAAAATATCAGTTTGAAATTCTAGAAAAAAAATCAAAACACTGCTGAGCTCTTGCCACTTGTCCCATAAAGTCTGACTGTGGCTTAAAATAGCCTGGAGTGGTCAGTGCTCTAAACTATTCCGAAGGAGATTCCAGAGCTGTTCTTCCTGCTCTGCAAAAGAAAAGTTATCATAGATCTCACATAAGCTACAACATTTCAAACTCTATCAGGATTAGACTATTACTAATACCCAGGGATAAAATGAATTGTGGATTTTTAAAATATTTTTCTAAATAGCTGGATATAGTGAAATAAAACTTGCTGGTACAGATAAGGAATTCTGAATGTCACTCTGAATAGTTAAAAGATTGATGTCTAGGAAACTCTGAAGGGGGGAAACTGCAAAGACAGTGAGTATTCTTTCAAAATAATTGGAAAGAAGCAATAACATATGGTTTTCTGTTGTAAAACAGGCAGTTCTGTTTCAGGCAACTTTATGTTACAGTAATAGAAAACTGATCACTATAGCTAGCAAGGTATCAAATAATGATACTTTGATGGTACATGTGGTGGTAAACATGAGAATTGTCCCCCAAGGGCTCATGTATTTCAACACTTGGTCTTCTGTTTGGGAAGTTATGGAAACTTTAAGAGGTGGAGCTTTGCTGAAGGAAGTGACTGGGGGAAGGCTTTGAGTTATCATCATCATCATCATCACCGTCATCATTATCATTATTATTACTTTTAGCAGGGTCTCACTACATAGCTCTGACTGTCTCGGAACTCACTATGTAGACCAGGCTGGCCTTAATCTCACAGAGATCTACCTGCCTCAGCCTCCCAAGCACTGGGGTTAAAGGCATGTGTCACAACTCCTGGCCTTAGGGCCTTGAAGTATTATGTCCTGGCTCTACTCCCTGTTTTCTGCTTCCTGTTTGGGGATGAAATGTCAGCAACCAGCTTCTGGCCCTGCCACTGTGCCTTTCCTGCTGACTGCCATGTCTTCCTTTGCCTGATAGACTTGGCTCTCTGGAACTGTAAGACAAATAACCTTTTCTGCATTGCTTTAAGGGTATTTTATGATAGAAACAGAAAAGAAGCTAAGACACTGTCATGATTTGAATGAGTATTTTAACACTTTCAGTTGGTGGTACTATTTGGGGAGCTTATGGAACCTTTAGGAAATAGGGGCATGCTGGAGAAAGTATGGTCAGGGGGTGGGGCTTGGAGCTTATAGCCTCGACCTACTTTCTGCTTGTGTGCTTTACTTCCTGTGTGGGGATAAAATGTACCAGCCACTTCCTGCTCCTGTTACCTGTGGCTAGCTGTCCTTGCCATTATCAACTATAGCCCTCTGGAACTATTATCCAAAAATTAAACTTTTTTCTCTAAAGTAGCTTTGGTCATGGTAATTTATCAAAGCAACAGAAAAATAACAAATGCAGCAAGTAAAAATTCCTTTCCTGGAAAGTTATCACTCTAAGAACCAGTAGATTGAAGAAATCCTTTGTACGTGATAATAAAAAGATTCTCCTTATATATGGAAGAACTTTTTTTTTAATTTTATTATTACTATTTAGCAATGGGAAAAATGCATTTTATTTACACCAGCAGCCATATGGGCAGGGGGAACAGAGTTAATTAGCTATTTGTATAGGATGGATTACTTATTAAAAAATAAGAAATCTCCAAAACAAAGGAAAGTGTTGAATTTCACACTACCCTCCCCCAATGATCCCAGCATGCGACAATGCCAGGCAGAGGCCCCTGGGCATGTGGTGGTGGGAACTAATTTATGGAAGAAAAACCACAAACCACAGAAAATTTAAAGAACCCCTTTTCCCCATACACACACACACTCAGATACATAATAGGATTACAGGGTGGTCAATACAATTAATTGAAGAAGGATAGAATTCTGTTGATACAGGAAAGGTAGGGGAAGGGAGAGTTCCTAACCACTGTCAACTATTGGTAGAGACCATTAGCTCCCCAAAAAGTAGTTTGTTCCCTCAGAGCTGGACTGAGCCCACATTATATCTACACAGAGTGGGAAGCTATGGCCCTAATGGAAATGATAAAGACAGAAAACAAAAAAAGTAACAAAAAAGGGAAGTAATATGAGCAAATCATTTCCCCAAACTACCACCCAAATCTCTGTGTTCTAACCAGAAAAGGACAAAAAGAAATACTCAAGTCACATTTGAGCTCCCTATCAGAAGGCAAGAGTGACTGGGCCATGGCCTTCCTCCCTTACATCCTGTTTCCCAAGTACTTTAAATAGGCAAGAGTCTTAGAATGCTTCTTCCAGAATTCACTGAAGGTTTTAAAGAACTCATATAGCAAGGAATCTTTTAAAAGTATTTTTAGCTCCTGCCAAGGTTTCATTCTTTTTAAGTTCTCAAAATTTTTGGACTGAGGATCCATCAAACTGTAACTAGGCCCCAACCCTGAGCTGTAAAACTCTGAGAAGGCAATAATAAATAGTCTCAAGGCCCAATCACTATGGTTTTCTTAACTCTTGAGTACAGTAATCCAAATCAGTCCATAAAGTTCAACAAGCTCTTGCGAAGTCGTACACACTAGGGTTAGAAAAGTGAAGCAGAACCAACTCTATCCTTGTGTATACCAGCATTCATGGTTCTCCAGTAAGTCCTAAGAGGCAGTATCCAAGAGCAATGGGAAGAACTGATGCAACTCATGACAAAACAGGGGAATATATTAGCAAGGCAGTCTTCTATAAGAGAAACAGACATGACCCTGCCTTGTAAATTAAAAGATTATTTTCCCTTTCCAATCCAAACAGAGGGAGCCATGGGAGGATTCTCTTCCAAGTCTTTCAAAAACAGGTAAAAGAAAACCAACAACATAAAAACTTAAAATCTTAAGAGAACAGCAACAACCAAACAAATGAAGAAAGGAAAATTCTGTAGGCTTCAGAGGCAAGAGCACTGGAAGATGAATTGAAACTGGTCAAAATAAAAGCTAGAGTGGCAAGCAGCATCTGGAATCATGAGCTGCACCAGATAGGCAGTGGAGCAGGGGACAGGAACATGGCCAAGCCAGACAGATGAGGCTGGACCCTTTACTGGGGCACAGAATGAGGTAAGAAAACATTTCAAATAAAGCAGCACCTTTCTATTCTGCTCATCTCAGGACTCCCACCCTCCATAAACCCCCACTTAGGGATAAAACAGAGGACAGTTTTGATATACCACTGACTTCCCATCCACTTCTAACCCAGCCTCCAAAGTCAGGAAATCTTGGCGGTCTTTCCCCCAACTTCCACCAAAAAGAAGACAACCCCAGATGTCAAGGACGACAAAGGGATATACTGCCACTTGTTGAGGGCAGAGAAGATGGTGACAGTCTTATTCACCATAGCAGAGGTCTGACTGCCCAATTTAAGGACAGGATTCTGAAACCATACCAGGCAGGCCTGTGCAGGGCTTTTAGCATTAAACTCATTCACATTACTGACGGTAGACAGAAAAAGCTCCCTCCTGGCTCAATTTTCAAACAGCCTCCTCCTTGGCCATGACACCCTTCTACAGTTCAGTGGTAACGCTCGAGGATAATGACCTGGCATAATAATCAAGTCAGACCCATGGGCTGGTTACATCACCCGTAACTCAAAAGTAGGAAAAGACTGTCCCACCAAACTTAGGTCCACAGTTTATAATTCAAGACATGAAACTTCAGGTGGAGATGGTTTGTGAAGGTATACTTCATCCTCACAGCATCAAAACAAAATCTTCAGCTGTTTGTAAACCACCTTGTCCTCTGCCAAACCTTTGCCACTAGGTGGGATGGAAAGAGGGGGCTTTGATGAGCCAAAGGCAAGGCCTTGTCCCCACATCAGTTGAAATCACTGAAAATGCTGGACCTTTGGAAAAACAGGTGATTCTGATCTTCTTGTAGACAAAGTCACAAGGGCTCCCTACCAAATTCAAATGGGAATTCATATTTTTAGTATCCGAGTCTCGTACCTGACTTTTATTTGTATCAAAGAGACCCAATTGTAGGCTCAGAAATCAGAGGAGCAGTCCACTGTAGCTGATTGTGGCCTCACCATCAACAGCATCCAAACTTTGCAGGAAGCCCTTGACATCACGCAGATGCAAAATCTGAGAAACAAAAGAATTTTATATGCTGGGTTCTCAGCTGCTCACGTGTGTACTGAGGGCAGTACAGGGATCCTGTATATCCAGATGTATTTACAGAGCTCAAAAAACAGCATGATGCCTGTGGGCTTTCTCTGTCCAGTATTTCAGAGTCAGCTGGCACTGGGTACCCTGTCAAATGGATCCGAATTCCTAAATTCTCCTCTTTTGGTGTTTTTGTTAATACTAAGATCTTTAAGGGGAAACAGGACTTTTGTTTGCGATTTTTTTTTCTTTTTCCTTTCTCTCTCTCTCTCTCTCTCTCTCTCTCTCTCTCTCTCTCTCCAACTTAGCTTACTCCTCCAAAGCCACGGGACCAGTCTATACTATTGTCCTGGTCACTGTCGCCCTCTCTCATGTTGTGACTACTGGAATTCTGGAGGTGAACGCTGCAGCTCCACTGTCTGGGGCCCGCTGTCAGATTCTCCAGGAAGGCAAAGCGGGAGGTGGCGCGCTCCTTTGTCTTCCACTGGCTGAATGCCAAAATCCTTCACGCTACCAGTGTCTGCAAACTCCAGGTGGAAGTAGCCACACTTGACTGCCCGGTGCACCTCAAAGCAGAATCCCAGGCAGGAATCCTCTATCAGGTCTACATAGATCTCCTGGGCGATGGCCTCTAGCTTGCTAATATCCAGGTCGGCCAATGAAATCTCCTCCATCTTAACCGGCAAGCGACTGGGCAGGGTGCGCTGGTGGTACTCGGCGGGCTTGGCGGGCCGCGCTAGGCCTGCAGGCCTCTCCGGGCCGCGTCCTCTGGGTCGGCAACGGCTGCCTCCGCGGCGACAGCAACGGCCGGGAGCCCCAACGCTCGGTCGGCTCTGACAGCACTCACGTTCGGGATTCTAGGCTGCACCCGGGACCGACTCACACCGCCAAACCGTCTCAGAGCCTCACCCTGCCGTTCTGGCTGCTTCCTCTCGCTGGCTCAAGAACTTTTGATAATAAAGCACATATCCAAAGAACAATTATTGAGCCCATCTCATTGTCTTTCTCAATCATCTTTAGTAATTTAACCCAGTACTCTGATTCTAGGACCTATTGTTTCTCAGACAAATCCTACAAGGCACTTCAAACAGAAGGAGATAAAATGTTTTATTAAACTGATATCAAAAACACTAAGATGTGGAGCCTGTAGAATGATAAATCTCACTAATTCAACTGAAGTATCACAAAAGCATTGGAATGACAGTAGCAGCAAATCTTTCAAATTCTTCTTTTTAGCCTGTTCCATGTTCATGGCCGGGATGTGAAAAATGAGGAAGAGGCCAATGTTTCCTTAGCCGTCTGGGTCAGGAGAGCCATCTGGTATTCGTTGTAAGCACCATGCGGGAACCCATAAACCCCGCACTAATGTTCCAATCTAGTCACTGATGGCAATAATCAGAACATCTGGTTAGAATTTCCCTTTGCTGGGGTGTCCCAAAAGATTTTTATTAGGCATCAATTTCCCTTTAGATCTATCTTGGCTATCAACATTTGTTCCCTTTACCTCACGCCCATCTGCCTCGAGCCAGGCATGCCATCTTGTCTCTGCTTACACCTGAGACAATCCATATTTTAAAACTCTTGAAAATGTAGGAAGCATACCACGAATTCCAGGAAGAGATGTCAGCTTCTACTGTTAATACTGTAATCTTCCTGACTATTCTCAACCTCACCTCTGACCTCTTTTTGTCCAGACTGTTACCAGAGAACTGGAAATTTCACCTTCCAGTGAGGTGACCCCTAGAGCAAAAAAGAACTAAATGTCGACCAGAGGGTGAAAGGCATTTTTAATGGTATAAACCCCGTAGGAAGGAGCCAAGAGGGTGATTGGGAAATGAGTAGTGAATTGTCATTTGTAAATGGCAATTAGTCATTGTCCGCTGTGAACTTAAGTTTCCCGAGGAAAAGTTACATTGGTGTTGTGCACGCTACAAAGCGGAATGACTGGTTAGAGCTTGGTGATTGTGGAAATCTAAATGTAGCAGATCTGGGTTATCTTGGACTGTCTGTAATCCCATTAGTGGTCAATCACCATCCACCCCTGTGTTTGATCTAACATCCTTTTGACTACTAAATAAAATCTTTAGAATGCATTAGCAGACTGCTAAATACAGTTAATCTACACGCCCAATTATTAGAGAGCATCTGAGAGCCACAGGGGTGTTTTCCCTGCATCTCTATATTCCATTCACCTCTGATTCCCAGCAATACATTTGGCAATTGCCACGATTTTTTACTTTCTTTCTTCTGTAACTAATGAAATCTCACATAACCATTTTCATGATGGAACATGCTGAATCTGTCTAGACCATGGCCACTCACAGTTGGCTGAGAATTATGATTTGGGTCGACATTGCTGAGGTTTTTAAATTGAAGTGGGTGTGAAAACTGTGCTCTATACAGGATGATGTGAGCCGTGGACTAAAAACTGTGTGTCTAGCCAACCAAGGGAGAAATAATAACAGCTAACTGTCTCTCATTGTAGTTAGTTTTAACTTTGAGTTCACTTAAAGCCTGATCAGTGTGGACTCAAAACATCTATGAGGGTTTGAGGGAGAAAGATATCTAACCAAATGTTCTACGAAGTCTTTACCCATCAGCATTTATTAACTTTGGGCTCAGGAAAGACAACAAACTGTATGTTTTGTCATCGCTACATTTATTTTCTGATCCTATAGTCAGTTTAGGGCCCCAAGCTGCTTTCTGGGTTCACTTGGAGCTAAGATAAGCAATGACAAGCAGGGTGAGCATTGCTTGCTAAAAGTTTAGTACAAGAGGTTTAAGCTTACCTTTTCTTTTCTAAAAGTTCTGGTGGTTCATTCATTGCTACACCCACTTGTCTCTACAGTGCAGTTCAGAGGATCAATAGAGAATGCAGCTGTAATTTCTCTGGCAGGCTGTTGTTGAAAGAGAACCAGTGTGAGGATGAGAGCTGGGCCTGGGCCTGGGCCTGGGACCTAGCCTAATTGGAGCTCTATGAAGAGCTGTTAAATCACTCCTTCCTTTCCCCATTCCTTAGCGCCTTCCCTACCCCAGTAATTCTCCCTTGCATTTTGAATTAGTCAGAAGTCTCCAGAGGAATGGAACCAATAGGACGAATATAAAAGAATTTATTAAGTCAGCACTCAAATAGTAACATCAGAACCACATGTGAATCCTGAGAACCAGGTAGTTACTCTGTCATTGAGGCTGGGTAACTTAGCATTTGGAGTAGACCCACAATGGCTGTTTCTCACTGGGAGTAGAGGGCAGACAGCTGGTAGTTGCTTGGTCCACAGGGCTGTGTGCTGCAACAGACCCAGCCTGGTAATTTTCTGCAAAGCCACCAGTCTACAATGAAAGCTTGCAAACCTCTTTCCTCTCTCTAGGAATGAGTCAGCAGTAGCAGCCACAGGACCAGTTATGTCAGGGGGCAAGAGGGAAGGCCAATCAGCAAAAGGTGAGGTAATCTTTCTTCTGCTTTTTATCTTGGACGCTACCAGAAAGCGATGCCCACAATCAGGGTGGAGCTTCCAATTGTAATCAAGACGTTTCTTCAGGTGAGGCTCCCTCCTCAGGTGATTCTAATTTGTGGCAAGTTGACATTGAAACCAACCATTATAGCTGCATAGTGTTATTCAGAATCTACTTGTATAGCCAACATTATATGTTTTCAGCCTTCTGGAGGCTGCTTCTCTCTGTTCTCTCACATCTAATCTTAGGCCCTTGTTGCTTAGAGCCCTGGATTGATTTGTCTCTCTATGCTGACCTCTTTGGATTAGACTTAGAGCGAACAGCATGTATATGAGTGAGTGGTGTGTGTGTGTGTGTGTGTGTGTGTGTGTGTACTCCAACTTCGGTCAATCCTAGTATAATAGAATGAAAACCAGGCCAGAATTCTGTGGAATAATGGATTCCAAATGAAAGCTTATTGCTAATACCTGAATTATTCGGGGATTTCTCTCTATATATATCAAGTCATATATCAAAATTTGTTTCCTGTTCTAGCTTTCCATAATTTTATAGGTATCTTTATATACTCAAAGTTTTCCAGTTATAAATATTCTTTAAAAAAGTGAAAGTTTCTCCTCAATGGGGAGTTCAATAGTCTCAGTGTGGCTGCACACAGAAGTTTTATGGGCAATTCTTACAGAATAAATTATCTGGGACCCATTTGGGCATTTACACTAAAACCCTGAAAACACGAGACACATACCTTTTTAAATCCCCAACATGTGACTCTAATACATAGCTAAGGCTATGAACCACTATGTTCGTCTATTTGAATCAGTATATTGACTTCATGTTTTAGTGCATTTTATAGGGTGAATTGACTACCATACTTCTTGGAACAATATGAGACACTAATAAATAAGTAAATAAGCAATTCAGGAGGCAAAATTTTCTATTATCACAGACAAATTTTGCCTTTAGAAAATGTCAACAGCAAGTTTTGGCTTTAATTTTTAGTTGACCCCTACCATATACAGTGTTTGAAAGGCAATAACTTAATTATCCTTTGAATACAGAAGAAATTCTTATCTTTGAAACATTGTTACATTTCCTTAAATAATCTAGTGACACAGATTCTTGTAAATTAAAGAGTCATCAGGAAGTTGGCACAATTGTCCAGCCCAACCTGAAACAACATGAGTTCTATCCCTACGACCTACATGGAGAAAGGAAAGAGCTCACTACTGCAAGTTGGCCTCTGACCTCCATACAAGTTCATGACCTATTCAACCAGACACATACAGACTTTCACAAACATACACAGTAATAATTAATAATAGTAATAATTATTATTTTTTTAAAACTCAGCAAGGTTCTGACTGTGTCTCTAATATAATAGACCTGGAGGAAAATCACCCAGATCTGCTTCACTGGTTGTGAATTGATGTTATTACTTTTCCACACTATTAATATTAACAGTGAAATTTCACACACGTTCATGTAAGTATAAAACAGTAAGAGCAGAGGACAAAGCCCACGAGAGAGATAAAATGGGTAACAGAAGTAATCGTGGTATATTACTGCTGCAAAAATCAATAAAGCAAATCTGTTATTCTTTTTAAGTGTCATATTACAATAATGTTTTCCTGAAGACTGTTGTCTGCATCCAATTTAGAAAGGCATCTGCTTGTGTTTGCTTAAAACAAAAGGGTGGTTGACTTAATGAATTATTTACAGGCATGCAATATGGCAACAGTGTCATTATGAACTCTCTTCTAAGATCTCCTCTGGCTACTCCTGGCAGGGTGTCAATTTGCTTGTTTTTATGGTAGGTGCATGAAATTGTGGAGCTATTCAAAGAAATGAGAATCCACCATTGGACTTCCTAATGTGCACGCGGACCCGGTAAGAGAGCCATGGCAACAAGAACGGCAAAAAACATTCATTTGGCATTAACAATGTGTAATGTGGAGTTCAAGCGGATGAGCCATGGGAATTACAGAAGTCTTGAAAATAGGCTAAAGATGTAAGGAAATCAAGACAGGCCTGGAGGAGAAGCTGAGAAGAGAATAAAAGCAAGGTCTGTGACCCTTTCCTCCTGCCTGGCACGTATGCCACCTGCCAGTGTCTGCTGGAGAAAAAAGTTCCAGAGCTTAGAGTTCTGCACCAAAGTAATGAAGTAGAAAAATTAAATTGACCTTGAAGTTTATAAGAAATAAGCAGAAAAGGCGTGAGAAGAAAAAGCATGGGTATAAGTAGCAGGGTTATTAAAAGCCAATGATTTTCTTTAGCATCATCAATCCCACATTTCCTCGCACAGAGTCAGTGCATTCTGGATGGACTCTGTGAAGGCAGCCAGCTGGTAGCCAGCAGTACCGCAGGAGCCAAGTCAGGGCAGAAAGAACAAAGCCCTGTAGAGACAGCGATTTTTCCTCAGGTCAGAACCACGTGTAACCTGGCATAACACCTGACTTGAATCACAGATCAGTAGTGTTGGCTGCTGGTGAAATTTGATCGGATAAATTTTCAATTTATGAAAACGGCCCTGTGAGAAGATTTTGTAAACAAAAGCCAATTACAATTGACAATTTCTCCTACCAGCATCAACAAGGCAAATCTCAGAAAGAAGGTGCCTGTGGATAGAGCAATTAGGTCTGTCTGTAGCCCTGTGTTTATTCTGCCCTCACTGTGTGGTGACTGTCTGCACCCTACAGGGGCCTATGTGGGGCCTGGGTGTGGCAGAGGCAGTAAGAGCAACACTGTCTCCGCCTCCAGCAGTATCATGGGGAATTTTCATTTGAAACTTTGACAAAGCCACAGACTCTTGTTAACTGGCATTGTCTTATAATTGTTTGTTAGACTCCGAGGGTTTTAACAGCTTAATGCTGTCCTTTTATATTGCAGTCAAGATCCAGAGATGAGAGCAGTAGATTGTCTGTTAATTCTGTGAAAGGGGAACCATCAGATGGTAAGAATGGAAACAGAGTGCAAATAAGTGTAATTTATGTTTAATGCTTGAGCTACACATTGCCTTGTGACGGCGTGGGTGGATGCTATTGTGAGAACAGTAGCTGCGAGAACAGAAGCCTGGAGCAGTGGATTTGCAGGGTTGCATTCACAGTCAAATCACCTTCTGAAGAAGGAAGAAGAATTAGAAGCATCAACCTCCTCTCCACCCGGCAGTGTTTTCACTGACTTCAAAGCAAGGCAGCAACCAACAAGCACCAAGGCTGTGGGTAAAGGACAGGCTAATTTCCTCTAGCTCTGCCCATGGGTCAAATTAACCAGAAAACTGTCTAAGTGCTTATGTATCTCTTCTTTGATAACCCTGGATGCAACTGAAAGATGCTATTGCCCAATCTCATGATTTTTTTCCATGTTTTTAAACTTTTATTAATTACACTTTATTCATTTTGTATTTTCCCATAAGCCCCTCCCTCCTCCCCTCCCGGTCCCACCCTCCCCCCCTTTCTGCATGCATGCCCCACCCCAAGTCCACTGATAGGAAAGGTCCTCCTCTCCTTCTTTCTGATCTTAGTCTATCAGTTCTCATCAGAAGTGGCTGCATTGTCAGGGTTCTAGGTTATCTCCACGGATAGTCCTTGGTTGGAGTATGAGTCTCTGGGAAGTTCCCTGTGTTCAAATTTTCTGGTTCTGTTGCTCTCCTTGTGGAGTTCCTGTCCTTTCCAGCTCTTACTATTTCCCACTTCTTACATAAAATTCCATTCACTCTACCCGACAGTTGGCCATCAGGCTCAGCATCTGCTTTGACAGTCTGCATGGCAGAGGCTTTCAGAGGCCCTCTGTGGCAGGTTCCAAGGTTGTTTCCTGTTTTCTTCTTCTGGCTTTCAGAGGTTGTTTAATGTCTTCTTGTAGTATAAGAAGGACTCCTGCACCCAGCTCCTGTTCCTCCCTTTTCAGGCATAAACTGTGCAGCTTTAGACAAGGCTGTTAGCCTTGCTGAGATTCTATTTTTCCTAGAAAATTTGGGTAATAATGATTACAGTAGATAACACTTAAATCAACAGATTGATAAGAGACCCAAGATATTCAATTCTATAACACTCAACCCAATAAGTTTTATCAATACTAATTTTTTAAAAATTAGATATTTTTACTGCTGTCCTCATTTTACTTTCTCTTCCCCTTTCAAGTCTTTAATACCACATCAATTTCATATGAATCACATGCTACCTCAGGTCTACCAAGTGCATGAAGCAAGTCATTAAACAAGGGGAAGACAGGAAAAGAAGGGCATTGTAAAATTGAACCTGAAATTTAAATAAGCTGACCGTGCACCAATTTCTACAAAGAACCAACGGTTTTGCCTCTTCTATTTGTGACCAAGTTGTCCTCAGCCATGGGAAATCTGAGGCATCCATTAAGTGCAAAGACCCATTGTTCCACCACATAGTGGAACTATAGAAAATGGGGCCTCAGCAAGCATGGGGATTTTTAGGTGTTGGAACACTGTCAAACGAGTGATAGCGTGGTGAACAGTGCCTTGGGGGAACTATGAAAAAAGCTCCAGGAAAAAAAGGCAGAGGGCCTTTTACCTCAGGTGCATTTTTTCCCTGGATGCTTCTTAGACATGATTCTCCTATCCTCCTGTGACAAACACTTACATTCCATTTATAAGACACATTTATTTGTGCTGAGCATCAGAACATAGCCATGGAACCCAATCTGGCCAGTGTACCTTTGAATCTGGATATGGTCTTCTGCCTTGCTTTTGGGCTTTCCCAGATATAATCTACAGTATGTATTGGGCAATTGTGTTTAAATTGGTCTCTCCTGAGAAAGTCCTGGGCAAAGACTGCTCTGTTAATATTTCGTCCGTGTTTACTGAAGTTTATTTTCGTGTTTTTCTGAACTCAGGCAGCCTTCTTTGGATCACTGCTTTCTTTGGTACATTTGTTCATAAATGTGCACTGAAACCGAAGTAAGGCTGTTTCCAGCATTCCACTGTAGTCTCCCCTTCCCCGCCCCCCCATTCCTTCAGGTCCTCAGATCCCAGGTCTTGCAGACACAGGTCTGCACAGGTCCACTGAAAAGCTGACATTAGGTTGGTGCCCCATAGGATTCAGTTCTTTGGAAGACGTTTTCTCCTCCTCAAATTCCTCAGATTCACTTTTCCATCTCTTTTCTTCCAAACTACAAGGGATTTGATGCTGTTGCCATGGTTTGGGAAAAGCTTGGGAATATGGGAAAGACTGGACTAAACCAGACAGGACCCATGAGGACAAAACCAGGGGTCCTGTGCTCTAGGAAGGGGGTCATTTTCTCTGTAGGGGACTTCTATTTTTGTTTTTGTGGCTTAAGATTCAACACCAAGGGCAACAGACCAGTGGAACCTACCCTCCTTTTAAAAATTGAGAAAGGATCCAGGTTCCTGAAATTAATTGAGAGTTCAGTTGCTGAGAGGCCACAGGTACCCTGCAGAGGTATCTATACCCAGGAATGCAGCCTTTCTTTCACTCTGAGTACTGGGAAACTGATGTTTCTCACCATTTGATGTACTGCCTGCCATTTAATTAACATTCTGGAAAAAACCACATTTGACTGGTATCTTGCTCATTTAATTTTAATATTTCTACTGAATTGACAACACCATGTTATTAATAATGCCTGTCATATAAGGCCTATAATCAGCAAATAGCCCAGAAGGATGGAATAAAATATGCAGTATTGTTTCTTTGCTCACACCCATACAGTTGATCTCAAATTCATGTACATTTACATTTTAAAAGAAGTATATTTAAGACAAAGAAAGTTGTTTAAAATAGATTTGTAAACTCATATGCTGCCCCCACTTTATATAAAGGAGTTGAAAAAGGATTTTCAGGTATTATTTAATACAATTAAAATAAATGTCTGATTATCTCAATACGACAGATCAATGAGCTGATGCTTCAAGAAGTTCCATTTGTGCCGGTCTCGCAGTTAATAACAGAGTCTTCCCCTTCATCACATTGCAGCCAGCATTTCATTGCAGTATCAAGGTGGTAGAGAATTGACTTTCAACATTCCAGCATCTGATGAAAAGAGGTGGGTGGCTGAGAATCTACTTAATTCCCTGTTTTCATCTTGTGGAGACCTTGGAGGGACTGGGTCTGAAAGCCTTTTCTCAGTAGATTTTAAAGGCACATCTCAGGCTGATTTATCTCATCATCTGTGTGTATGATCAGATGGCCAGGACAGGCTGCGGTTTGTGGAACGTAGTACAAAATGAAATGTGGAGTCCTATGTTTAGAATTACTAAGGCCTTCAAGAGGGAGGGCCCTTCTGAACACATGGTCTATGCCATTGGACAGGTCTCATGTCCTTCAAACCATTGCTGTGTCAACATGTAGACCAGGATTGCCTTCAAAGCCCTCAGTGGTGTTTCTAGACCAGGGTATTCATCTTTCCTCAATGATGCTTGCCTATACTCTCACTCATTTTCATATTCATATTTGTGTTGGGTAAGGCTTTCTAAAGGCATTAACATTATATTGTAACTAGGTAAGAATTTTAATTTTTTAGTGCATATATATGCACATCTTAGTGTGTGTTTGTGTGTGTGTGTGTGTGTGTGCGTGTGTGTGTGTGTGTATGAAGGGGGTTTGTATGAGATCAATTGGCCAGAAGTCAAATTTAGGTGTGTTCCTCAGTCATTTTCTACTTTTTATTTATTTGTTTGTTTGTTTGTTTCTGTCTTTCTTTGTTTAGACACAGGGTCTTTTACTGAACCTGGAACTCAATGATTGGCTAGACCGGTTGGCCATTAGGCTCCCTGAGATCATTCTGCTTGCTTCATTAAGATTCCGGAGCTTACTGCATCTGTCTTTTTATAGGGTGCTGGGGTCTGAACTTATGTACTCATGCATGGGCAGAAAGCACTGTGCCAATGGAGCTATCTCTCTAGCCCCCATTCATTAATTATCTTCAGAAAGCTCCCCTGACTTCAACCCAGGACTCTCCCACAGCTTCCATGAACTTTGAAGGTAAGTGATATAAGTAGAGAAGATCGTATCAGTGAGTTGACCCAGACTCAGAAAGACAAACACCACATGTTCCCTCTCATTGGAGGTTCCTAGGTCCATGTCTTAGGATGTGGGACATATCCTAGGGTACCTGAAAACAGCAGGAAAGAAAAAGGGGACATTTCTGGGGTATGGGGTGTGGAGGATCAATAGAGATGAGGATAGAGGGTACGAGTGACCGGAAGGTGTGACAAAGAGGGAGGTTTTCGCTTAGGGATGGAGAAGGAGATGAACACAGAGAGGCAAAATAGCAATAAGGGTGTTTAAAGTGTCATAAGGAATCATATCATTAACTATTAATGTAAAAAATCCCTATAATATGTGTAAGCACATATATACACTTTACATAAACTTTTCTTATCTGGACTAACAATTCTTCTTCCAAGAGCCAAAGACAACTTAACAAAAAATTCTAAGACCAAGAACAAGAAGCTCATTTTTGAGATATTGGTCATGGTTTGCTAAGAGACCCCAAGAACATATAGGTTATTGGCATTGCCCTCTCTTGCGAAATTTTCCCTGAGCCTTAGGTACAGTCGTCTTTTTACAGACAAAGGGTCAGGGAGTTTGCTGGGACACTGTCTTACTGTGACATCAGAAGAAGATACCTACCTAAACACGGGCAGAACAAAGACAACAGCAATAGACATGCCAAAGTGGAGAGGGAAAACCCAGATGGTCTCAACCCATACAAAGAACTATAGGCAACTAGGGAATGCTCAGAGTGAAAGAACTAGTTCTCTGCAAGAAAAAGCGTACTGATTGGCTATCTAATACCAATGGTCAGCCCTGAAAACATACATACAAATAGCATTGTGTAGACTTAGCAGGTTATATTTAGGAATATATACATATATGTATATATGCACATATATATGCATGTAACATAATTAACAAAAAAGAAGTCATGAATTTGAAAGAGAGCATGGGGAGGCATTTGGGAGGATTTGGAAGGAGAAAAAAAAGGAGAAATAATGTAATTACAGTCTCAAAAACTGTTCCCTCTGACTTAAACCCAGGACCCTCCCTGCTGCCCCCATTCTTTCTTTGTTTTTTGATAGGGTCAGTCTGATTTTAAAGCATGGATGTCCTGCATCAGCCTCCTGAGTACTGGGATTGAAGGTATACAACATAATTTCTTATCTGATCATTGCTTTCTACCATAGTGGACACTCATATTCTTGGAAAATGATTAGCATTTTACATAAAAGGCAACTTGATCTTGGGGTATGGCTCAGTTGTTGAAGCACTTGCTTAGGCCCTAGGCTGGATCTCTTGTGCTGCAAAAGTAAAAACTGTAACAGTGAAAGAGCAATGTTGAATGGAAGATGTTTAACTTCTGAAACGGAAGCTCATTGCTTGTCTGCAGGATTTTTTTTTTTTTAATTCTCACTATTATGACACCCACTAGCAGTTATGTCAAACTCAGTTAATAGACTGTGACAAGATTGTGGCAAGAGGCGAAGTCTTAAATTCATAGGGCTTATTTCTATTCCATTCTACTTTTAGACATTTTGGGAATATGGCATCTTTTATACTTTTTGACAATTAAGAGGTTACTAGAACAATGTCTGAGCAAAACCTTTCAGCTATGTGCTTCGCTATTGAACCTGAACAAACCTTCAGACATATTTTCTTTGCTCAACTCCAGGTAAATGCAGAAGATCTAGTGGGAAACCCTGCTACATTAGATCCAGGAGATGGAGGGATCCCAAGACCCCATATTCCTCCGTCAGAGCATGATCCTGAACACACCCACTGGTCCACATTGAAACAATGTGAACGAACGAGAGTGGATATGTACTGGATATGGGAATTGGAGTGATCAGTGAGGCAACAGGCACTATTCTGCCTGAATGATACCTGCATTTGAAAGATTCTATAATACTGACATGTGGGGGCCTTAGTAAGAGTTAATCGTAAAAACATAAATAAATGTTTATAATAATGGTCCTTTTCAAGTTAGAGGATTCGTGTGAGGAAATATAGTAAAGGGTAGAAGGGAGAATGTTCTTATTGTTTCTACATATCATTATGATCAACCTAATGGTACCAAGTCCAGACAAAGGGAACCTTGAGAGCGAGCTTTTCCCCTGGTTCCTAAGATGTATATATGGTTCAGGATCTAGATGGATGACCATGTGGACAATGGAGAGTATAACCAACATGAGGTTGTTATTGACATACTTCATAGAGGTCAGCAGAAAAAAACGTAAATGACTTCCTGTTAGTGATTCTGTTTAAGTGATTGAAAGGCCAATCAGACCATCCCACTCGAGCCTTAAGCACCAGTAACAATCAATCAGGTTGGTGTGAGTATAAGGAAATATGGGAGATGTTGGGGGGAGCAAGGTCACCTTAGGAGACTTCCAAAAAGAAGGGGGAAGCAGTCACTGTCCTGGCCTCAGATCCATTTTGAGACTTCACCAGTGTGGTAGGAGTCTCTAGTGGATCAACACTGTGTGAGTGGATCAGGGCTGTTCAAGGAGTCACTGACACTTCACTTGCCGTTCCCTATGAGCCTCCAGAAGGCTGTACTCGACACTCCCTACTGGGCTGCTTTCCGTCTTTAGGATGGTCTATTCTGATCCCTCTTTGAGTACATGCATTGCTTTTCTTGCTTAAATCAGGGCTCTCTACTGGATTATGTACTTCAAGAACATAAGAATCAAGACTTCCCGTCCCCACCCCCTATAATAAAATAAAAAACACAGATGACCTAGACATGGACTTTCTCCATGTGGAAGCCCACGCTACACACAGTTCTTCATATTTCTCATGTAAATAGGTTCAAAGTCTACTCTGAGCCTCCTAACTTCCTCTCTGTGAGATTTCAAAGATAAAGGAAAAGGAAAACGAAACACTCTGAGAATCTGCATTCCCCTTGAGAGCTGAGAACATTCTCTCTCTGTCTCTGCTTCTGTCTCTTTCTCTCTCACACACACAAAGACACAGACACACCTGCCATCAGCATTCCCTGATGGCACTTCTCCCAGCCAGCTGACAAGAATGAATACTTGATGTAGCAAGTACTCTGGACACAGATGCCATTTGATATGATGAGAAATGCTCTGGTGCATGGGGACATTCTGTTCTTATTCTCCAGCTCAGGCCTGAGATATTCATGATCAGGCTATCTTCCAAGCAGCTTAAATATCTACTTGGACACTCACACAGTGGTCATAAAAATTAGCTAAAAAAACAAAAAACAACAACAAAAAAACAACTCTAGTACAAACGCAAGACTATTATTCAAAGTGGAAGCCAGCTGTTGTCCCTTCCAGCTACTTATATTTTCCCGTTTTCCACACAGGTACCTTCTGATAGAATTGGTTCCAAACATTAACCAAAATCCAAAATGAAATTCAAAATTGATATAAGCAGGGAAGTGCTATATTACTACTGGTGTTGATGCAGCCAACATCCCATTGTTCTAGTATGTGAGACTTTGATCTTTCCTGGAGTGACCCAGCTAAGCCAAAATGGCTCAGAAGCCTCCAGAAGCTCCCACAGTGTTGAATATTTGAGTTGCTCTGCTCAATGCTGCCGTTATTGTTGCTTATGGACCTCCTTAGTGAACTACTCAAAGTCTCCACAGGCAGCGCAATTTCTTTTTTGGCACCACTGTTGTCAGACAACATGCCTTCTGGGTATGTTGTTATCACTGTCGTCAAGTGATGTTTCTGACATTGTTCTTGGCAGGCTTGGTTTTCCAAGACACTGCTCAGGGAGAAAACATGAGAAGCGTGATACTGTTTTACACACTTTTCTGTCCTTTTTATTATATTTCAAAATAGTACAGATAGGAAAGCTATGCCTGGTTAAAAAATAAAAATGGGGTAGGTTGTATGTGGTGGTCATATCTTTAACCCTCTGTAATCCAGGCACTGGGAAGATAGAAACAAAAGGGTAGAAAGTCCTTAGCCAGCCTCAGCTACTCAGTTCCAGGCCAGCACAGTCCACATGAAACCCTGTGTCAAGAAGCCAAATTAATTAATTAACCAATAAATAAAACATAGTGCCACTAAAGAAAGATCAGTTGTCATATCAATCTGCACAGCTCTGTCATTGCCAAACTTCCCAGAGAGGAACTGTCTAAAACTGTGTGGAATGTTAAAATTTGAAAAGATAATGAAGTTTTGTTTCATCTATTTTTTTCCTCCCGATAATATGCTTTAGACTTGCCAAATTTAACTCACAAATAGTCAGATCTGTGAGGGGACACAACAACTTCATTTTACCTTAAACCATTTGAGATTTCAATACTTTATCTCACCCCTAGCATTCAACAAGAACAAACGTAGAAGGGTCCAATCCTTTCTCGTGTAATCCACCCCATCATTTGAACCACACATGCACAGTGAAGTCTTTTCAGTACGTCTTCCTTTGAGGTTGATTCCATTCACTGTGGATTTCCTGCTGATGTCATTACATGCACTGGTTGAAAGGTGTGTATGAGATTTTTCTGTGAGGGCAGAGGGATTAGGGACATCCTGTCCCGATCTTCTCTCTATTGCCCATCCTGGTGCTGCTAGTTCCAGGATTTTCCAGACGGATTCCAAAGCTGGGATGAATTAGGAACCCACGCACGATTCAGTTCCACCAACACTCACTAGTGGTTTGTCTCAATCTCTTAAAGGCTGTTATACAAGACAAGAAAGTAAATCTGCACCTTTGAGTCTGGTCTCCAGAGTCTGATTCCCGGGATTCTGCACAGTCTCTGTTGCCACTCACCTCCGTTACCCTTGGTTCATAATCTCCATAGCCCCGATCCATAGCACCTCTCTCATTATGCCTCAGTATGCAGCTTGTAGATGAAGAGAGCAGTCTGACCATAGCTCCAGCATAATAACCATAAACCTATCTGTTCCCTGTCCTTCCAGAAGAACAGGTTGCATTGGCTTGAGGTATCCGAAAAGAACCTGACCACAGAAATGACTTTAGAGCATAATTTAACCCAGAGCAATAATGGAACCCAAAACCCCCTGGCCAAGGGTCCTCCATGAATCCGCCTGTGTAATTGCCGGTACGTGGCCAAATCTTCAATTTTATGAACTGACTCCAGCATCCCAGAGTTTACATTCTTCCTTGACCAATCTTCAGGATAAAATTTACTTCTCTAATAGCATGCTTCTCAACGTCAGGCAGGTCCCAGAGTGACCATCAAATGGAGGCAATGTGAGCAGCTGGGAGCACTTGGTGGAAGTCAAAAGAGGTGCCTGACAAGACGTTAAGTGCTTAGCACATTGATATAACTTACTTCCCTGAGTTCAGCAAGGCTTTGCGGTCCTTGAGATGTGTCTGCCTGCTTGGGTGGGATGCTTGAGGGGCTCCCCTCCCCATCCACGCTCTGGTGAAGGTGTCTCCATGCCAAACGATACAGTGCTTTGCTGGGTGTTAATCATGGCATTGGCTGTGATTTATAGGCCAGGCTCGGGAACCTTTTAGGTAATTCAGTTCCCGTAAATCTGTGTTCCTAGCCCCTGAATGCACTTGCTTAAGCTAATTACAAAATAAGCCAGAGGAATTTATTTCTTATGCAAAAATGATATCTGATGTGCACACTGAAAATTGCACCTTCTCGTTTTCATTTCTTGTTCAGTTCTGGTTTTTACTGCTCGCTTTGTTGCTTGAGAAGTCTCCCTTACAGCAAATGTTTAGATTTCTAGAAAGACAGGATTGGCTTAATATCCTGCCCCCCCCCCCAGTTGCCTCAATTGCTGGGTAGGTATACAACAACAGTGAGAAAGTATTAAGCACAGAAGAATTTTTGTTACATCATCAAACGACTGTCTGACAGTCTTACAGTGACATGGTCATCTTCCTTTGGGGTCGCTAATCTACACCATTGGCATAAAGAAATAGCACTGCAAAATCTCCCAGGCACTGCAGGTGAGCACTGCTAACTTGAGTTTATTAAATCTGCGTTCCTCCTTCCCCAACCCATGTAATGCTTATATTCTGGGTATGTGTATAATATAGGCCGATGAAACTCAGGTTTTAATTCAGGTTTTAATAAGAATAAGAGATGTGCTGGTCTTACGACACAAGCAGATAGACAACTGTATTAAACAAACAAGAAAGCCACACACTTGTGGACCAACGCGTTCCCTGCCTACTGGCTTCCAAATTTTAGGGTGTGGCCACTCCTTATTACCTCCCTGTCAACTAACTTGCAAAGGAGTTCTTCAGACATGGAGCAAATGGTCATTGAACACCATCATGTCTCTAAGTTTTTCTGAATAACCTGACATTTGATGGGGGATGAGTATAGCTGTTCTGCCATAGTATTTGACAAAACCCTCGAGAAACCTAAGTACATTTGTATTTGAAAACTTCTAGGGGTCTTACTCCCCCAAGATGCCTAGCTATAGGAGATATAAAAAGCTTGAACTGGCCATCTCCTACAACCAGGCAAGTCTTTCAGTGGAGGGATTTGGTCACCAACCCAACTTCAAAACTTTTGACCTACAATTTGCCCTTACTACAAAATGTCCTGGGGAAAGGCAGCACAGAAAAGGCAGCAATGACTGGTCCAGCTTGACCCCTGACACTGCCTGGAGGACCAGGACCCAGAGTCTGGATAGCCCAGAGACCTAGGGTAGAACATGATTCCTAATGATTTTCTGCTTTAGTCATAGTTTGGTGCCTAGCCCAATTTTCAACAGCGAGGCTACATCTGATGGAAGTGATGGAAACAGATGCAAAGACCCACAGCTAAATATTAGGTGGAGCTTGGAGAATCCTGTGAAGGAAGGGGAGGAAGAATTGGAGGATCTAGAATCAACTAACCTGGCCTCACAGGGGCTCACAGAGACTGAACTGACAACCGGGGAGCCTGCATGGAACTTACCTAGGCCCTCTGCTTATACATTACAATTGTGTAGGTCCGTCTTCTTGTGGGACTCAACAATAGAAACAGGGGCTGTCTCTGACTTTTTTGCCAGCTTTTGGGAGCCTTTCCTTCTACTGGGTTGCCTCATCCAGCCGCAATATGAGGGGAGATGCCTAGTCTTACTGCAACTTGATATGCCATGGTTGGCTGATATCTATGGAGAAGTTTGTCCTTTTTCAGAAGAGAAACAGAGAAAGAGTGGATGGAGGAGTGGAGTGGAGGGGAAGCGGGGGAGGCGCTAGGAGAAGAGGAGGGAGGAGGAGGTACGAGGAGGTATAAGAAGGGAGGGAAACTGCTGTTGGGATGGGAAAAGAAACATATATATATATATGTATATATATATACATATATATATATGTTATGTATATATATATAACATCTAAAGCCATTCCTTGGTCTTGGACATCTGGTTTGCTTTTTTTCCTCCTCCTTAGATAACAGGTGTGAGGGATCCAGCAAATTTCATTCTTGTCTTTCTATGAAACTGCTAATGAATTGCTGAAGAGGTCTCTCCCAAGACCTCTTCAGCAAGTTCTCTGGCTGTTTACTCCTCCTTTGGTTGGCTGAATTGTTTTCCTGCAGTGAAGGATCCCTTGTTAAATGGAACTGGCTTCATACATGAATCAGGTTTTCCTGAGTCTAGCTGCAGAGCTACCTTGCTTGCATTCACTAATCATCTGACTTATGGTAGACTTCCTGTTTCAGGGTCTGTCTGAATTACTTGGCTCCTGCCACTCTCTCCAGTTCCTCTTCAGAGCTCCTGCAGAGGCTTCTAACCTGCTCTCAACAGGCTCCAGGTGTCATCATTGCAGGCTAACAGCTCCAGTCCTGACAGCATACTCTTAGAATGGCACCACACCTTCTTGCTGCCTTAACCTGTACTTGGTTTGGATTTGTCTGTTTTCTTGGCGATCCCTAAGGATTGTAAGCCAGTTGTGCTAGCTCAGGCCTATAATCATTGTAGCCTGAGGCAGGAGTTTTCAATGAGTTTGAAGCCATGGACTACAATATAGGCTATACATAGTGAGTTCAAAGACAGCCTGGGCTACAATGTGATGCCTTTTCTCAAAAAATGAATAAATAAAAAAAATGCTAACAAGAGCAAGCAAAAAATTAAGCAACAATGCAGGACACTGCTTATCAATCAAGCTATATTTCTTTCTGGTTGCAACTAGAACTTAGGAAATTAATATCATATTGTATAGCAAGGATATGCAGGAAATTTATAAGTAATGATCATGAAGGAAAGGTCTCAGTTCAGCTAGATGAGGTGCTGCACGTCTGTAATCCCAGCACTCAGGGGGGCAAATGCAGGTTGATCTCTGTGAGTTCAAGGTCTAGCCTGGTCTACAAAGTGAGTCCTGAACAGCCAAGGCTACATAGAGAAACCCTGTCTCAGAATACCAAAGGGGGTGGGCAGGCCTCAGTTCTTCTCCATCCCCTTTTGGTGCTTTATCTAGAATTCTTGACACCCCAGGTTACCTGCTTGCTACAGATGTTTCTCCCAGTTGTTGCCCATTGCTAAAGGGATACATTTAAGTGCTGTTATCACTGTGAACACGAAAAGGGCCTGAGAATGCCAGACATCACAGCTGTCTATAGGAATTATCTGGGAGAGCTTGCTTGCAGACCTAGGAATTGATGAGTAGTTGCTCTCGATGCTAATGTAGGTGGGAAGATGAAACCCCTGAGGACTATAGAGAGAGGTTGAGTTGTGAGCATTGTTTAAACCAAAACAAACAAACCCGAGGCAATCTGCCACAGTCAGTATTGCTCACACTCCCTTCCATCATACTATATGGCAAATCAGTCAGCATGACCATAAGTCATCAGCTTCAAATAAAAACACAACTAAACCTAGATGATTTCCATCTGAAAAACACATCTAGGAGACAGGCCTTCCTATTGTTTTATTGAAGGGAAACTCCATTGCTTTCTTGATTCCCTCTTAATGGAGGCAGTGATAAAAATAAAATAGAAATGAAAGGTGATAAATGGCCTGTAGGTACCGTATTCAATGATAAAAACAAGACATAAAGAGAAATATTAATCAATGCTCCGAGCTTCGTTCAGGCACTAAACTGGGGAATGTAATACATCCTGCAGCTTAATTATTATTTTTATGGACATAGTGGCCCAATGTACCCCAGGCAATTGCGTCCATAAAGTCTCTTGCTAGAGTGAGTTCTGCACAGGATTGTGCTAGTGTCTTGCCAGGCAAACAGCTTTGTGTTTATGTCAGATACAAGCTAATATTTTGAGTTGTGTATCTTGGATCCTCTCTGCTTTTAATGCACAGTTGAAGATACCTGCATTCAGTTCCAACTTGGACCTTAGTTCTGTTCTGGAGATAGGCCTGCTCATACCCAAACAGAACTCACTTGGACTTAGTCACATGATGCAATCAGGCTGGCAACAAAATTAAACTGACTGTAGCAAATGCTGCCATCGGAAATGCCACAACAGAACAATGACAACGACAAAATTCCCAGCCGGTCAAGAAAAATGGATTATAAAGACTTTTCAAAAGTCTTGGCATTCGGTTTTAAAAGTAACCTTTCTACAGATAATTAATTAGTCTTTGTTTAAGGCACACAAAAATGTTGATGAGCCTTCTATCTTCTAGGGGCTGGGAAGTTGGCTCAGTGGGTTAAAAGCTTGCTGGGCAAATGTGACAATCTGAGTTGTGATCCTCAGAACCCATGTAAAATGCTGGGTGTGGTGGTCTATGTCTGTAACCCCAACCTGGCATGTGCAACAGAAAGGTTTCTGGGGGCTCAATGGCCAGTCTAGCTGACACAGATGGTGAATTCCAGGTTCAGTGAGAGAACATTTCCCAAAATAAAACCAAGAGGATAGCAACAGAACAGTGGTTCTCAACCTTCCTAATGCTAGGACTTTTAATACCTTTTAAGACCTCCTGTTGTGGTGACCTCCCCCAACCATAAAATTCTTTTGTTGCTGCTTTATAACTGTAATTTTGCTGCTATTATATTGACATGTGACACATGTGAAAGGGTTGTTCGGCCCACAAAGAGGTTGAGACTCACAGGTTCAGAACCTTTTCTTTTTGCAGTAGAGGATGAAACCAAATGTTTCATCTGCTCTCTACTTCCCAGTTCCTTATAGAATTTTATCTTGTACCAGCACTTCCTTAGATAAATAACTTCTCTTAGGGTGGCTATAACTTATATTTGATAGGAATCACACCAAGCTGAGCACTGCTATTGTGAACTGCTGTCAGTAATTACATTTCATTCTCCTATCCCATGATGTCAGTTTCCGAAGACTCTAAGATAAGTAAATGTTCAAGGTCATCAAAAATTTGACAAGAATTGAGAGAGACTCAAGGAACTCTGACTTAAGCCTTCTCTAAAACAATCTTTCGACACATGCTCAAGAGACATAAAGACATGATTTCCTTGAGACAGAATTGTGCTGCCTCTGTCAGCCTCAAAATGCTGACTCAGCTGGGGAAGCAAGGTTGAAACAAAATGTCATCTCTCCATCCTGCTCGGCCTCATTATCTCCTTCTTGACGGGTTTCTGCCTGCGTTCTTCCAGGCAAATGATTGGGATTGTCCTCCCTCTGTGTCTTCACAATGTGTAGTTTCAGAGGATAGTTTTTAAACAGTAATCTAAAGCAAACTACAGATGACAGAGTAAAAAGAATGCAAAGGTAATCTTGTATGTCAGGGCCATATCTGTGCAATTTGCAGAGATAGAGATGTGAAGAGGAAAATGTTCTGCAGTCTTGATGCTAACAGCGAACTGCTAAACGTCATATGCTGCATCTATACCGTGCCAACCAGCCCAGTATTTCTGACAATGTGGTCGTTTGCACTGCATAGACAAAACACATGGATAATTTGACAGCATCATTCATTTCTTTTTATCCAGATGTTCTACCATCCTGCTGACAAAGCCTTGAACAGTTGACACTTAATACCAACTTCACATCAGTCTAGTTAAATTTAGTAGTTTTTTTTTATTTCCTAAAAATCCTAAATTGGAAATTAGAGGCTTATGGTTTAGTCAGTAAAGCAACTGCTGGATGTGATTTGACTTGCATGGGAGTGATAGCTTGTAATCCCAGTGCTGAAGGGGTGGATATAAGAATATCCATGGAGCTTGCTGCTCAGGCATCCTCTTCTACATGGTAAATTCCAGGCCATGGTGAGAGGCTGTCTCAAAATAAACTAAACAAATGAACAGATAAATAAGCAATGGACAATGCAGAGGTCAGCATCTGAGGCTGACCTCTGCTCTCTATATGCACATAGACAGAGATACACACCAAAAAAAAAAAAAAATCCAGAATTTAATCTTCTTGAGTGTTTCCTGTTGTAATTCAGGACAGGTAACAACTTGATGGTTTTCACCAGCTTATTATTCACTATTGGCATATTAATGGAGAAGCAAATAAAATATGCACACATATGCATCCATATATTAAACACTGTAGAGTTTAAAATTCAGATATGGATTTTATCCTGTTAATGATTTATATATTAATATTTGGAGATGACACTCTGACAGACAAATAAATAAACAAGTAGGTAAAGACATACATACCTAATCTGAAATTCCTCTCTGACACAACTTAATTTCAAGTATTCTTTTTGGAAATATGCAAAAGAATACCATACTTCAGGCTTATTTGGCATGTGTTATTTCTGAGGAGACAGGATCTTCACATAATTTTAAAATTCTGGAGATTTACTGCTTGTAGGAGGTTTTTCCCTCTTTGTCCACAGTAACGACACTCATTGCTTATCACTGGAGTATATTTCTCTGCATTTCTTGAGAGGCTCCAACTTGGAATGTTATTGTAGCAATAAATATCTCTGCTTCCAGAATTCTGCACAAAACGCAAGAGATTTTAACAGGAAATAAATAAATGCATTGTTCTCCGAGATTAGGTCAGTGTCTTTGAAATATACTGTTAGAATGTTAATTGAGTTTGACATAAGCATGCATCATGCCACTCAATGTGCCAGCAGAGAAACTGATTTCCAATTCTAATCATCATCTGCGTGCTGACAGCACACTGAGATGGAAATGTTGAATATTTTAGTCTGTGATATTATCCTGGTTGTTTAAAGTACTGACTACGTGTTTTGAAACCAATAGATGGTAATTGGTATGCATGTTGGAATTAGGCTGAGCACATCATTTATTTATAGAGTCTTTTGATATAACTCTGTGGGGGGAAAGTTAATAAAACATGCTTCAAAGATACATTTCGACTCACCACTATATTATGACAGAAAGTACAAATTATTGTTCTGAAAACATGGTTTTCTAGTGGAAATGTGTTTTTTTTATTCCTTCTGAAGCTATTTCACTAAAGCAAGAAGAAAAGGACCTGAGGGCGGGAGGCGAGGGCTAGGGGTGCTCAGATGCTGTGCAGCCTTTAAACTTCCCCACTGCAACTTGAGGCGATTAAAAAAGCCAGAGCTGGCCATGGCGGAGCATTTCTGCAGAGCTTAGCCTGGAATACGTGAGATGCCATCTCAAAACTAAATAAATATCCAGGAGTCAACAACGAGACACCAAGGGCTGTGGCTGCACTCAGCCTTCCCTGTCTCCTCCCGTAAAGCAGGTTACTGTGTCACAGGGTTGGCTTATCTAAACCGAGGACTAGAAAGTCTAAGAAACAGCACGCAGCTCCTCTGAGGGGTTGGGTGGGTAGGAAGAGGGTTTGTACACAGCCCCCTGTTGTGAGGACACTGGCCCTGCCAGTCTATCCGAACAGGAAAGTGTATTTTCCAACATTAGCTAAACGTGTAATTGTGCTCAGGGAACTGCTGACTTCAAACGCGATATCCCTCAAATGAACTCACTGTTTACAAGCCACGAACCGAAGCACCAGAAGAGCAGCGATCAAAGCGATGGTGTAGGCAGGCATGGTAAAAGAGGTGAGGCTGCTTCTGAGTGGACCAGCCTGATTCACACGCGTGTTCCCAGAAAGCAGTGACAAGAGTGGCATGAAACTCAAACTATCTGAGTTTTGACTTTTGATTTTTCACTGAGAGTTGTGTGATGTTACGCTGGGATTTCCGTTATTTTTGTCTTGGGTGATTACCTTCTCTCCCTTCTGTGGTCTCATGGTGCCTCCTCCCAGGGCTATGGAAAGAAAATAACTACAGGCTTATCATTCATAAGAAACTGTTATAAAGAAGCTAGTTTTGCACAAAGTAGAGTTTCTCAGTCAAATTTGCCATTAACATTGTGTTAATGGTATGATTAGTATAGGGGGTGGGAAGGTGTCTTATTTGGGAAAGTGCTTACCGTGCAAAGATGAGAACCTGAATTGGGATTCCCAGTGTCCACATTCAAAGCTGGGCATGATGGTTGCAGATTTGTATTCCCAGTACTGAGGAGACACAGATAGAAGTTGCTCTGGACTTGCTGGCCCACTAGCCTTGTCAAATAAGTGAACTCTAGTTTGAATGAGAGACCCTGTCTCAAAACATAAGATAGAAAGCCAGAGAGAAAGATGCCAGGCATTAACCTCTGACCTCTATCTACATGTGCCCATGGTATGCATAGGTGCCTGAACATACATGTACATACACACACATACACACAATATACATGAATATTCATTGACAATTGTTGCTATTCTCTACATGGAAATACATATCCCAATTGGCAATGTTTTCAGAAGCGCACTTACTTACTCATTTTACCCAAAGAGCATTTCTTAATTTCCTTTGGAAAACACGTACTGTTTATAGAAGGTTGGTACGACATGACCAGGCTGCCTTAGTTGTAGTCATTCTGAGGGAAACACACACAGAGATATGAAACAAATGCATTAGTAATTTTTTCATATAACGTCCTCATCTAACCAGACACCATAGCTCCTGGCTGGTAAGGCTAGCGTTTTACTCACTTTATCTGGGCTCCGTTGCCCAGGGCATACTTACATGTGCTCATGAGTGGTGAATACGGAATCACGAGTTGTGTCCACTCATTTCAATGTACGCTTGGTTGTCAGTTCGTGAGTTTGCACACCCCTTGCTGTTGGTGCACCTCAGAACGCAATAGGAGTCTTGATCCGTTCGTGATTTTTCTAGTGCTGCATAGAAAATGAAGAACTACATTCAAATAATAAGTTTCCTAGAGCATAGTCAAGATAATTTCTCTTTACTAAGGAAGTGGTTTGACCAGGCTTCTGTGGTCATTTGAGTCTTTCGCAAGATGGCTAGTGATTGGTTGCTTCCATATAAGTCATACCTGGGTATCTATCAACTGGCTGGAGCTCTTGTGCAGACTAGAACCAGACTCGTTTATTTTTCAAAACAGTTTTTCTGTGTAGACTTGGCTGTCCTGGTCTCACTTTGTAGATGAGGTTGGCCTTGAACTCACAAGGATCCGCCTGCCTCTGCCTCCCCAAGTTCTGGGATTGAAGGCCTGCACCACCATGCTCGGCTTTCTGCATTCTCTTTAGCAGGTGAGCTCAGGTTTCTTTCATGGCAAGCAGACTCCAAAAATGCAAAAAGAGAAATTGTACGACTTCCCAATACTTGAGCTCAAATTGCAGAGTACTACTGCTAACATTATTTTTTAAATCTATTTTATTGGGTTCTTGTATCTAGCACCTTTCAGTCCTTTCCCACATTACAATAGCAGGTCAGAGAGACAGAAGGTTAGTGGGGAGAGAAGGCATTGAGATCTTTTTAGACTACTTCCTGCTGATTAGGGGAGTTCCTTGGGTCAAGTCCAATCTTTGTCCTATCAGGACATCTCCAACTTCTTGTTTTCTTGACCACTTGATAAACTACTATCACCACCAGTAGCAGCAGCAGGAGGAGGAGGGGGCGGGGTGGGGAAAGGAGGAGGAGGAACCAGCAGGAGGAACAGCTGTGCCTACTCTCTTTGGGCTTTGGGCTTTTTACACCCTCCCTGGAGTCCCCAGAATTAAACTACCTTCAGCTGACAGAATCACACCCCTACCAGAGCATGCAGGAGGCAAATAGTTGGCTGCTATAGACAATCCCACACCTTGGATTAAAGCAAGAACACATTTACATAACACAACTGAGTTTTTAGGGATGCCAAAATTCTCATTACATACCACTTTTGCCATATTCTATTGAGCCAATCATGATACTAAACTAGCCCACATTTAGTTGTCAAAAAACACCTCTGTGTCTCAACTGGATTTGACTCACAGTGTCCTTGCCTTTTATTTGGACTCTGCTCATTCAGCTGTGGATGGAAATACCACAAGTTTCAGGCCCTTCATTAAAACCTATGCCTAGTAATTATATCTATGGAAGAAATCTGGTGATATATAACAAGATACCCTGAAAACTTTGTGACAGGTGTACTGACTATTTATCTGATCAAAATGTCCTACCTGTTGGACAGGCTTAATACAGGAGTAACAACATAACTTCGTTCAACTCAGGATTATTGGATGAGCCTTAAGTTTGCATTTGTTTTTTATTATTTTTGTTGTTGGGTAGATTGGGGGCTGTGGTCGCTCTTATATCTAGATAAGTACCTGAGTTGGTACATATGTCTCCAGTATTTGTTTAAATGCTTTCTCAACTTTTTCACATGGTAGTTGGATTTCAAAAGTAAAACACTGAAAAAATGAGGGTCTTTCAAGCTTTAACATTCACATAACAGACATACACAGAGAGCAAATTGATATCTGGACCTTAGGGAAAAAAGTACACAAGTAGGCAGAGAATAAATAACAGCATATGACAATGGGCAGACAGCTCAGAAAAGCTTTGTGCTACAAGAAGGAGGTGTGGAAAATTCAAAGCTAAATACCCAGCTAATGAAGTGATGAAAAATATATTACTGTCTATGTTACTGCTCTATTGCTGCGAAGAGACACCATGACCAAGACAATTTAGAAAAAGCAAGCATTTAATTGGTGCTTGCTCACTATTTCAAAGGGTGAGTCCATGACCTTCAAGGCAGGGAACATGTAAGCAGGCAGGCAGGCAGGTATGCTTATATTTGAGCCAAAGTTGGATGCATAGAGACTTTGGAAACCTCGATGCACAACCTTAGTGCTACACTTCTCCAACAAGGCTGTGCCTCCTAATCCTTACTAAAAGTCCACTAACTGGGAACCAATCATTCAAATATAGGAGCCTATGAGGGCCATTCTTATTCAAAACACTACAAGTAGTATCTGAATTACATTTTCAAAGGATAATTTCTCTGTTGTAATTAAATTTAGACAACAGAATTTGACCATAAAGTCAATATAAATAATATTTTATCAAAATTTCTTCAATTCCTTGGAAAATTCTGTAATTTTCCTCTGGAATTTTTTGGGGACTTTTGGTTGTATATTACCTGTCCAAAAGGGGTGTTTAATTCATTCACACAATGGTTGCATCATGTCCTATACTTATAGCTGCTGAAATTCTTTATTCCTTTTCATATGGTTTGTGCCATTACCTGAATGAATCTTGTATATATTTTGGGTATGTATGAGAATTTTGAATGCAGCTCAATTAGCATTTGTGGGGTTTATGGTAACTACAAACACACAACTCTACAAGTTCAGACTGTTATCTTCTAGGGAAAAATACCAGAAATTTAAAGCACTATATGATTCTAAACCAGTTTTCCATTTTTTTAAATAAAAATGTTTATCCCAGATTTAGAGTATTCTACTTCCTAGAACCCAAATCCTGCTATAAAGTCTGCCTTCTCTTTTTTACTTAAAATCTTACCTATGAATAATTCAAAATAGAAATTCTTTATAAATCTCACCTCCCTGGTCCATGGATTTTATTCTTCATGAGACTAGAACCTGGAAACCGTTGGCTCAGAGTGGCTTTGATGGCTGTTGAATTTTCTGCAAAAACTCCATCATTCTCAGGGATACCTCACATTTTCTGGATCAGTGTCTTGAGACAAACAGAAAACTACCTAGTGCCTAGTCCTCTCTACGAATTATCCCACTTAGCTGTATATAATATCATTTATCAAGTAAAAGGCTGACTTATGTTAAACAGGAGTTTATGTTATGTTATATTTATGTTATGTTATGTTAAAACAGGAGTTTATCTTATGTTAAAATAGGAGTTTGGCTGGTTGGTGATAGAGCATGCCTTTAATCCCAGCAGTAGGAAGATAGAGGCAGGGGCATCTCCCTGAGTTTGAGGCCAGCCTGGTCTACAGAGCAAGTTCGAGGCAGCCAGGGCTACACAGGGAAACCCTATCTCAAAACAAACAAACAAACAAACAAACAAACAAAATAGGACTTTTAACCAAGAGAATGAGAACTTCAGAACAAAAAAACTATATTCTAAGGCTTCCAAGCCCATTCGAAGCTTCAGCTTTCTACCCTCTGGAACCGTGTGTTATGCTGTTAGAAGCATAAAGGAGGGCTGAGGTGCATGCACCAGGCAGAACCCTCAGGAAGGCACCAAGATGCCTGGCGGCCATTATGGACATGGAGGATGTACGACTTGAATTCTTGGAAGAAGGCCATCTGAGGTTGAACCATAAAGAGCAGACCTGAGTCACTGAGCCTCGGCATTTGCATTTGCAAGTCATCATGGAGGGGCTGTTTTAAGCTGCCAGAGGGAAGGAGCATCAGAAGCTCCTTAAAATTTAGAATGCTCTACCAAAGGGGAGAAGGTGAAGGCAGCAGAGTTTGTCGAGACCCATTAAAGGAAAGATGTTTTCTTCTGATAAACCATGGCTGATTTATATCTCTGGTTTTAATTTTCCTTTAACTCCTATGGTCTACTCTACTCCATAATTTCTAGTCAAAAGAATGGAATAAGTATTGAAACTCCAAGTCATGTCTCTGACTTGGGTGAAGGCTTGGCTTTTGGAACTGCCCAGAGTATTGTAAAGGTCACAAAGGCATACTATTGGCCTCCTTTTTTAAGGGGTAATCCAAATGGACTTGTCAACCACCAAGGCAAGAGAAGCCCCTCCAAAGTCGGAAACTGCAAGAAGCATGACACACCTAAAGACACGTTGAGAATAGTCGAGAATAATTAACAACACATAGAACCCAGCAGTCTCTCCCTCAACACAGTCTGCTAGTACAGGTGACACTCCATTCTCGCTGGTCTCTCCTCTTCCCCTTATCACCCCTCCTCCTCATTTCCCTTCCCTGCCCCTGTGTGTTTCTCTCAATATTTCCCCCTAATCTCCCTGTCTCTCTGTTTTCTTTTTTTCTTTTTCTTCCCCCACGTCCACACCTGTAGCTGCTGGAAGATGTCCGTGTTGAGCTGGCTTGCCTTTCCGACCTCCATTTCAGAAAGCGTGATGTTTTTCTATCTGCTCTTTCCAACGACTAATGAGATTTCTACCTTGCCACCTCTGTTCTATTTTTCCTTCTCAAATGCCAATAAAATAGTTTCTGGCTTTCCCATTGCATTATTATTTTTTTTTTAATTCTTTAGTCTATAGGATTCAAAGCCCAAAAGGGACCCAGAGTTCCTTTATGATGGTGGGCCATTCTGATAGGACTTTGTCCTCACACTTCTTAGTCTGAATATTATTGTCCAAATCCTCATTCTGAGCATGCACAATGCTTTTCTGAGTATTCTTTCTATAGAATGTGTAACTGTGACATTTTCTTAAGAAGCCAAGATTATGCAATTTTAAAAACAGAAAGGTTAAAGGATTTGCAGTGTGGTAATGCCTGGGTCGATCCACCTGCAGAAGCTGTAAAAGGCAATCAAACAATCTGGACCTATTCTCTTTGTTTGCTCAAGAAGCAGACAAATTGGTATGATTTTAAAAAGCACAAAATACCTAGTATGTACTGCATCACAGGTGTGCCTCTAGGATTTTATCTCCACTATGTCACTTGATCTCACCCAAACTTTGAGAAACACTGCACTCTAGTTTTTACAGGAAAAAGCCAAGGCTCAGGCAAAACATACACCCATATACAAGTACCAAGACTCAAATCCAAAGTGTTCAGCTTTAACATACAGTGCCAAATATCAGCCCTTACTTAAAGGTGGTCCGTGCTTAATCCAAATCTCTCTGCTGCATGTGAGTTCTGCACCTTGTAACCAAGTACCCAAACACGACAGGGCTCACTTTCATTTCTGCACTGTCTATAACTCAGAGGCCTTACCAATAGGAGAGTTGCCTGGGAAAATTCTATCTGGAGCCAGCCAGGTAAGAAAGAGCTATGGTGTTTTTCAAGATGGCTCCTCTACTGACCATTCATTTAGCAATTAATGCACTGTGTCATTAGAAATAGTCAGTTAGGGAAATGGCTAGGTAAGAGCACTCACATGCAGGAGGACTTAAAAATTTGGAGCCTGAGTAGCCACATAAAAGCCATGCGTGCTCCTATGTGCTTATACATTTAACTTGGGGCGGGGGAGGAGGAAGCTAGAGAATCACTGGGACTTGCTGATCAGTCAACCGACCACCCTAGTCAAGAAAGGTAGCAAATTGCAGCTTCAGTGAGCAACCCTGTCTCAAGAGAATAAGGCAGTGAGGGGCAGAGTACACCTGGGTTTTACATGCACACAGACATGTGCACACAAATGCACTAAGAAAACAAACACATTTAACAAATAACAAAGCTTAACCCTTCTCACACTTACTGAGCATTGATAACTCCAGTTTACGGTGAAACCCCTACGATTGTGTTTCTCTTTAATGGTAACTTGTGGCCTCACTTGTGCCAGAAATCGGACTCCAGAATGAAGGCACACATGATTTCATTTGCTCCAGCTGGTACAGCATTGCTGTGAAATGAACTCACACACCTTCAGCTGTAGCCCGCTCTTGCCAGGCTCCATCATCGTTTTAGGCCAATTCATAATTTTTATTATTATTTCTTGTCATTACAAAGGTTATGCAAAATAAACATCACAAAAGGCTATGGCTATAGCAAAAATAAACAAGCATTTATTAAATTTTGGCTGTAACAGGGCACAGTGATAGTGTCTCATCTTTTTATTCTTTGCAAAGACACCAGTGTGCATACAGAGAAGCTATCATCTCTTGTCTTTTATTTTTAATTAATTTTCCTCATGTTCCTGATGTTTGGCTACTGATCTCCCTAACAGTTAACTTTGCATGGATCTCAGCCCATTTATGTTGTGCCAGCCCATGTTCAAATTCATGCTCTTAGGATTCTAAAATTTTTACTTTTTTTTTTTTTGAAAGTCAAATAAAGCCAACGTTTATTCAAAGAAGACAACTTTATTAGAGGCTTTTGTTTTAGAAAAAGAAAAACTAGAACAAGCAAACTGTAAGTCTCAGGAGCTGTCTGGTGGTTGAGGAGAACAAAGCAGAAACAGAAAAGACAACACCATGCCATCAGCCACAGGATGTGAGATAGGCCATTCAGAAAAAGAGTAAGGAAGCCCAGATACCAGAGAAAGCATTCTTGGGTTCTGACCAGCACCAGAGACAGGAAGAAGACAAAGGAAAAATTGCACCTTTTTGGAGTGGGCAGACCCAAAAGAACCCTGTGCCTGCTGAGTGAGACAGCCTCAGACTCCTAACTACAAGAAGCTGCTTGGGAAACATCAGAAGCAGCATGCTGATGTACTGTTTGATTTATGGTTTGCTTATGAGAAGGGAGCCATACAGTCTAACATGTTATAAAAGGGGTGATTCTTATAATTGAACTAAATCAAGAATCCATGATTTACAATCTTATGGTAGGAATGCGCGCACACACAGAGACACACACTCGAACAAAATAAAGATGCCCGTCTTCAGTTACAGCAAGCTTTCCCAAAGTATCCTTGAGGCTTGAGCAAGGTAGGCAAATGGCAAAGGACCATCAAGGATTGGGGAAGGCCTCCTGGCGTTCCACTTGCTTGACCATTCATATTAGTCTCTTCTTTTTCTTTCCTTGGAGTCACAGTTTATCAACTTTGTAATTTTTTTTTTAAACTGATGATGACACCTTACAGAAAGTAAACATCTACTCCTCTGCCTACATTGTTTGATATGGACAAGGATTAGCTAGTACGTGCATCAGGAAGCTAAAGATGACAGGAAGAGCTTGGATTTTCCTCCTGTGTTTGTTCTCTTCCCTTGCCCATCAATAGTGCCATCCCCCTTCAAGCACTAACTTTCCCAGGCTTCAGTATCAGGCAGCTCTATCAAGGCTAGAACAACAGACATGGGGAAAAAATAGTGAAGTCATTAGTAGGCAGACCATTTCCACATTTTTTAACTAGTAAGTTGCAAATATCTATTGAAGACCTTTCTCATAATGACTGCTATGAATATCAAATGTTTACCCCATGGCAGATACTATGCTAAATTCACATACACTCATTTTGTTTAAAGCACAGAAGAACCCCCTGAACTTGTCTTTCAAACTGAGAGTTCAGACCTATTCGTTAAAACAGTTCAGTGGATTCCAAAGAGAAAATGAGACTGAAAAATAACACCATACATTTAGTAATGACAAAGACTCTCTGAAGATGCTTATTTTCATTCTTGTATGTATGTACTTTCTACACAAGTGTATATGATGTGTGTGTGTGTGTGTGTGTGTGTGTGTGTGTGTGTGTACTTGGGTATACACACCAAATCAATGTAAAATGTGCTTTGTAAAAATAGACAGTTTGAAACATCAAAAACTTTTTCCTGCGAGGTTGTAGTATGTTAACTTTGAGGAAGAAAACATAAAGACCCAGCTTTATAATTCGGGGCATTGAAAAATTGATTTTCCCAATGCACTGATTTTCCTAGACTTTCCCTGCTTGACTAGAATGCCTCTTTTAGCGGCCCTTGCTTTCCCTCTCCCCCATGGCTTGCATTTACTCAGCTTCAAAGCCGCCTAACACAGGGTAATTAAATCTCCTGGATTAGGCCATCTGTGCCATTGAGTAAGTGAGATGCTTCAAATAAGTGAATGATGAATTCTGTTCCAGACTGTCCCATAAAATTATAATAATAATAATAATGAAGTGCTCTATAATAAAAAGAAAGTCGTTACAAATACCGTGCTATTGATTTCAAAGGGCAGTCATTTCGAAGACGCTTTCATCTGTGTTATAAATCTCGGCAACCAGCGGAGAAAATGTCAGGATTTTAAAAGCAAACAAATAGAAAAAAAAAAAAAGACTCACCGTTCATCTTTCATGCTGTTTTGAGTAAAACTAAGGTAGCACAAATATTTAAACAGATGGCTCAATGATATGCTTTTTTTCTGTACTAATCATAGTTATTAAAGCCCTCACTTTATTTTTATTGTGTTTTAAATGGGCAGAGAGAATCTGAGGCTGATAATGACCTTTGTACATCATGCTGCAAATTGATTTTGATGACCTTCCACCCTCTCATAATTAGGCTGGCTCGGTGTGCATTCATCTCTTCCTCTTCACCGGCAAAGTGCGAGGTGCAGCTTTCCCTCAGCTGCCCCTCAGAACCTTGTGGGCCTCCCCCTCCCCTTAGCTTTGGCTCCCAGTGGCTGGACCCAGCTCCTACAACCTCCATGAAAGCCTCGGATTCTTGACTACAGAATGAATAGATGTATTTAGAGGCCGACAAAAAAATAAAGAATAGTTATTTTAATGATGTTTTGAATGATCAAATATCCAAATTGCCATGTAATTATGACCATTACAATGATGTCATTGCCACAGTCATTTGGCGATTGTGTACATTGTGTTGAAGACTTATTACTGCATTGAATTATAACGTGGCAATTTAATGGATTTTATAAGGGTGTTTCTTTGTGGCTAATGTGAACAGATGGTGAAAGTAGAAGAGAAATAAACTCTGCCTCATTTTCTTTTACATTTTCTTTGTTAGGCTCAGAAATTAAGAATGTCAAACTAACACATTTGTATGCTCATGTTTTTAAATTATAATCTTTAAAAAGGCATTTTGCCAGATATCTCCAAATATGGCTTTTGCTTTCTATATACTCTTTCCAACATTTTTATTGTGGTAAGAATAAAAACATATCATTTACCATTTTTTAGCATTTGTAAAGGTTCCATTCGGAAACGTTAAGAACATTCACACCATTGGAAGGCTATCATCACCATCCTTTCCCAGATCTTTATCATCTTCCAACTTTTTAGATATACTTTTAGGCAGTCATGTTTTCCAGTCCATTGGGGAACTTTATATTCCCCCGAGGTGAGGCTGGCTGAGTTATATTCTTAACATGGTTGTGCAGGTCTTCTCTCCTAAGTGAACATTTCAGCAGACAGCTTATTGAAGAATTCAAGAAATTTCACAAGTGGTGAGAGTAAGGTACATTTATGGAGAGTTTATGCTATGCAAAGCACTAACGCCAGTACTAGAGTTTTTAAGAGGAAATCAGATAACAGATGGTTGCTCAAAACATCCTTAATTCTCAGCTCCTCTCAAAATATTCCTGGAGAGCAGTGTTGGTGCTATGATGACGATGAAGTTGGCCTTTTCTGCAAATGTATAGCAGTTCCTTTCTAGAACAATTTTCTTCTTCCTATTAATGTCCTGAAGGAGAGCAGTTCTCTTCTCTGTATCGATGCATTAAGTCCACTGTGAGGCTCTGCCTGCTTAAAATTATTTTCTTCCAAAGCTCCATCTCCTAATGCCATCCTACTGGGAACCAGGGCCTTAACCTGTGAGTTTAGATGACATATTCATTCTCCAACAGTGTATCTCCCTATTTATTTAAGAATAATTCAGTTTTGAAGCTTTAGTATAGAGTCTGTCTTGGTTGGGTTTTTTGTTTGTTTGTTTTTTGATTAACTTAAAGAAAGCTAGAGTGATTTGAGAAAACAGGATCTTAGCTGAGAAAATGTTTCCATCAGCTTAGTCTGTACGCAAGGCTGTAGGATACTGTCTTGATTAAAGACTGATAGGAGGCACAGCCCACTATGCATGGTGCTAACCTTTCTTATATATGGTTCTGGCATATATAAGAAAGCAAAATGAGCAAGCTATGGAGAACACTCCAGTAAGCTGTGTTCCTGCATGGCCTCTGCTACAGATTGTGCCTTGAATTTCCTGCCCTGACTTCCTTCAATGATGGACTGTGATGTAGAACTGTAAGCCAAATAATCTCCCCTTTCCCCAAGTTGCTTTTGTTCATGAGGTTCTATCACAGCAATAGAAAATTTAATAAGGACAGGGTCTTATGTATGCAAATATATACATATATTTGTGTATACATATACATGTATACACACACACACACACATATATATACATATATATGCTACTTGGGTGTATTTCTACATTGAATTATCTTGTGTTGTAACACATAGTATTGGCTGTACTCATGTTCAGAGAAAGTTCTGACGGCCCTTTCTCTGTGTTGTCCTGGGACAGGCATTCTCCATTGAAAGAGCTTGTTGCATCATGTAACATGTAATACAGGAGAGGGACCTGGGGAATTCCCAAGGCTTGTTTATAAAAGCAGATATGTCTTCTGTCTTAGTGTTCCATGAACAATTGTCTTAAATAAAACCACCTTTGGCCAAAGAACACCTAACAGACCTTATGGAGAGGAGCAAGTTGGGGGAAGAGGAGACTAAGGCCCCTTGTCAGTATCCAGCAACATCTGGCCAGCTGTGTAAGTGAACCTCCTTCAAAATAAGCTATTCTAGCCCAGTCTTGCCTTTTTCATGCTGGCTAGCATCTAGGGTACAATTCTTTCAGAAATCCTGAGCTAATCACCAAGCTAATTGCACCCAAATTTCCGATCCACTGAAACTCTATTGGATAATTTTGTATTTAAATCATCAGTCAAGGGACTCGGCAAAGTAGTAAATAATATAAAGCAATTTAAGATATTTTTCTACTGTGGAAAAAAAAGATTGCATACCTTCTGCTCCAACTTCTTCCTCCTTTGATACAGTAAACAAAACAACAAACATAAAACACTACAGCAATAGAATTGGAGAGAATATTTAGAAAACACACATATGTAAGGGGTTAATAACCAAAACATTTAAAAAACTAAGATAATAGTTTTAAAAAATGCAAAGCCAAAATAAACACACACACATACAAATATCAAAAAGTAAATGAATGAATGAAATAAGGTAGTAGTAATGACAAAACATTTGGTTTGAAAATAGTTTACATATTTTTATGTAAAAACATTTCTTTTCTTATCTTTTTTTGCTTTGTGTCTCATGTGGCTCAGGTTGGTCTCAAACTCTCTGTAACTGATAATGATCCTGAACTCTTGGTCCTCTTGCCTATACCTTCAGTGTTCTACGATTATAGCCATGAGCCACCATGCTTGGTTTCTGCAGTGCTAGGAATGGAATCTAGGGTCTTCTGCTTGCCAGGTAAGCACTCTTCTAGCTGAGTCATATAAGTTCCTAAACAGACATTTTTTTAAAAGACATGATAAAAATGGATAGCGGGCAATGGGAAAAAAAAAAAACAAACAAAAAACAATCAAACAAACAAACAAAAAACCAACTGTGGAATGTAAATCAAAACCTCAATAAGATATCACCATTTATCTTCTAAAATGGTTTTTGAAAAAAATTGAATGTTGGCAATGATGTATGGAAGAGGGATGGAAGAGGGAACGCTTGTACACTTACTTTTGGGGAGGAATGTAAATTAGAAACACTGTTACAAGAAACACTGCAGAGATCCCTCAAAAAGTTATGAACAGAATAACACTGATCAATCAGTATGACTTTTGTGTATCTATCTAAAATAATAGTTTTAAAATATCAATCTTGGATGTGCCATTTCATAGGGTGAAATGCAATCCCAGTTTTTCCTCTGATTATGGTTGATAAAAAGCTCTTCATCCTTAAGACTCAGCTTTTGTAAATGTTTGTGATAGAAGTCATTTTTCACTGTGCCTGATTGTCTTAGGGTTTCTATTGCTGTGATGAATCACCATGATGAAAGAGCAAGTTGGGGAGAAAAGGGTTTATTTGGCTTACCCATTCATATCATAGTTCATCACTGAAGAAAGTCAGGGCAGGAATTCAAACAGGGCTGGAACCTGGAGGCAGGAGCTGATACAGAGGCCATATAGGAGTGCTGCATGCTGGGTTGCTCTACATGGCTTGCTCAGCCTACTTTCCTAAAGAACTCAGAACCACCAGCCCAGGAATGGCACCACCCGCCACGGTCTGGGCCCTCTCCCATTGATCTCTAATTCAGAAAATGCTATAAAACTGGATCTCATGGAAGCATTTCCTTAACTGAGGTTCCTTCCTCTCTGATGACTCGACCTGTGTCAAGTTGACACACAAAATCATCAAGAATACTGATGCTCTCTGTCATCCTTTATAATTATGTGACAAAATTTCACACAGTGACTAAATGATAAGATTTTCTATCTATTCCAATGTTTTCTTTCTGAGACCAGGCCTCACTCTTTGGCTTAGGGTAACCTCGTCCTTTGGCTTCTCAAGTGCTAAGGCTTGAGGCATATTCTAGCATGCCTGAATCAATTCTGATTCCTTACTTGGTTAACTAAATAACATGGCATTATTTAGATATATTTAGGTATCTAAATGATTGCTTGTAAATTATATTTTCATATTGTTAGATTTTATTACATTTCAAATTGGTATTACAACTCTTTCAATTATTATGTAGCCTTATGTACATATTATCTTTTCTTTGTTGGTTGTTTTAATTTGAAATTTTTTCTATACTAAGGAACTTGAGGCTTTTTTTACATGACAACCAGAAATTTGACTTTTTTCTTATGAAATGCCCTTTTATTCATTATCACTATTGTTTTTATTGAGACAGAATCTTGCTATATATCTAAGGCTGACTTTGAACTCTTGGCTCTCCTGGCTCAGCTTCCCCCACACTAAGATTACAGGCATGTTATGTCATGCCTGGCTTACTATATGTATGTATCTATTTTTTATGAGAATGTTTGCTATTGACAATTCTATTTATAAGGATTTTTCTAAAATAAGAAATTGGGGGGGGTGGTCACTTTTTTTTTTTGTTGTTTGTTGTTCCATATCATTCTGTTCATAAGGTTTTCCACTGGGCTGACATTCTTTTCTTAGTAGCGTAAACTGTCAAAGCTGTGGCTTCCCAATATTGTATCTGCGTGGAAAGACCAACTCCATTTCCAGGTTATAAATAAATTCAAGCACATTCTCACTGAATACTTTTATGGCTTCATTGTTTACTTTAAATCTTTGATCCATCTGGAGTTTATTTTTATCTGAGTAGTGTTTGGAGATGTGGTATTACTTTTTCCAAAGGACTGCACAGTTATCACAGATTTATTGAAAACTTTGTCTTTATCCCCACTGGCTCGAAGTGCTCTCTTTATGGTAATGGCCATATGTATCTAAATCCATTTCTGAATTGTCCTCCCGGTGATATTTTCCATGAATTCCTGGGCCAGTGTTAAAGCAAAATTGATGAGAGTGCTGGCATACTTTATTACCTCATAGAACTGATGAGTTTTCTTCCTGAGAATTTTTCTGGCTAGTGTTTATTTTCCAAGCTAATTTAGTAATGTGCTTTTTAAAATATATTCTTAAAAGGGTTTGTTTTCTTTTATTTTTATAAGACATTCAGACAACATGAAGTCTGTACCTGTAAGAATAGGCTTTCACAATTCATTGAGGACTTTTATTTACATCTTCCAACTGACTGAAAAAAATTTCACCTTGCAGTATTGTATGCATTCCTTATAAAGTATGTTGGTGCAGACTTTCTGTTTAGGACCACTACTGGGATATATAAGAACATATTTATGAGAAGGTGTTCATATTTATTAGCTATGATTTATATGTAGCATGCATATTATGGGATAGCAAGCATACACTCTAAATTGGACAAGGCTACAATAGTTTACAATGTTATTATTTTAAATAAAGGCAATACATTATTGACAAGCTAAGTGGCACTTAAGTTTATGTACTAAAAGATCTTCATGATTTTATAAATTAGGCAAAGAATGGTGACAGTAGAAGGCTTTGGTTTATGTTTGATTCTCATCTGTGATAAAAATACACATCATATATCTGTGTCATAAGTACTTCATTACATATCTACCTGCCCAGTCTTTAAAAGATTGCTAAATGCTTGATGGGCTCATCATCCAATTATAAAACTGCAGAACTTTCTACAATGCATCACCCATTTGATAACTAGTCCTTAAATATAGCCACAAATAAATAATCAATTTCTCAAAAAATAATAAACACTGAGCAAGTGCTGAGGAAATTCATGAAGTAGAATAAACTTTAACAATTGAGAGAGCATACACATTGTACATTGAACGGTGTATGTCACTCTGCCCTTACAAGATGAGAGAGCGCACCCTACAGTAGCTGTTTCTAGGGCATGTGACAGTTTTAACAGGAAAGAGATACTCAGTCAGGAGCCACAACTTTCACAGTACTGAGTTTTGGTTTCTTCACGGAAGGCTCTTTGGCCCTGCATGCATATGAACCCACATATTAAATCTTTCCCAGAACTTGTAGGTTTTTTTTTTTTCCCATGTCACTTACCATAGAACTTGTAGATACTGTTTTTCCTATAAAGCCCAATTTATTTGCTTCAGCTAAATGCAGATATTGCATTTATGGATACTACCCTGTGGATTATTCATTTTTCATTTTACTGGCCAACTCACCAATTTTTTTTCCCCAAAGAAGATGATGCTGGCTTTTCCTGTCTGCGGTGCCATGTCCCAGCAGTAAGCAGTCATACCTGCCATTTCTGTCAGTTACTTTGCTACATTTGCTAAAGAGGTAAACACCGCTTCACAGAGCAAAACACTAATACGACTAGTTTGAAGATTAACCCTTTGATAAGCATCTGCAGCAGATTTTTGAGCTTCTGCAATATTTCAAAGAATTGGCCCCCTCCAGTTGACAGACATACTGGGATTTGAGTTAATTGTAGCTGCATCTCAAACAAGCAGAGCAGGTGCTAGCAGAGTCTGCATTTCCTTTGTTATTTATAGGCAGTGCCTTTCACACTAAACCCTTTAGCTGGCTTTTCAGAGCCCTCTGTATAACAAATTCATTCACTCTCATGTCAACAAGCTTTGGCTTGATAAATTAAAACAGAAAAATGCTGGCTAAAGCACCACAGCCCTACATGATTCATTTGGCTGTGAGTTCCTGGCAGCTATCCAAGAATGACCTGCTGTCTTCTCAGGGTCCTTATCATTTTCCCATCTGGAAAGGGCCGAACCTTACTGTACGAAGGGGAGTTAAAGGCCTGCGCAGGCTGCATTCAAACGCCATTAACAATCATAACTCTAAAATCATCACTCTCTTCCAGGCAAGGTTAACAGTAGTCTGTAGATAGGATGGCTATCTTTTACTTTATTTAAATAAATACACAACAAGATGGACAGGACTTCATGCTTCCTTGAAAGGGCTATATTTTTAGGCATTTTGGTCTCCTCAAGATTAACCAGAGTTCATTTTGAGGAGCCTGTTAGAGTTAGAAGAACTTCATGCATTAGTTTACTTTCATAACATATGATGCCAGGCACAGTGCCACACACCTGTAATCCCAGCACTGGGGAGGCAGAGGCAGGTGGAACTCTGTGAGTTTCAGGCCAGCCTGGTCAACAAAGAGAATCCAGGATAGCAAAGGCTACATAGAAAAACTCTGTCTCAAAAAAACAAAAATACAAAACAAAACAAAAAAACCCTCATTTTTACACTTCCTTTATACAGTTGGATTTCTTTGAAGAGGTCATTGGTAGGATGATTACTATTTTGGCAACTAGCTATAATTATTAAGGAAAATAAAAGTTTTAGAAAAAGTGGCTAAAATCTGTATAAACTCTATCTAGTAAACTTTTGAAGTTTGCTGCCAATTTTCTTAACTAAAATTACATGTAAATCGATAGCAGATTAAGTCTGGAAACTTTCAAACTGGGTACTTATTATTAAAGTAGTTTTTTTTTTTTTTTTCTGAGTCTCATATAATGTACATCAGTCTCAAATTCCTGTGTGACTTAGGCTAGCCTTTGACTGATCCTTTTACTGGAAAAGAATGGTGCTGGTGTTGCACAGAGAGACACACAAATGAAGCAAAAGTAATTTGTTGTGCCCTATTCGACAGACTCCAAAAGACCACCAGGAGATGGGTCCATTGTAAAACACATGAGAATCTTTTTATTACAAGGCCCTCACCCTCACCAATGCAGTGGTTGAAGCAGAGCCTTGAGCTCAGGGTAGGAGGGTGATTTAAAGGTCCCAGTCCTTCCCAGCATGGCCCAAAGCAGGGTAATTCCAGTCTGGCAAGTGTCTACTGGTTGAAACACAGAAAGGGACGTTGCATTTTAAACTGATTGGGAAAGCCCCCAAACCATTAATAGCCTGGCTTTCTTTGTTTGGCTGTCCTAGGGGAAAGGGGCATCTGGGTTGGTTTCCTTGCAACTGTATCTCTAGTGGGCAGGGAAAGAATGCAGTAAGGCTGGTTCTTACCCCAAGGTAGCTGGACATGTCTCCACCTGTCTGGCCTTTGTTCAGGCTTGTGCTTTAAACTTTAATCCAATAACCTAAAAAACTAATTTTTAATTCGTTGGTCTCTCAAACTCTGCAAGGTAATTTTTTACTTTGGCAAAAGGATGCTCAAAGGCTCAAATTGGGTGAGTCAGCACAGTGGGCTGGGAAGGTCACTGAGTTTTTATCCTATTGCAGGGAGGTGAGGTATCTTAGCCCTTTGGTGGTAGCTTGACCTCACAATCTGAAGTGGTTGGCAGGGAGGAGAAGGATGTGTGGCGTCAAGTCTCAGGAATGTCTGGCATCCAGGCATTGAGAAAACCAACAAGATTCTCACAAGCAGAGCTTGAGGATTTGGCTGATTTCCACCTTTCATAGAAAAATGCTTCTCACAATTCCCCCCTCTTTTAAAAATATAGTTTCAGGACTTTTCCCCCTCCAAATTCAGTCAGCATACACTGACTTTCTGAAGTAGCTCCATAACAGTAAATTATTGTCATGATAAGTGACTGGTGATTGTTTGATGGGAATGGTCTCCTTAGCCTCTGGATAAGCCCCACTTCCCCAACACAAGAAATAAACTACTCCACCTATTTCTAGCTTGGCTTCAGGTAAACCTGCATTCCTAGGGATTATCCCTTGGTAGAGTGACTGACTCAGCCGAACTGGAATGCTAGCTAGGTCTCCACCAAGGCCTTAAACTCTCTTCTCTTGGGCTTGCTTCTCTTGAGTTTTCTCTTAATGGGCCTTTACTGTTACTTAAAAACTGTGCCTCTGCCTCAAGTGCTGGTATCACAGGCTTGCACTACTATGCTCAGCTCAGGAAGTGAATTCTAAAGCATTATAGTGTTTAGAAAATGGGAGACCTCTTACCATGTATCTAAGTAAACAATTTAAGGCTTTTAATGCTGAAGATGAACATCATTGTATCTCTTCCTTAGGCTTGCTCCTTGATGATAGTTCTTGGGTCTAAAAATAAACAAAACAGATGAAGAAGAGGAAAAGGAAAGAAGAGAAAGGGAGGGGAAGAGGAAGAGAAGGAAGAGAAGGAGGGGGAATAGTTCTTTTTAGGACAGGCTTTAAACAGTACAGTACAAAGCCTTAAGAGGTGCCTATGGCAGTCAGATAGGCTGTGAAGTAGCACACAGTGGTGAAGATTCTGGCTAAAAAAATGTCAGTATAATGTAGACACATTCGGTTCCAGACCATAATTACCCTGAAGAAAGTTAAGCTCAGTTTTGCCAGAGATAACTATGAAAATGGCTCAGTGGAGAAGTATGGGAAATTACTGCAAACACATATGTGCTGTTTATTGTATGTTCCAAGGTCTTTTCTATATACTAACTTACTTAAGTTTCACGTGTAGCCTTAAGAGGTCAGAATTATTTCCTTATACCCCTGCCTCAGATGAAAAAAAGTATGAAGAACTTAAGCACCTGCCCACACTCTCCCAACAAATGAGAGCTCAGGAGAGCCAGCAGACCAGATGCCTGGTAATTGTAACCAGACCTGTTACCTGCCAAAGTATGGCCACATGCATCTCTTTGTTTTAAGTGCAGACTTATTTACATTACCAAATAAAATAGAAAAATACCCCCTAAAGTTTGTTAGCTCCCCTTCCCCCCCCCCATAAAACCATAAATTCCTCTCGCTGCACACTCATATCTGTTGCTCCCCACACCATCTCTTCCAGATTCTCCTGAGCAAGGAGGCAGGGACACACAGTGGCAGGACGGGTTGCGTCTCCGATGTGGAGGTGATGCAGTCTTTCCTGCATGGGTGGAAAATCTGGCTCACTGTGGGGGGGTGAAATTGGCTGAGGATATTAGGCTTGTCTTCAGTCAAAAAAAAGCGGGGGTTGGGGGGAGCTGTTATCTTATACTGAGAATGCATATGAGACAATACTGAAGGAAAGAGAATGTCAGTTTCTGATTGGCCAAGTTCCTGTTAGTTAGGTTTCCTACTTTCTCCTTTTGAATGCTTCTCTTGTGGAACACTGAGAAAAAGACAACAAAATCAAGTTTGTTGGAGTAACTGTTTATCGAGTAACTCCATTTGCCAGTCTCTGCACTGACTTTGCAGGTGTTTTTGCCCTATGACCCTATGACCTATGACGCTGCAAACAGAGAGAAGAGTTAGAATTTGCAAGCCTTTGTAGCAAAAATCTATCCTCCTTCTGCAGGCATTTTTCTTTATTTGTTAAAAATAGTTTTGTTTTCTTTTTTGTTATGACCGCCCAGATGTGAGCTGGACATGGGTGACATTAATGAACATTTCAAACTGGACAGGAAAAAATTGTGAATGCCTCAGTCTTGTACAAAATACTTCAGGAACGGAGGAAAGCTGTGCATGGGAGAGAAGACCCTCCCAGAGAAGTACACAGTAAATGGTTGTCTAGTACCAAGTGGTCAGGCCTGAACATATACACATAAGTAACATCATGCAAACTAAACAGGTATATATTAGGACTATATAGGCAAATACAAATACACAGATGCATGAAGCAACAAATCATGAAAAGAGAGGCCATGACTTTTAAGGAAAGCAGGGAGGAGTATATGGAAGGGCTTGGAGGGAGGGTTATTAAACATACATTATCTTTACTCTTTGCTTTTAAGATGGCATTTTAGACAATGTTTATGAGATTTTTTTTTTCTGAGCAAATCAATCCACCTGCTCAGTGGACCTAAAGCTTGCACACGGGCTTTTCTGCAAAGAATTGGTCCAGCTCCCTAGAGAGATTCCCTGACTACGCACAGTTGCAAACCTCTTAAGGCAGCTCCACAGCCAAACCATTGGAGGCAGCCATCAATCAGTGCTGGAAAGGCAGGAGAGGGCCAAGCGCAGAAGGAGGATGAACGTTCTCGCATGGCCATGTGGCTTTGTGAGTATTAAGGGGATTTGAAAAAGGGAAAACCGTTGAGGTTCACATTGAAAAAGAATATGCAAATATTCTTTCTTCAGAGTTCTTGCTTCATTCTTCATCAAGTTGGGCATGAAAAGCAGCTGAGATATTTGAACAACTTCATTGAGGCAAGAAGCTGACCCCTCAGGCTCTGCCATTATTGTGAATTTTGTTATGAAGGGACACACATTACACTGCTTTCTTGAGGCACTTATTTTTTTTTTTTTTTGGTTATGACCCTCAGTCATAAGAAACTTTGGTAGAAGGGAAAGAAGCATCCAAGTTCACCTACTTTAAGCATAACAAAGATGTCAATGTTTATTATGTGCTGGCCAGTGAGATTTTACAATTCCTAAAATATTTAGTCATCGCTTTAAAGAAGCCAAGCATGTCAGAGATTTCACATGTTATAGCAACCAGGATCCTAGGAAAAATAGCAACAACAAAACAAAAACAGGTGGCACACTCAAATGGGGGAAAGCAAGGGAAATTTAATAAACTATTAAAAGGGATGTGTGCAACGTTGTTTTAGTTAAACTAGCCATGAAGGGCAGGGAGTAGAGACTAGCCTCTGCCTTCATAAATGCCAAGCATAGAGGGAAGTTCATGAGGAGAGATACAGCTCCTTAATTGGAGGAGCTTCAGTAGACTAGAGCCATGAGATCCCAGACAGAGAAACGAGCACGCAAATATTTGAACCATAGTTCGCCTTCTTCAAGTCTTTTTGTTGTCTTCTATCTTCCAAGCCAGCTCAAAAGCCAGAGGGCAAGCCTGCCCATTGATCTGATTGAGAAATGGGAATTGTCTAGCGTAGAATGTGGAAGCTTAGAGAGTACTTGGAGGGGGAAAATGGAGGCCGCCTCTTCTCTCACTTCTTAACCCATCCCAATAAGAAAAAAAGGCTATTGACATCTGTAGTTCCTGAGTAGGAAAACTTAGGAGTAGAAGGTTCTGGGAGCTTTCACAAGAGCACACAGGTGATAAGTACTTATTTGCTTTCCTCCTTCTATAAATCCATTTTATGAAGTTTTTATAGGAAAGTGAGAAGAGTTATGGTGACCACAAATATTAAGCAGGGGAACAAGACTGCATATTAGGGTATGTAATGAGTACAGGCCGAGCCTCCAGCACTCTCAGAAGCTTGTTCTCAGGGCCCTGGAAACCCTTTCATCAACTGTGAGTTTCATGTTGTCACCGCTACTTCTCAGAATGAGAGAGACGGCATAAAAAGATGGAGCGAGTCATCAGGGTTACTTAGGTAGCTTCAGCACACTCAAACTGAACTCAGTTAGTAGATGTTCATAGTCCTAACGATTAAATTATAGAGAGGGAAGGAAGGAGAGAAGAAAAGGCAAAAGCAAGAGGTCACTGAGTGTCCCCTATAGTCCCCCTACATTCGCAAGGGCTCTAGGTACCTTATCTTAATACAACCAAGTTATTTTTTTTCTCTCTCATTTTTCTGTTTGTTTTGCTATCGTGTTTTAGAATGTCATCAATGATGGGGGTGGAAGAAAAAGGTAAACAATTTCAATTCAGGTTATTTTGTTATTTGAGGAAAAGCCATGTTTGTCTAAGAGGATTCCTGTCTAAAAACAGTCCTTATATATTCCTTCAAAGGAATGCCACAACCTAATTTTTACCATCACCAAAATTATGGGTGACTTCCTACATGATTATGTTCTGGTTGCTTTCTTTCTTTCTTTCTTTCTTTCTTTCTTTCTTTCTTTCTTTCTTTCTTTCTTTCTTTCTTTCTTTCTATATATTTTTCAGAGCAGAGGACCAAACCCAAGGCCATGCACTTGCTACCTTTTAGTAAATCCCGACCCCAGGGTTGCTATTTATTAGAGTCTTCTAATGATTAAAAAGATCATAATTGATGTCCTAAAATACCATCACCGATCTTAGGATGCATACTGCAGTGTTTTGAAATTACCATGGTACTTCTATAGATCATGGGCATTGTGTCTTCTGATGTGGTACCTAGGATGGTGCATGGTACATAGTGTCACCTCAGTAAATGGTGTTTGAATGTCCAGTGAAGGCTGGGGTTTCTGTAAGTTCTCTATATAACAGGAAGCATTGGACTTGCTTTGAGCTCACTGAGAAACAGATACCTCTGATTTCCCATCCTTTCTTTGGCTTGAAAGGCTGTGCAAGGCTGTGATTGCCCGACTTCCTTTGAAATCTCACCAGATCTAAGTCCCACTGTTCTTCAAACTTCATGCTGACTTTGAGTTAGGATTTCATTTGCCGTTTCATAGGATTTGCTGATACTGAGTTAGGCACATTTAGAGTCTGTTTCTGTTTTCATGGACCTGTCTTGATATAGGTCAGAAAATCCTCCAGGATAGCTGACACCTAAATGGCATTTTCAATCAACTAAACTATATTTTTAAACTCTCAAATACTTTGGTCAGCTGGCCAAAATGTTTTGGTACTTGGCCCTGTCATTAGTAATGATGTGAAAACCACAGGGGTTGGCAAAGACTTCTTGAATCAAAGGCACCCAAGCAGAGGTCATTTAAGGTCATCAAACACGAAGCCAGCTCCGTTAGCATCCAAAGGAGATGAACACAGCTTGCTCGGAAAAAGAAGCTTGTAGGTTACATTTTTCCAGGCATGACTGCTGTGATGTCTCTTTGGCCTTGATGCAGAAGCAGTCCACATTTCTCACTTTATCTCTTACAACAGTTTTTGCTTGGTACCAAGATTTTCCCGCAGCCAGCTTTCTTGCTGAGAAGACTTAGGCTCCTTCTCACTGTCTGAGCACCTCAGTTTTCATCTTGAGTGGATTGTTTTCTCTGTCGGCAACCTCTCATCTTGAACTGACATTCCCCTCTGCTCCTTGCTCCCCATGTCATCCATTATACCGGAATCTGTAGCAGCTGTGGCTTTCTCTGACTGAGAATACTCTGTGTTTGCCTTTAAAATGTCACTCCTTCACCTCTCTCTACAGTTAGACTCCCATCAGTTTGTTCCCAGCCACCCTCAGATGTACACGGAACAAATGACTGACGCATAGAAGACAGTCTAAACACAGCAAAGCAGCTGGAGGCATCCACTGCTTTGCCATCCACTGGGCTGGTCTTCTTCGACAAGTGTTGCTTTGTCATTTGGAGGTATTTCTGGCACAGGAAAGGCTAGTTATGTTTCTGTTGTGGCCAGAACATCTAAAGTGGTTGACAGGCAAAGCGTGGAGGGGGGGGACGACTAGATGAAGAGGGTGAAGAGTGATCACTTTGTTTTGATTTCTCAGGTCAAGCTGAGCTTTTCCGTGGCTAAAAGCAAGCTATTTCTCCTGGCCCATAAAGCATCTCCAACCCCTACCTCCTGCTTCCTTGTACCTTGATCACATTACTTTTTGCTTTAAGTTTTTCAGGGTCTGTATTTTATCACTCTAGAAATTATAACATGATTAGGTTATGAAAAGTTTTTGTGAACCATGGTCCAGGTTACCATGGAAGCACAAGGTTTTATCAGGCAATAAACGTGACTGGATCCTACCTAGAGTTTAACATTTAATATTTAAATTCGGGATGGAGTGAAATGTTACAATGGTTTAAGTTGTGGCTAACCTGAGTTCAATTTCTGGGATCCAAATGGTGCAAGGAGAAAATGAACTTCCATTGTTGTCTTCTGATCTCTACACATACCCTATGGTATGCACACACACACACACACACACACAGAGTCTCTCTCTCTCTCTCTCTCTCTCTATATATATATATATATATTTATTTATTCAAATATATAAATTTGAAGTTTTTTAAAAATTTAAGTTCAATCGTCTACTATAGGCATAATAATATGGACATAGGTCAATTTACAATCACCATTTCAGTGTTTTTAGGATATGCCTTTGAATTATTCTTCTAGTGGTTAACTAACGAATGATGCATAAAATCTAGTTGTGTGGTCTGTCTTTTTCATGATCCATTTGCCTCATGCTTAACCAGGATTGAGGGTCTAATCTGTGGCTGAGAACAGGGTGAAGGTACATGACCCGTGTCTTCATTAAGCCTGTCACTTCAACCCCATCAGAAATAACTAGGCACAAATATAATTTCTACAAAGTAAATACCCCATCTTGGAAAGCTTAGGATTTATTCATTATATCAATGGAGTTTAAAAGTCATCCAGTTTGTAAAAGCATAAATCATTCTAGAAAAATCAGCCTGCCCTCTCCATCAGCAAGAAAATATTAATCTGCTTTTAATTTGATAGAAACACAGCAAATATTATGTTGTCCTTACTACACACTACAACTTCTTATAGAAGGTACTAAGATTAAGCTAGTTAATCTTTATAAATATCTCGTTTGATAGTAGAGTTGTACAAATGGATAAACTGAGGTTCACAGAAGGTTTGCATTTTTTGCTTTCAATAGATTGTCGAGTGATGCACAGTACATGGTAGAATAAGGATTCAAGGTGAGGCTGCAGGGAAAGAAATGTCACTCATTGGTAGAGAGCTTGGCAACAAGTGTGAGGTCCTAGGTTAAATCCCCAGCACCGCAAAACTGTAAGATGGACCTACAGCAACAGGGATTATATTGTTGGCCACTGTGCTATACTTCTTCCTGTCCACACTGACCTGAACTACTCCCATTGGCAACAAGCAATCCTATAAATATTGCTGTCTCCTCCTTTTCGTTTATTGTCACAATTCTATTCATTCATATTCCAACTCACTTTTATTTAGACCGTCACCCAAAGAGTAATTTTAGTTGCTATTTCAGTATTCCATATTAGGTTTCTCATTACTTTATTTTGACAATTTGTTTTAATGTAGACTGTTGTTGTTTTTTCCTTCCTCACTACTAGGCTGAGGCCATAATAGCTGCATATGTATTTCCAGAGCCTTCACATGTGTCTGGTATAAGCTAAGACTTTAATACTGATTTATCTTCAAACCTCAATAAAATAGTTGCTACTGGGCCTTTACTTGAATCTGAAAATGAAACATTTAAAGGAATTTGTGTAGCTGTGTATTTTTTAGTCACAGCCCATAAAAGATTTACTGGGATCATTTAATAGTGAGAATAATCTCCTTCAAAGTCACTACCAAACCATTTATGAGCCCACCCCGGCTGTTCCATCACACTCATCACCACACTCATCACACGCTCACACCACCGGGGATTCTCTGGCTTCTTGGGCATTTCTTGAGTGCGTCAAACACATTCGGATTCCAGGGCCTTGATACTTGCCCTCAGAGCCTGCCCTGGCTGTCTTTTCCCACCCTGCATAATCTGTCACACAGGTCCGAAGCCTTCATGTCACACTGTTAACTCTACCTGCGTGCTTAATCACTCAACAGAGTTCTTCCATTCGTTTGTTTATTGTCTGCTTCGCACTAGAAGGTTAACTCCCTAAAATCCAGGACTGCTTTATTCATCCTCTCATCCCTAGCAGAGAAATACGGCATCCAGTAGCTACTAAATAAATATTTGTTGAATGAATAAAATTCAATTTATTTCTAGACCTCTGGCATAAGTTTTAAAACATGTCGTGTCCCTTCTTGGTGCTGTGAGTCCTGAAATTATACCTTCAAAAATCATTACCTTTTGGGAAAATTCAAGGAAATATTAATTTTCTTAGTCTTTGAAGAGTGTGACTGTACAGAAATAGATTTGGCTGCAGGAACACAGCAATGCTGAGAGAGTAATTGAGAAAGACAAAAACAGACTTCTAAGCCAAAGTCCTTTATTTTTTTCAACAATTAATACTATGAATACAGGATTGATCTGCATTTCAAGGACCAATGAAATCTTGTTAACACGGCTCACACAAATGCTAGGATTAGATATTTATGTCTTTTTATGCCTTATAAGAAAGCCTACAGATTTGAGACACTGATTTCAATGTGGGACTCTTCCAAGGTCTGCTAATTTCTAATCATTCAGAAAACTGTTGCCTGACCCTAGGCACCGAGGCAAGTGTGATAGGTGATCTTAGTGGTTAACCTGATTGGATTTGGAATTAACCTAGAAAACCAAAACCCTCTGGGGATCTCCGTGAATTCCTAGAGTAGGTTAACAGAAGTGAGAAGACCTGCACTGAAAGGAAGGGGCACCATTCCATGGGCTAAGGTCCTGGACTTAACAGCATTCACAACTCTCTGCTTCCTTACCGGGGATGCCAGTGTGACTGGCCACTCCCATTTCTAGTTGCTCTACCACTGCTGCTGCAATGGACTGTATCCTATGGAACTGTAAGCCAAAGTGACCCTCCCTTTCAGTTTCCTTTGTCAGGAATGGTGCACTTTGTTAATCCAGCAAGCCTATGCAAGAAGTTGACTAGTGCAGAAGGAATTTAGGATCGTGTGTGTGTGTGTGTGTGTGTGTGTGTGTGTGTGTGTGTTGCACTTAAGTCATGCTGGAAGCCAAGACCTCAATGGCTTTCATTCTGGAAACTTGGCTACATTTATACTCCACATGTAACCATTTGTATAAGAGGACTGTTAGTTGATAAAGCCTAGACTCATATAGCTTGATCCTTTATTTTGAATGACTCCATTACATGCTTGTTCGGTGTTTTCCTAAAGGGAAGTAGTTGGTATGCGTATCATATCATATTCTCACAATGTCATCTATTTTGAAAGCACAGCTCAAATGTAAGTTGACAGCATCCCACTGCTCTGACCCCAGTGATGGTTCTGGAAATAGCTGGCAATTTACAGAAAACCCACAAGATATATTTTGCACTGTAGATTTGATAATAGATTGTAGCCTTTTACTACCAGAGAAGTAGAGTTATATAATTTTGAAGTGAGGCAAAAGCATGCATGGCATCTACTTAGACTCTTACTATATACTCAGAGGAAGCTGGGACCTGGTCACAGTAGTGGTCACTTGTGATCATCAGCAAATAAGCTGGCACCAAAGATGAGACTACAATCCGGTCTTCTGCTTCCCACCCAAAAGGACCAAAGGACTTCCAACATATAGTCAAGGTAATTAATGAGATGCATTAACACAGGAGAATTATCTTAAATGACCTACTTGTGCCCTGCATAGTCTCTTTAAAAGGAGAAGATAAAATAGATAGAAGCACAAAAAGGATAACTGACTACTGAAGATCTAGAGGTTCAGGGATACTGAGGCAGAGACATGGGCAGCTACTGGAAACTCAGTCTAGTAGCCAACGAGGAAACAGGGACTCCAGTCCCACTGGATGAGCATGGAAGAGGATTTCCCCAACATTATCAAAGTAATAACAAAAAACTCGACAGAATTTTAGTATATCGATTTCAAATTTCAGCTGAGATGTGAAAGCTAAACTAATAAATGGGTATTGTTTTAGACTCCTAAGTTTCTGTTTCTCAGCTTTTTTTTTTGTCATTGACATTTACCTGCTGGAATAAGGAAATGTTTATGTATGCAAATGTCAACTCCCAGAATCCTCTGCAGATTTCTTATGGTAGGGGTGTGGTTTCTTTAGAGGAGTGGATCTCATACATACTCTCATACTGGTGACCACTGTTTCTTTGACATTGGCCTCCTTTGCTTTTTCTCCTGATTTGCTGATGCTTCATGACATCACGAGATAATTTGCTTCCAAGGTAATGAAGATGCTGGGACTCTTAGGGAAGGGGCAATGGGTGACATTAACACAGGGACAAAAAGACAGATGCCTCTTCTGTCTCTGCTCCACTCATGGCTCCACAGTCTCGCAAGGCCCTTTCCTCTTTCTGTGTGGACTTCAAATTCTTTCTTGTCTTCCATTGCAAGCCATCATCATCCTGGAGGAACAATGAAAGCTGGTGCATCAGACATGGAAGAGTATATTTCAGGTCTCTTTATCCTGATCTTATCTTGACTCTTTACTTCAGGAAACGTTATTTTGTTATAAAACAAACAAAGATATGTGTGTATTATAAATGGAGATCAGCACAAAACCTCCTTATAAATCTATGAATATAATCACTTACGTATATTTGGTTACAACAAAACAGAGAACTTTTACAAACTCTTCTATCATATTGTTGGTGATTAAAAAAAAAAAAAAGCCATCCAAGATGGCGGTGACCAGCACACACTGAATCTGAGAAGTAAAGGATTTGAAACTCCCAAAATTGGTGAGTGGAGGGGCAGATGAAACCAGAATATCAACAATGAGGCTTCCTTGGCCAGAGGGGACAACACATGAACTGAGACCATTTAGATACATGTCACCCACGGACTTCTCTGGGGCAGAGAGTGGCGAACATTTGATCACCCTGTGCTTCCCCTTATTGGGCCTCTCTCCTCCTCGGTGGAGCCGGTCCACAGTACCCACAGCCCACAACACAGAACGCCCTGCCTAAGGACTGAGATAGCTGAGGTAGGCCTCCTAGTTTTTCAGCGGCAGATGCCAGCTGTACCAGCCTTCCTGGTCCCAGGACCGTGGTACTAGCTTTCCAGGTCCTGGGTCCACGAGCAGCTATACAGCTCTGCAGGGCCTCCCAGCCAATGACTGTACCGGACACCCAGTCCCTCAGTGTCAGGCAGCCAGCAGTACTGGACACCCAGGTCCACCAGGCCTGTGGGCTGGTGTAGGGGCTCCCCAGGATGTCCCAGCAGGCATCTGTACCGGCCTCCTATTCTGTTGCTGTGACTGGACTCCCAGTGGACCACTTTACTAGCCCAAGTTCTACAGCTGCAGCACCACTGAGGTGACTACACCCACATTTGCCCCAGCAGGTCCAAACCTCAGAGTAGAGAATAGGAGGAACCCCTGTGCTTTCTGATTAGACCTGCTAGAGAGTGAGTGCACCTTCAACTGAGTGCCTGCAGAGCCCCAGATCCAGGGACCCTCTATACTAGCATCCAGATATCAGATCTCTCCCCCCACACACACACACTGTGGGCAACACAGGGATTCTTGGGACAGCATCCTCAACATTGAAGCTCCTGTTCTACGGATCTACCAGTCAAGTCCAGGCAAACAACTCCTGGAGACCAGGCAGAGCAGAATACCAGTGAGTGGCCTGTAGGCCACTGATGTATTCAGGGAATCTGTACATGCTCATTGCGTCCATGAACAGGGCCAGCGCCTGCAATCCCTCCTATGCCTACACCACCCCGTCCCATTCCAGGCATCTACTCTCTCTAGCACCCTGTCCTTTACAGCATACTTCCACGCACATACTTGCTCTCTTGCTTTTGTGCTTCTGCGGCAGCAGACCTGTCTCCCTTAGGTACAGCTGAAACACCTATGCACACTCTCAAACCAGTGGACCTCTCTCATCGCCCTGAAAAATACTCCAGACAACAGAGAAAGACGAACTCAGTCTGAAGAACAGACTCCAAGAACAAACAGTGAAGGTTACAGATAAGCAGATGGCCAGATGTCAGTCCAACATCCAACAAAATCAGGATATCAAAGCTTCACCAGCAACCCCCCAAATCAATGGATACTCCAATTCATTGGAAACACAGAAAAATAATTTTTAAAGCTATGCTTATCCAGTTATTAGAGGCACATAAAGAGGGAAAGAACAAAGCTCTCAAAGAAACAGCCACACAAATGGCTGCACAAGTAGAGGTACAATTAGTGGCATATAGACAGGAAAGGAACAAAAACAATAGAGACTATGATAGAAAGACAGAAATCCACATTCAAACAAATAAAGAAAATAGTGCAAGGCATGAAAACAGAATTAGAATCAATAAAGAACACACAAGCAGAGATAACCCTGGAGCTGGAGAACATATCAGGAGCCATAAAGGTAAGCATCACCAATAGAACACAAGAGATGGAAGAGAGAATCTCGGGTGCTGAAGATATACTTGCAGAAATTGGTATTTCTCTCAAAGAAAAAGTAAAATCAGAAAAATTCCAAACACAAAACATCCAAGAAATCAAGGATGCCATGAAAAGACGAAATCTAAGAATAATAGGAATTGATGAAAAAGAAGATTCCAGGCTCCAAGGTCCAGAAAATACTTTTAAGAAAATCATAGAAGAAAATTTTCCCAACTTAAAGAAAGAGATGTCCATAAACATACAAGAGGCTTACAAAACACCAAATAGACTAGAGCAGAAAAGAAACTCCTCATGTCACAGCACAGTCAAAACACTAAATCTATAGAACAAGGAAAAGATATTAAAATCAGCAAGGGAAAAAGGCCAAGTAACATATAAAAGTAGACCTATCAGAATCACACCAGATTTCTCAGCAGAAACTATGAAAACCAGAAGGGCCTCGGCAGAGGTCATACAGATTTTTAGGAACCACAGATGCCAACCCAGATTATGATGCCCAGCAAATCTTTCAATCAACATAGATGGAGAAAACAAAATATTCCATGACAAAACTAAATTTAAACAATATCTACACAGCAAGCCAGCCCTACAGAAATTACTAGAAGGAAAACTCCAATCCAATGAAAACAACTACACCCAAGAAAATGTAGGATACAGAGAACTTCACAACAAAAAATTAAAAGAAAACAAGCAATGAATCACAGTAACACCACCAACTCCACAATAAAAGGAACTATTATGAATTGGTCATGATTATCTATCAACATCAATGGACACAACTTTCCACTAAAAAGACACAATGGTTGCAGAAACGGGATCCAACATTCTGCTGCATCCAAGAAACACACTTCTGCAACAAAGATACACACTACCTCAGAGTAAAGGGCTGAAAAAAGGTTTTTCAAGCAATGGACCCAGAATGCAAGCTGGGGTAGCTATCCTAATATCAAATAAAATAGAATTTCAACAAAAATTAATCAACACAGATGAGGAGGAGCACTTCATTCTCATCAAAGGAAAATCCACCAGGAGGACATCAGAATTCTGAACATCTATGCCCCAAATACAAGAGCACCTACATTTGTAAATGAAACATTATTTCAACTGAAATCACACATCGATCCCAACACCTTAATAGTGGGAAACTTCAACTCACCACTCTCACCAAGGGACAGATGATCTAGACAGAAGATAAACAGGGAAATAAAGGCACTTACAGAGGTCCTAAATCAAATGGACCTAATAGATGTCTACAGAACTTTTCACCCAAATTCAAAGGAGTGTACCTTCTTTCCAGCACATCAAGGAACCTTCTCCAAAATAGACCGTATAGTTGGTCACAAAGCAAGCCTCAACAGACACAAGAAGATTAAAATAACCTCTTGTATCCTATCTAACAACCATAGACATAAGCTGTACCTCAACAACAGAAATAGCAAAAAGCCTACACACACATGGAAAATGAATAACTCTCTACTCGATGACAGCTGGGTTAAGGAAGAAATAAAGAAAGAAATCAAAGACTTCCTAGAATTCAATGAATGAAGGCACAACATACCCAAACTTATGGGACACAATGAAAGCAGTGCTAAGAGGAAAATACATAGCACTAAGTGCCTTGAAACATCTCATACAAGCAACTTAATAGCTCACCTAAAAGCCCTAAGAAAAAAAGAAGTGGACACACCCAAGAGGAGTAGACAGCTGGAAATACCAAGCTAGGGCAGAAATCAATACATTAAAAACAAATAAAATAATTCAAAGAATCAATGAAACCAAGAGCTGGTTCTTTGAGAAAATCAACAAGATAGACAAACCCTTATCCAAACTAACTAAAAAGCAGAAAGAAACTATCCCAATCAGCAAAATCAGAAATGAAAAGGGGAACATAACCACAGACACTGAATAAATCCTAACAATCATTAGGTCTTACTACAAAAGCTTATATGATATGCCACAAAATTTGAAAATCTAAATGAAATGGTCAATTTTCTTGATAAATTCCATTTACCAAAATTAAATAAAGTACAGTAAATAGAATGAATAGTCCAACACAATTCTTTACATATCTTGAAAGAACAATTCTCAACTTCATATGGAAAAACAAAACAAAACAAAAAAACCCAGAATTGCCAAAACAATCCTGTACAACCACAAATCATCTGGAGGTATCTCCATCCCTGATCTCAAGCTGTACTACAGAGCAACAGTAATAAAAACTGCATAGTACTGGCATAGAAAAAAGAATGGTGGATCAATGGAATCAAATGGAAGACCCAGAAATAAGTCCACACACCTCTGGGTACTTGATTTTTGACAAGGAAGCCAAAACCATACAATGGAAAAAGACAGCACCTTCAACTGGTCTAACTGGATGTCTACATGCAGAAAAATGCAAATAGATTCATATTCATCACCCTGCACAAAACTAAAGTCCAAGTGGACCAACGACCTCAGCATAAAACCAGAAACACTAAATCAATCTGGCACTTTCTCAGACAAGGATAGCGCTTCCTCAAGATCCAGCTATACCACTCCTAGGCATATATCCAAAAGATGCTCAAATACACAACAAGAACATTTGTTCAACCATATTCATAGCAGCTTTATTTGTAATAGCCAGAACCCAGAAACAACCCAGATGTCCCTCAACAGAGGAATGGATACAGAAATTGTGGTACATTTACACAATGGAATACTACTCAGCAATTAAAAGAAGCAAATCATGAAATTTGCAGGCAAATGGTGGAATCTAGAAAAGATCATCCTGAGTGAGGTATCCCAGAAGCAAAAAGACACACATGGTATATATTCACTTATAAGTGGATACTAGACCTATAATATAGGATAAACATAGTAAAATCAGTACATCTAAAGAAGCTAAGCAAGAAGGAGGACCCTGAGTAAGATGATCAATCCTCACTCAGAAAGACAAACAGGATGGACATTGGAAAGAGAAAACAGGAATCAGGACAGGAGCCTACCACAGAGCGCCTCTGAAAGACTCTCCCCAGTACTGTATCAATGCAGATGTTGAGACTTTTAACCAAACTTTGGGCAGAGTGCAAGGAATCATATGAAAGAAAGGAGAGATAGTGGGACCTGGAGAGGATAGGAGCTCCACAAGGAGAGCAACAGAAACAAAATATCTCGGCACTCCAACCAAGGACCATGCATGGAGATAAAACTACAATCCCTGCTCAGTTGTGGCCCATAGCAGGTCAGTCTCCAAGTGGGTTCCCTAGTAAGGGGAACAGGGACTGTCTCTGACATGAACTCAGTGGCAGGCTCTTTGGCTCCCCCAGCCCCGAGGGGTGAACAGCCTTGCCAGACCACAGAAGAAGACAACCCAGCCAGTACTGATGAGACCTGAGAAGCTAGGGTCAGATAGAAAGTGAGGAGGACCTCCCCTATCAGTTGACTTGGAGAGGGGAATGGAAAGGAGGGAGAGCGGGTGGGATTGGGAAGGAAAGAGGGAGAGGGCTACAGCTGGGATACAAAGTGAATACACTGTAATTAAAATAAAAAAATAAAAATTTAATTAAAGAACAAAAAGATTTAAAAAAAAAAGATGATAGGCTTAAGTATCCTTCAAACACATGTGTGTACCTGCTAGTTCGCAGATCCTGTGAATATTACTTTGTCTGGCAAATGAACTACTGAGGATAGATGAAAGAATGAGCTTGTGTTGTATCATCTAAATGAGCCTTGGATCCAAGGATGGATGCTTGTAAGACGGACTCTTCATAGATAACACAAAAGATTCAAACTGAAGAGGAGGCAGGTGACCTTCCACAGAATGCTTCAAGCCAGCAGGAGCAGGAAGAGATAAAGCACAGACTCTACCCCCACAACTCTGTAGAGAGAATGGCTTTGGTTTCAGATGTCTCATGGACAGAACTGTGAGAAAATAAATTTTGGTTATTACAGCTAAGAGAATGGTGAATTTTTATGACAGCTGCTGAAAGCTAACACAGACAACATGTCCTTAGGATTGAAAATCTTGCAAAATACACAAAGCTTCATCTATCTAAGATATTTGTAAGTGGAGATGCTCCGTGCATGCAAATTAGTGTTCCTAATCAGCAGAAGCTGAGCCTAGAATGTCTGGTCTAAATATTTATCAACGAGCTAGTTCTTTTGAAGTGTTGTAATGTCATACTACACATTGTCAATATGTTTGTATTATTGAAACCTTTCTCTGCATTAATCAAATCAATATGACAGAAGCTATGAAGGAGAGTAGAAAGAATGTTAAGTAGGCATAGCAATTCATAACACATTGGCTTACTGTGTGTCCTATATTCTAAATGTTTTGCAAATAAAATGCATCACTTTCTCAGCATCCCCATGAGGCTGGATCTTCATGGGTCCAGGGAACATGGTCCTTTGAGATGGCTTTCTCCAGAAGTGGGAAGTAGCTGTGGTGATTTGGAAGTGAAATGTCCTTTATAGGCATATGTGTCTGAACGCTTGGAGACACTGTTCAAGAAATCTGTAAATCCTTTAGGGAAGGAAGGCATGCTTGGAGGAACGGGTCATTAATAGTGGGCCTTGACATTGTAAAGTACAGCCTTCTCCTGAGGACAGACATAATGAGTCCCGCTGCTTCCCATTGATGCCTCTATCCTTTCTCAAACCGTGAGCCAAAATAAACTCTTTCCCTTTAAGCCGTGCATTGTATTAGGTTACAGCAACGAGAAATGCAGCTAATGTAGTGCCAGAGCTGTTGTTTAAAGTCTGTGCTCATTTGGCTGTCATTGACCTTGTATCACAGAGAGCAGCCTACTCCAGAGGACAAGCAGTTGGCTGGAGAAATTACAGTTGAGCCCAGCTACAAACTTCAACAAAAATTGACGCCATGTGATGACTCACTTGTAACTCAAACAGTTTGTCTAGGATAACTCCAATTCTTAGTCGATTGCATAACAGTAGAACTGGGTCTTAAGGGTATATTTTGCTCTTTGGAGCCAGAGTCATTATTGGAGAACTGAAGACTGTACGGGCCTATCACTGTCTGTTATAATCTCTTCTATCATAAAAGCCAGGTGTGTCCAGACACCACTGGCCTCAGCTTTAGCCAGCTGTCTTAGACAGTCAAGTATTATGGTAGTTTGGGTACAGAGGTCACACTCAGAATCTGTCTTTTTCCCAGAAGGATCTCTGCCTCTGACAAGGAAAATTGTACTGGTTGGGACTGAAGAGGTTGCTCAACCGCCTGGAGCACTTGCTGTGCTCCCAGGGGCCCTGGGTTCACTTCCCAGTACTCATCTCGGGCTGCTGGCCACCATCTGTAATTCCAGCTACAGATCTATTCTCTTTTTCTAGCCTCTGGGAGTACCGTAAGCATGCCTTGAACATACAGAGAAGCAGGCTGACACCAAACACATACATTTACAAAAAGTAAATATCTAAATATAGATATATAGATAGATATTTTGACGTTTTTAATATTATGAATGCAGAGACATACCCAGTAGCAGACTCTTTCCTGGAATGGTCTCTTGCCAGGACAGTGAGATGCAAAGTGCTGGCAGGAATTTACTCTCTGCTTCTTCCTCAGCACCTTATTGGAACAGGACTGAATTTCCTGGCTCAGCTGCAGTTTTCTGGCAGATCTTGAAAGCCCTATGCTGGACAACAGGCCAAAGTATGGACACCATGAACTTAGAGCTAATGAGTGTTACTTTTCTTTTTTTTTAACCAGAATACGGGCAAGGGATTACAGCAACAGAAACAACTCAAAGATAGCTTCATTACTAAAGTCCACCCTAGCATTTGTGACAGCTCCCCAAAGCTGGAAATCTGGAGCACACTACAGCCTGCAGACAGCTCAAGAAGTAGGAAAGTGTCCTTTCCAGGTAGCTCTCTGTGTCAGATTTCATAGCTCACTTTTCTGACCTCTCAGCAGTTCCTCACCATTTATATACGCTGGGGAGGGAGAGCCCCAGCGAATCTAGTCAGTTTCAGTGATTTCCTGAAGCCTTCGAGTTGTTGTTTACTTCATGAGCTTAAGGAGCCTGCATGCAGAACAAGAGGGTCCACCTGCCCTTAGAACACTGTCACTCTCAGCCTTCCCAATGCTGCCACTCTTTGATACATCCTTTCAAGGTCCCTCATGTTGTGGTGACCTCCAGCCATAAAATTATTTTTTGTTGTTACTTCATAACTGTCATTTTGTTCCTGTTTTGAATCATAATATGCTTTCCTGATGGTTTTAGATGACCCCTGTGAAAGGGTCATTCAACCCCCAAGGGGGTCTTGACCCACAGGTTGAGAACCAGCACCTTAGACCATCCTGTGTATTAAGCTTCTCTTCAAGATGTAAGAGTTTTTAAATTCAGAGGAAACTGCCACAGAGCATCTTCTCCACGGCATCTCTATTCCACTGGACTGGTGGAAATAAGGCTTTGAGCTTTGAGATAGCAATGAGGTAAGTACGCTTGCGATATTTGAAAATGTGGAACAGCTCCACCCTATGCCACCTCTGGGCGGATGCCTCTGAGAGATGCTTCCTGGACAGAAACTGGATTACCAGGAAGTTGCCCCGATACAGTTAACAGGAATTCTGAAGAAATGCGATTAATGCTGCTGCAGAAAGAAGAGGGAACAGAGGAAATGGAATTTCCAGTGAAGTCTGATAATTAAACTCAAGAGTCCTGACAGAGTAGCTGAACACAACAGATAAATAACTACTTTCCGGTAATTATAAGGGAGGGTGGTAACACATGAGACAGGCTGGGTTCGCTTGGTATTTTCAAGGCTGACATTTCGATTCTGGGGAATAGCTGGATCTGTGCTGGCAGACTTGTTTTTTGTTTTTGTTGTTTTTAATGTTCACTTCGTCTCTGTTTCTGCCCTCCCATATTGCTTAGAGTCAAACAGGCCGCTCCTCAACACTCACTTAGCACATTGCACAGCAGAATTCAGCCCATTGCCACTGGAGACACCTGCTGAGGGGCTGTCTGTGTCTCTAAACAATGCAAATGTTCTTGAAAGGATTTTTGCCAGCCTTTCCCAACAGAGAAACAGGGTGAAAATGGCATCATCTCTTTCCGGTCCTCCCTTAATCACAGATCCCGAAGCTTTCACAGTTCAATTCATGGTGCAGTCGCTCTGTTCCACAAAGGGGAAATGGAGGCAGGAGGCACTTTTCTAAGCTGCAAGTTCCTCAGTAGGAGTAAAGCAACATTAGAGGCCGAAGAACAAATCCTTTCTCTTCTATGAATCGAGGTCACACGGAGATACCCGGATATTCCTCCTGTCTTCGGGAACAATGGAGAATATTTCAAAACGCTGAATTTGCATAATAAAATAAAGACGCGGCCCTCTTCTGTGTGGTGGGGAGACTGGACGGGTGCCATGGTCCGTAGGCAGGAATGAAAATGATGCTCTTTGTGTGGCTGTCCCGCCAAGAATGAAGAGTGTACCCCTGTGGGTGACCAGCTTGAATAGTCTGTAGCATCCCACCCCAAACTCCAGATGGCTTAGATTTTACTTTGCTGACCCGAACCCTATGTTTTCTTTCTTTCTTCCTTTTTCCCTTTAATTAAAAAAAAGGCAGTATCATAATTTATTAATTGGAGTAGGGGATGAACTCCCAAATCTAGCCCTGTGGTCTGGCAGTGGAAAATTTCCCAGCTCTGCCTGAGAAGGCTGTCCAGTCTGCTTGGCACTAGAACGGGCTGAAATGAAATGTCTTTTGTTGTAAACACCTAATTTGTTCATTTTGAACTGTCTGAGTAACTAGATCAAAGACCAATGTCAAACGCCCAAAGCAGTGTTTGTCAGCAGCGCACTTTCTATTCTTCTGGTTCTAAAAGCAACTGAAAAGGGAAAAAGACTCATACTGGATTTCCACAAAAGCATAGGAAAGCTCGGGTTGGCAGCCTCTCACGACAGAACGGATGCACACTGTGGAGTATAGACCATTTGTCTCCTGATTACAACAGACCCCAGGGGAACTGGTGTTGGCTTTGAATTCCACCTCCTTTCTCTGAGAGCCTTCTTGTGACAGCCCCTCCCCCAATCCTCTCAGCCCAGAGCCCCAGGGACTCAGATCTCTTCTCTGTGTGGGTTTTAGTGTGTGTGTTCAATTCAAACAGGGCAAGTGTGGTGATTTGTCTTGAACAATAATATATATTTTTAAAATGTTCCTGTTTGGAATTCGGTGGAGGCCATAATGAAGGCAATTAGTGTTTGTGTGGGCTGCATGAGTACAATAACAAGGACTACCTTGTGGGGGAAGCTAGACAAAGGCTACACAAGGTATTCTGCCCCTGGTACTAAAAATGTCCCAGAAATGTTAACAGATCTGTTTCCGTGCAGCATGTGAGTGTGCTGGCTTGGTGTTTTATATGTTAATTTTTAAGGACTCACATATATCTTTCTCTCTCCACAGGAGGATTTATTTAAAATGAGGTAGAACATGCCTTTTATCCTATAAAGTGGACTAACTATCTTTCAAGGATAGCTGGGGTGTATCCTTTTTAGTTCCATGTCTTGCTGATACTCTTTAAAATATGCTCCTTACAATATACCGACAGGGAAACTTTCACACTTAGCAGCATTGGCAACCACGAACTTAATTTAGTTGTGGTTTCTTTAAATTTAGGTTTATCTTATTGTCCTTTTTTTTTTTTAGAAAAGGAACCCACAAAACATCTGTGAATGTTTCCTCCACTTCAGATTATCTCATTTTGAATTCACCACTCATCTCTGCCTTCCCCCAAAATGCTTGTGCACTTTCTTCTCCTCCTTAGTTATTTTTCTTCTGTTAAAAAAGCAGCAGAGGCACCAGTGAGCTGTCAACTGTCAGCTTCTTTTCCATTATGTTTTCACTGCTGGGAGATGCTGGAACAAAGGCATCCCGAGTGTTACTGAATGGGGACCAGCAATCTGCCCTGCTGAGGAGGCTGCAATCATCCTGTGTGAATGGGAATGTGGGCTTCCAGGCATTGCTTGGAGATTTTTGTATTTATCTTTGGAAAGCTTAGCCAGTGTGATCCTGTGAATGTTACTGCCACGGCCTTATGTGGCTACCACTTTCAGTGACAGAATGGAAGAAATAAAATGTGACCTGTCAGCGTTCAGTTGGTATGAAATAGTCCAGCAGGTGCTTTTAAAACACAGTGTCCCAGATCATGTCAATGTCAATTTCTAAAGCATATTTGTATCGAAGATTTAGTTCCTGCCCCTGTTCTGGCCAGATATGCATGCAGAAAGGCTATCTATCACTTTGATTGACTTATTGCTGGGAGAGAATTCTGAGGGAGCGGGGGGGGGGGGGCTGTAGTGAGAATGAAATGAACCAAAAAAGCACTGGGCATCTTTAGTGCCAGAAAGAGACTAGGAGGCTGGGGTAGTTAGGTGGGTCATAGTCACTCTATCACCCGGCTGCCAAGCCACAGTGTTTCCATCAACCAAGATGATTCTCCTGTGTCCATTTCCATTCACTCATTGCCCCATAGCACTGCTAACTATGCATTTTTTGGTATTTCTATGGCTGAAGAAATTTGGTATTTCATTTGCTTTCAAATTGCCAAGCACTAAAATATAACTCAGCCCTTGAAAAAAATCAGAGTCTTGCTTTCCTCTAAGCTTCAGGTAGAGACAATCGGATGCATATGAAATGCAACTGTATATGAAAGATTTGCTGAGAATAGTCTTTGATTTTTCCTTTAAAACTATTTGATACTAATGATGTCTCTTAAAAAGCAAAGGTAACTGGGGGATAAGAATATGGCTTATAAACTGTTAAATGCAGATCTTACTTAAAGTCTGAATGTCAGAAAAGTTCCAAATGTCTTCAGAAAAGCAGTTTCCTAGCTATGAGGGGCTTTAAGCTTTGTAAAACAAAGCTGGGTGGAGGGAAGTCCCTTTGCAGGTGCCTGGCAGGAGGGCCACTTCCAAGGGACTGGACTCACAGTATCCAGCATTTCTTCTGTGTGTTCGGTTTATTTTTGTTTGCTTCCTTGGTTCTTTTGGAGACACGAGCAAGTTTTACTTCCTATTTTTATTTAATTTGAACATCAGGAAATGATATTATTTCTCTGGAAAGAAATGTAGTACAGAGAAAAGATTTAATAAAGTTAATTTGTTACAAAACAAAGCCAAATATATGCTGTCAAATTAGGTGGACTAAACACTGAAACGAATGGAAAGAAACCCGGCTTAAATTTTTAATCCTCTAAGAAAAGCCAAGAATGAGAGCTGACACACTAATGGGAGTTTTTGTTTCTTCAAGAAGCTGAGGAAATAACATGGCATCAAAGGCTGTCAACTGCCTTTTTCCATAGTTCAGTTCTTAATTTGTGTGTGACTGTGGAAAGGGAAGAAGGGTGTCTTAGTTACTGTTCTATTTCTGTGAAGAGTCACCATGACCAAGGCTACATATATATCATTTAATTGGGGACTTGTTTATGGTTTTAGAGGGCCAGTTCATTGTCACCATGTTAAGAAGCATGACAGGCAGGCATTGGGCTGAGAGCTTACATCCTGATATTTAGGCAATAGATAGAGAGAAATACACTGGTCCTTTTAGGAGCTACATACCTCCTCCAACAAGGCCATACCTTCTAATCCTTCCCAAACAGTTCTATATGCTGATGATGAGGCATTAGCCTAGGAATGGCATCCCCATTCAAACCTCATACCACCACAGAGAGTAAAGAGAGACCATGATTCAGCACTTTCAGTGAAACCCAGCGAGATTTCAAAGGTTTTAGAATAGTATCCCATTAATCCTCACAACTGTCTCTGGAAGAAAAAAAAAAAAAAGCTCTCACCAGGCAGATGAGGAACCAGAGGCAAAAATATGTTCTGCAACTGCCAAACGTATCACCGGTGAGAGTCAGTAGAGTTTCTTCTCTCCTCACGGGGCTGCCATGTCTCTCTTCAGCTACAGCAAGCTGTTCAAATAACCAATTAGGTCATCTACTTGTTAGAGGGGATAAAAGGCCTTGGTTGTTCAACAAACCCCTAAAGAATGAGTGAGTCAGAATCATGTTTCAGTTTAATTACAGTGTTTATACTATCTGTGTTATTTGCTTGCTTTTCAGACACCACATTTAACCCATTTTTATGTACCTTTCATGATTCTGTTGGATAAACGAGTTTCTAAGTCTATAAACAATGGTCCATCATGTTCATTTACCAGTAGAATTGTTAGCTTTGTTTGCAAGGCCAACATTATCTATAAAATTAAAAAAAAATAAAAGTTAGAGGAGATGATTTATCCTATCCTTTCTAACACTGATGTTCTGTGGGCACATATGCCCAAGCTCTGAGTTAGTGGTGCTTTATTTTCTAAGCCTCATATGTATAACCTTGACCTTATCCACTCAGCACTGGAAAACAGAGAAACTGGGTAGGGCAAGCCATCTTCCACTGGCAAGTGATCTCCTCATTTGGAGGAACAAACTCTCCTTCGCTGTTACTATACTTTTTGCATACATGTGTGCAATGTATACATAGTCACGGGTATGCAGGCAGGCATGTGTGTTTGCATGTGTATGGAAGGCCAAGATGTACTATATGTCTTCCTTGGTTGCTCTCCATCTTCTATATTGAGCAGGAAGGAGTCTCACACTGAACCTGGACCTCATGCTTTCAGTGAGTTGACCAGCCAGCTTAGACAAGGATTTCCCTATCCTGGCCTATCTGGAACTGAGGTTCTAGGCAGAACACCCACCCATTCAGGTTTTATGTGAGTTTCTGGGATCTGAATTCCAGTTCTCATGCTTTCACAGTGAGCGTTTACCACAAAATTGGTACCAGCCCCATTGTTAATACTATTTTTTAGAAGAAAACAGTAATTTACATACAGAAAAAATCTCAAATCTTGAGCACAGTTTTGAGTTTTATTCAATATATAAACATACAATTTATACCTAAATCACAATATATACCTTTCTCATAGTTCCAGAAAGAATCTTTTATGCTGCTTTTGGGTCCTCTTGTCATCCTATAGGCAACCATCCCTCTCCCCCAATTTTTATGGATTAGTTTTTCTAAGAACATACCTGCTTTTTAATTTTTCAAGAACTACAATGTAATATAGCACATCAGAAAAATACTACTGACTTTGCAATTCTAATCTTGGGTCTAATTTACCTAATACTTGGGTTAATCTGACTATATAAAATATAATCCCATAAACAAATGACACCAGGGAAATTTTGTCATCTTCTGGAATAGTGATTTTTTTTTAAATGTCCTCCGAAACTTAACAACAACTCTAAAAACCTGGGAGTTTCAGGTTTTGTTAGTGAATTTGCATGTGTTTCTACAAATCACAGACACCATTTACGCTCCTCTTTTTATCCACAGAAACAGAGAGTTGGACTAATGCGCTCTAACAATGGTAAGCACTTTCTTCATAGTTTTCTCAGAATACTATAACTAAAAACTAAAAGTCATATTCAGAAAGAAAAAAACTATTTGTAGTCATTTTCGCAGTCAACATCTATATTTTCATTGGCATCAATAAACAAACAAACAATCTTTTGCCCAACATTCCTGGTCACAGTTGCTGTTCAAGAAACATTGCTATGACTCAATAGTTTAAAATAATGCTTTATCAATACCCCTAGCAGCTCCAGACTTGACTAGATTCCACTAGGCAGAGCTCCCCTCAAAAGTTTCTGACTAGATATCCTCAAATAACTGCTGCTTCACTGGGAGCACATCTGTTTTTCAGTTGCCAGGTAACGCAACGCAACATAGAACATCAGAGAAAACAAAAAGCATTGTTTGGGGTGTTGAAATCTTCAATCTAATTTGTCTACTACTTGGATTACTCTGACTATAGGAATGTAATCCAGTAGTCAAATGATATTATGGGAGTGTCATCACGTGCTGGAATACTGATGGACGTGACAGTGCAGGGAGTAATTTGAAAGCCTCCTCACTCATATGTCTTGTTTCACGTCTTGGCAAGCCTAGAGCAACTGAAAAAAAAAGTTAGATATGTCTTTCCCTGCAACACTCAACATGGCTTGTTGTTGGTCTTCCTCACGGTGTGGTGGTTGTCGTGTTCCGTTGTTGTGCCTGCTGTCTGGCTAGCCTGTCTAAAGCTTTATCTGAAGTTTTATAAACAGCAAATCTTGAAGCTGTTAGGGTCCCATACGCCTCATCAGAGGAGGTATGCAATTTCATTTATCAATGGCTCCAGAGTTTGTTGGTCTTAGAGTCATGACACAAAGCCAGATCCAAGGGTAATCAACAATGAATTGCAGCCATCTTTAGCCAAACCCAGAAGCTTATATTTTGAGACCAGTCTGAGGTTGTCTCATTTATGGTTTTAGCAAACTTTAATTAATAATTTATTATTCAATAGTTAAATCATCTATCAGTCAATTATAAGATTAGGAATCTTAACAATTTTTGGATATGGTATGTTGACCAATTTAAAAGTTAATTTTTTTTTAATCTCTAAGATCTGTTCCACTCCTTCTAGAAGAATCAAATAAAAGAATTGTATTAATTTTTGAATATGTGAAACAAGGAAAAAAATCAGATTTGTAAGACATTATTAAGATGATTGATTTTCTTCTGAGTAACAATGAAGCAAAATGCATGTATTCTTAAAAATAGTAAAATTTGTCAAGTTGCTTCCTAACACATTACATTTACCCGCTGTCTTGAAGACATTCATTCATAGTTTCCTTTCCTCCTGAAAATACCCTTTGACTCTTTTTAGTTCTCATAGGGCTATCAGATATTTAACAACCATCAGAAGGAAAGAATGTAAACAAGTAAATTATGGGTATTGGTTGAAATGACCGTGGAGTCATTTGGTATCCATATTTTGGAATGTATTTCCCTTTATAGCTCTAACAGCCTTTCACTTGTGTGAAACTTAAAGAATAGAATTTGTGCTGTAACTCAATACCTCCGGAAGCACCAGTTTTACTCAGTTCCCTTCATCTAATACTGGCCCTTTCCTGATGTTACGAAGTCCTAGCAATCATTTGGAAGTCATATCCTTGGAGCATGCTCCATTTTGTTAGTTTGTACTGCCATTGTTTCAGGCCAGAGGGTAAGTAATTAACTCTTGCCAGTCAGAAGAATATCCTAGAGTAGATTGGGTGGCATCCATATGCCTATGGTAGGAATTGCAGATTCCTAAATACTATCTTCTGGTCATGTTCCTATATAGTTTCTGTCCCATCTTCCCAGTATGAACATTCAACACCATACTCACATAAGTCCTGAAAGATAGTGTGTTATGCTTTTAGCAAGTCAATATTTTACACAAAGCTACCTAGATATATTGCTAAGATGCTTATTAAATTCAGAGGGCCAAGAATAAGGGTCTGCATTTCTAAAAAGTTCCTCAGGTGGTATAAATACATCTCAGATGAGCAAGACTCACTCCCTAAGTGTATGCCATGAACTTCCTCAAGCCTGATGCTGACTCATTTTCTTTCCCTGAGAGTTCTGTAGTTACTTCCCAGTTTACTGAATTCCTCTATTCTAAAGACCCGGACCAAATTCTGTCTTCTTGAAGCCTTTTACCTTGTTTCTCTATTTTCCTGTAGCCCTTTGTAGATACTCTTTAGTTGCTCTCTCATCTTTCTGCCTTAGTTGTGTATGGTTTTGAGGGTCTAACATTCCCATTGTAGTTTAGTTGGAATTAAGAACTCATGCTGAAAATAACAGTATATGATAAAAAAAATATAGCTTACATATTAAATCATATCTAAGGCAAAATGTCTATAAAATCCCTTGGGAGTACGGAAGGATGAGATTATGTGCTATTTTTAGGAGTTTGTGCAAAGTGGAGTACAATACATATCTGCTGAGATAATTTTGAAGAATTATCTTAGGTCCAAGAAATTATTATGAACAAAATTGGTCTGGTTGTCATCACTTTTAGTCCCTGTTGGAAAATTTGCTAGGCCATAAATTACCTTCCTTGAAGGAAGTATAATATTTACTATCTTATTTAATGATTCAAAAATCTGTACTGAATCAGAAATAGAAATGTTAAAGTAATTACATTTGGAAGTCAATTTAATGAATGTCCAATATGTGAAAGCATTATTTCTGTAATCTTTTTTATTGCCCAATTTATCATTTTTATTGTTAATTTACTTATGCTATATAGTTCTAGGATGAATTATAATCTCTAGCCCCCCACCCCCAGTTGTTCAACAATAAAGCATAGAAAGGTTTTGTTAAAACAGATTCTTACACTTGCTACAGTGAGTATAAGTTGTTTGTTATTTAGGAGCTTTGGATAATTTCTTAGTCTTGTCTTAATTATACCATGCATGTATTTAGACACACATTTCATTTCGTGCAGTCCAAATTTCTCCAGCTTGTTATCCACCGTGGTCACAAGGGTGGAATCGTGCTATTTACAATTGCTTACTGACTGTGGTCTTCTAACTTAGGAATCCTGAGTGGGAAAGACAAATCTTTCCACAGTATGTTTGTATCTTCCAAATAGCAGGAGGAATACACTTGACTGACATAGGCCAGCAAATTACTTTGGCCACAGCGTTGGTCTCTGAGATGCAAAACAGGAAGTAACAGATGTCATTTGTTAACATTACAAGGAAGAAAGAGGTTTTTTTTCCTGTTAGAATATGCAGAGAAAATTTGTAGGAAAAAAACCCACATCTAATTAAAATATCAAAACGTCTGATCAGACTTCAGCTCCGATTAAGAATTGTTTGAATGATTATTTTTGTTCAAATCATAATGCATACTATTACAAAAGCCTTCAAATAGAAACATAAATAAAACACACCTTCATGAGGAAGTCCAAAGCCTGCTTCCAGTGATTTGCTAAACCATGCATGCTACTTGAGGGATAGCACGTCCTAGTTCAAGTTTACGGAGTTATATAACTTCATAAATTGAGTGGGTGTAGACTTAATCACAACCTCTTTTGAATCTGAAATGAGTAATTGGAGAGAAATCATCATGAGAATTCAAACACTTCCTGATGTTCTTAGTCCTTCTATACAGTGGGAGAGCAAGACTGGGTGAGGAAGTTGAAGAACAGCCTTTGAAGTCACCTCCAGAAGAAAAAAAAAACCATCAAGATACAAATCAGAACAAAATGACAACCTAGAGATTGGGAAAGGATCTTCACCAACCCTATATCTGACAGAGGGCTGATATCCGGAAGATATAAAGAACTAAAGAAGTTAAAAGGCAATAATTCAAGCAATCCAATTAAAAATGGGGTATGGAGCTAAACATAGAATTCTCTGTAGAAGAATATAGAATGACAGAGAAACACTTAAAAAGATGCTCAACAAACATCCTTAGCCATCAGAGAGATGCAAATCAAAACAACCCTGAGATTTTACCTTACACCCATCAGAATGGCTAAGATAAAATGCTCAAGTGACAACACATTCTGGAGAGGTTGTGGAGAAAGGGAAACCCTCATCCATTGCTGGTGGGAATGTAAACTTGTACAACCACTCTGGAAATCAATCTGGCGCTTTCTCAGACAATCAGGAATACTGCTTCCTCAAGATCCAGCTATACCACTCCTAGGCATATATCCAAAAGATGCTCAAGTACCCAAAAGGACATTTGTTCAACCATGTTTATAGCAGCTTTATTTGTAATAGCCAGAACCTGGAAACAACCAAGATGTCTATCAATGGAGGAATGGATACAGAAATTGTGGTACTTTTACACAATGGAATACTACTCAGCAATTAAAAACAAGGAAATCATGAAATTTTCAGGCAAATGGTGAGAACTGGAAAATTTCATCCTGAGTATGTATGGGTAAACATGCGGAGTTTAGAAGACACATGTTTGTCTTCTAAACAGGTATCACAGAAGCAGAAAGACACACACCGTATATACTCACTTATAAGTGGGTACTAGACCTATAAGATAGGATAAACATACTAAAATCTGTATACCTAAAGAAGATAAACAAGAAAGAGGACCCAGAGTAAGATGATCAATCCTCACCTAGAAAGACAAAGAGGATTGACATTGGAAGTAGGAGAAAACAAGTAACGGGACAGGAGCCTACTGCAGAGGGCATCTGAAAGACTCTACCTAGCAGTGTATCAAAGCAGATACTGAGACTCATAACCAAACTTTCGGCAGGGTGCAGGGAATCATATGAAAAAAGGGGGAGTTTGTATGACATGGAGAGGACAGGAGCTCCAAAAGGACGGAATATATCAGGGCACAGGGGTCTTCTATGAGACTTTCTCCAACCAAGGATCATGCATGGGTATAACCTAAATCCCTTGCTCGGATGTAGCCCATGGTAGCTCAGTATCCAAGTGGGTACCCTAGTAAGGGGGACAAGGTTTATTTCTGAGATGAACTCAATGACTGGCTCATTGAGCTTCCTCTCTCTCCTCCCCCTGAGGGAGGAGAGGCCTTACCAGGCCACAGATAAGGACATTGCAGCCAGTCCTGAAGATATCTGATAAGCTAGGATAAGATGGAAAAGGAGGTAGACCTCTCCTATCAGTGGATTTGGAAGTGGGCAGGGAGAAGATGAGGGAGGGAAGGTGGGATTGGGAGGGAAAGATTAAGGAGGCTACGGGTGGGATACAAGTGAATGACCTGTGATTAAAATAAAAAAATAAAAATAAAAGAATAAAAACAAAGAAAACATGGTTGACATAAGGAGCCTTAACGCGAAGAAGAATATAAAGTCTTCATTCCACCTGTGGTAAGAGAGGTAGAGAGAAGGCTTCTAGGTCTATAACAGAAATAACATGGTAGACAGCATTTACCTAGGGTGCTTGCAGGTGACCACTACACTGATTAGCAACAAAGCTCCCTGCATACACTTTCTATGTATGTTTGTTCATTTGTTTTATTAATTTATTTACTAAAATCTACTGCATGGAAGACAAAAGGAAAAAAAAAGTTACTTTTAAAGAAAGGCTATTCTAGGATACCCGGGCTAGCCTAGAATTCATGGTCATCCTGCCTCAACCTGCTCGGTGGTGGGATTATAGCACATGGTTGAACTAGGTATCCTTGACTGGTAAACTAAAGATTTTCATAGAAAACACTGCACCTGTCTAAGAAAGGAAAGGAAAAGCACCAAAGACAAACAACCAAGGAGCCCCCATGGGGCACCAGGAAAGAATTGTGAACTGTAAGGTGGGTGAGGGATACAGCCGAGATGTGAGTGCTGTAGTGGGAAAATGATTTCAGTCATTTCTAGCCCTGCAGAGACCCACAAACCCTTTGCACACCCACTTTTGAACTGTATGGTTAGTGCTGTGACTTTCTGTTGAATCCTTTCTGAAAACACTGCATAATATTTCTTTGAAAAGGAAGCTTTGGCTCATCCAATAGAAATCGGTTACCTGTTGCTGAGAGGGGATTGATGGGGAAAAAAAAAAGATAAAGACCCTTAAAAATAGCATCCTAGCCTTTTGGGCAGGGTCATTTTGGCACTACAGTTAAATTATACTAATATTATTTAAGTTCCAGGTATTTGCCCTTTGAGATCTACACAGCCCTCTATCTCCCCACACTTCCAGCCTCACCTATGGAAACAGTAACTTTAATTACAGAATAATTTCACTATATGGTCATTCAGGAATACTTCAGAAAGATCTCATGATCAATAAAAATTATTTGGTCTTTAGATTTGTTTCTTTGGGAACAGAACTGACAAAGTCAAATTCCTTTGATATGTGAATTATGCTAGATTGGCCTCTTGCTCATCTTACTTCATTCCCTCTGTTTCTCTTTTTCTTGTAACATCAAGGTAAACAAACACAAAGGCTGTCTAGTTTGTGATACTTTTCTTAACAAAGATTTTTGCTAATAGAAGATAAAAGTCATTAGTTTTCTTGTGCTTATGTATTGGGCTCTAAGAAAAAAAATTACTGAGAGTTCTAAGCCTTGTGTTTTTTCATATACAAGCCACCCAGTGCCATCAATGTCCCCAAATAGATGCAGCAACTGTGACCTGCACTACATTTTGAAACACAAATTAATAGACAGACAAGAAAATGACAGTCAGTTCTAGATTAGAGTTCTATGTGTGAAGATGGTGTTAGAAGAGAGGAAAAAAATGATTTCTTTCTACCCCTACCCTCTTTTCATGATATGACATATTAACTGGAAGTCATTTCTTAAAGCTATTAAATGAAAAAAAAATTAAAACAAGAACAAGAACCAAAACAAAGCAACAAGTACACCCCCGAAATATTAGAATCCAGAAGTAGGGCAGTTCGTTGCCAGTCAAAGAGGGAGAGGGGTCAGTGCATCCATTTTAAACACACGTAAATTATTAGGCTTAAAATTATTTGATTTATTTATTTTATCAGTCTCATCCAAGAAGAAAAATTAAAAAAAAAAAAAAACAGTTTAGATTTTGTCACAAACTTGAAGCTTCCATCATCTTCCACAGGGCTTTTATTATCAGCTGGGAACAAAACAAAACAAAACAACAACAATGGAAAAAAAAAAAAAAAAACAAAAAAAACAACCCAGCAGCTAAGCAGGAATTGGTTTCCAGTCCCAGTAGACCCTGTGGAACTACTGAATCCAAAAATAGCACTGGTATGGAAATGTACACTCATCATATATGATGATCCTATCCCTATGATGATCCCTATACTTTCTGCAGTCTCATACACAAAAATTAAAAAAAAAAAAATGGACAGGGTTTAGACATCCCTGTATTGTATCAGCTCAAATTGGATTTAATGCCTGTCTGTGTGTCGTCAGCTCAGACCCATTTGTACAAGGCTGTGGAGTGCAGAGCTGGTGGGGATGAATGACTGGCTTTCTCATTACTTCACACCCGCTCTGCTGTCTCTGTTCCTGTCCTTTGTATTGTAATGGAGGACAGCTGTGGCAGTGCAGTGAATATTAACTAACCCCTGTGCCTCAGCAGATTGTGACTTTAATCCCTGCAAATACCACTAAAATCAAAATTTAATTACACTCAGAGTAGCTCTGTTAATGCCTGAAAAATATTTAACAATTAGTGGTTGGCTTAATTAAGCAAACTGCCTTTCACAAAGCAACCTGTAAAGTCCTCCCAGGCCCTTCCCCCAACACACTTTTTCTTTTTTTTTCTTTTTTTTTTTTTTTTTATACCATAGACTAATTAGTCTGATGTAAGCTCACAGCACTTCATTTCTTGCTACTGAGCCTGCTGCTTAGCTGATACAGGCCCTCAGTTTAACAGCTTGTATTGTAACAGAAAGGGAAGTTGTAAAAAAGGAGGGAAATCATCATCAACAACAACAACAAAAACCAGGTTCCCAGTACACAGCTCAATAATAAAGGAACTTTTTTTAATAAGCCATTGAAGGCCATTTCTTCATTCATATGGCTATTTGACAATACGTGTGACAATGGCTATATCCCAGTTACAGTGTTATTGTTATAGGAGACCCAGGAAAGCAAAATAATGAAGTAACATGATGACTTTGATCAAAAGAACTATCCTCTCTCTCTCTAGACCAGACTAGAAAATGCTGTTTGTATTTAACCTTGGAAGTAGGGACAGTGCGTACTACTGTCTGTAAAGGGAACATGCCAAGAAATAACCTGACCTCCTTGATTATGGGTTCACTCACTAATTCAAGCATCAAATGTTTCATTGATGAGCGTGATACAGATATGTCACCGTAAGAGCAATGAGTGTTTAAAATGCGCGAAAATTACATATTACATCATCTAACCCTGTAGCTTCATTTCTAATTGAATGCTTAGACAGGAGAGTAAGTCACAGCAATCTTTCTAAAAGTGTCCCTCCTTAGGAAAAAAAAAAAACAAACCCTCAGACCTCAGAAAATAACGACTATAAAAAACAAAACAAACCAAACAAACAAACAAACAAAAACACCCGAGAATGAAAACAAGTGTCCAAAGCAATCAAGGAACAGGAAACTGAAATTCAAAGAGTTGCAGGTATTTCCAGAGCCACCCGAAGAACTTTGTCCAGTTCATCAGCCTTACAGCAAAGCCCTCCTGACCCTCCACTCCAGAGCTCTTGCCTTTTATTGGACTCTGGACAAAATTGGAAAAGGGTGCATTTGCTTTCCTAATTTGTTAAAAATCAGAAGCCAGAGAGATAGAGTCAGAGGTAGGGCTTCCAGAGGCTGGTCAGATGTGAGGTAATAAGAGAACATATGATATAATTCAGAAAGTGCTAAGTAAAATTTAATCCTCAAGATATGGTCTCTTGACACCACTCAAACCCAGAGAACATTTAAAAGAATCTTGTACTGTGTCTATGGCTCACTGGCAGAGCACTTACCTAGCACAGTGAAGCCCTGTAATTAATTGACTCCCACACTGAAAAATAAAAATATAAGTCTTAGTTTCACAGTTCATATTTTTGCTAACTCTACTCATTTTATTGTGTGCAGATGTGAATGAGTGTACATGAGAGAGATCTGGAGACAGAGAATGTCAAAAATTATTAAGCGAATAAGCTGATGTGTTTAATCTTTTAGGCTATAAGCCTTGGGTGAGCTCTCACCAATCATTTTAGTGGAAATAATGTGTTCATTTTTCAATGCAGAAAACAATGCCCCGTAATCTCATCCTTATGGAATTTTTTTTACCATTATAGAAATCTTCTTCGTTTGACATTAATTCTTGCGTATTTCACTTGCTACTTAACTTGATAATTAAGGGCAGAGGTGATGCAGAACATTTTGGCACATGTCTTTGTGTACTCCAGATAAGAGGCAGGGGAATCTCTGTGTGTTCAAGTACAGCCTAGTCTACCCAGTGTGTTACAGGCCATCTAGGGCTACATAGTGAAACCCTGTCTGAAATAAATATATAGTAAATACTTTTTAAAATATCAGAGGCAAAAGCAAGTATCCAAGGGTGTTTATCTAAAAAGGTGTGTTGTGAACATGTACATCTGACCTAGCCAACAACCTCCAATTCCACATAATTTTGTGTATTCCCACTGAATGAGCAGAGCATGCCCTGGGTCTCTCATTTTGGTGGATGGAGATGAAAAGTGCACAGATAGGCTGTGACTGAGAGATCTGTATTCTGACTCAAGAATTGTGCAGCTCCTGGCAAGTGCTTAAGTCCTTCAGTGGAGGAAATTTAACTTTATAATAGTAGAGGAAACAGAATATTATATTTCAAAATTGATATACTTGAAAAATGTGTATTAACATAATGATACAAATTGGTATAAAATCCTCTTGTGGGTTTTCCGGGAATAATTGTGCTTTAATGGAACACGAAACTTACGCTTCAAGTTCTTTTATCTATTAGTCACAAACACATCTTAATTCCTTTTTGAATGCATGCTGCATAACTATTAACCAAATGCTCACTCACTATCAAATTCAGTTTCTTTGGTGTGTTTTCTCATTCAAAAGCACATAATGTTTCTCTTTGATGACACAAAAACCCTGCTTTTAATGGATGCTTAGACCTCTTTTCCATTCTTGAAAAGCATTACTGATTTTAGGTTTTCAGTTAAATGCAACATAATTTCAAGGTCATATAATATGCTTAAGTGATCTTTTAGGGTTTTATTTTCTGCAAGAAAGCAGCAAGTGTTAAAAGCCAGATTAGAAAAAATTACTAGCATCAATTCACCTCAGTTCAACTGTCAAAACTTTCTGTGTTATAAAAAGACAGATGAGAGAGGAATGGAAGTCCTCTTCTGTTTCAAGCAAGAAAATTTGTGAGTAGAGTGCTCATTTTTGACAATAGAGATATTTTGAAAACAAAGAAGTCACCCTATTCTTGTTTTCAGTTTGCGCATGTCAGCTGTCCCATGAAATAGACATTGAAACTCTCAATCTTGGTTAAACAAGTTAAAGAAGTGCCTCTGTTGGAAGGTACTGTGAATCTTTCATGGTCACAAATATCACTTCTTTATTAGAAGGATTTAATTATTTTAAAGAAGCATCACACAGTGTGCTGTTGACAGGAGCATGTACCACTCCCTCTTTCCCACATCCTGCCTTGCCTACACACACACACACACACACACACACACACACACCCCTACATATCTATCTTTTCTTAATCTTCCTATCACTGATACCCTAAGAAAGGATATGAGTACTCTTAACTAAGCTCAATACTTGTTGATATTTCAATTACAAAATGACTTAAGTGTACTATATGGATTCACTTCTTAGTTGATCATGGCACTGTAAGGTGATCCTAATGCCTGTAGCACACAGTCAATAAAAATCTCCAATTCTGATTCTAAAAGGAGTGAATAGACTAATAACTTTGAAAGTACATAAAACCCCATCCACTTCTTACAGACTAACATCTGTAAATTGTAATATCAGACATAAGTTTCATTATTTGCTCAAACATCCTTGGGGCTAGGATCTCTACAATGAGCTAGTAAATAATCAAAACAAAACCAGTGATATTCATGTCCATTTAAGCTCTTTATTTTTCCATCCATATCATTTTTCCTGGTGATCGGCAAAAGCTGTTTTGGATACTTGGTACAATGGTGGTTTAATTACCCCTTCTCTTTGCAGATAAACTGTAAGTGTTATTGAAGTCTTACTTCTGAAGATTAAAGTATTCTTCCTTCTTCCTTCCTTCCTTCCTTCCTTCCTTCCTTCCTTCCTTCCTTCCTTCCTTCCTTCCTTCCTTCCTTCCCTTTCCTTTCTTCTTTTATTTTCTTCTTGGTTTTTCAACACTGGGTTTCATTGAGTAGCTCTGGCTGTCCTGGAACTTTCCCCTGTTGACCAAACAGGCCTTGAATTCACAGAGAATCTCCTGACTCTCCCTCCTGAGTGCTGGAATTAAAGGCATGCTGCACTGTGCATTTCAAATCACAGAGGACTGTAGGCATAAGGTTATTGTGTAATTCAAATGCTGATTTTTATACCTCCCATATCTGGTTACAATTCTTATTCCGAGACTCTTCTGTCACAATGTTGTGTAAACATGGCTCCACAATTGTCTACTGATATGCCAATAAAACTGTTTACAGCCAATCACTGAGCAGAAGAGAGTATAGGGTTGAACTTCCTGTCAGCCAGGAAGAAGAGACTTTAAAGGAGGAAGTAGGAGATGTAGCTATGGGAGATGTCCAGAGACCAGAAGAGAGAGCTCAGTCATAAAGTGCAAATATCTCTGGTCTACACAATGGGAGGAAGCCAGATTAGCTAAGAGGATTAAAAATAGAGTAATAACTGTTCAGTACTTGTGCTGTGAAGCTTGTTAAAATAACATAATAAAGTCTTAGTTATTTGTGTGACAGCTGGGTTAAGAGAGAAACTGGGAAACAACTCAGTTTTATATAAACAACTTTAACAGAGGACTTTGATTGTTGTAGCTTTGAGGCGCCATGTTTCTCTACACGACCACATATTTTTAACTCTGACTTGGTGGAATATAGGTCATCTAGTTTTTGACTGAGTCTCCTCCTCAAGGGAGTTTCTGGCTCTCCAGAGGAATAGTAACCATAACTCCTTGAGTAATTATTTGGAACTTTTTTCTACAGACTCTAATCTCAGGATATTGGACTTTTCAAAACAAGGTACTGTCCATGGCCAACAGCTCTTCACTAAGAATATAATTCAAGTAACAAAAGCAATTTCAAATTCCCAATAGGCCTTCAAATTTATGAAAACTAAATTCAGAATTCCTGAAAGTTTCCAAGCAGTCCTGAAACTGTATCTTTTGTACTTTTATAAAATAATATTCTACTTTTGGTAGTAAATACTAATAAGTAATAAGTAATAATAGTAGTAATAATACTAATAATATAAGTAATTTTTAAGCTAAAAGTTTCAGACATTTTACAGGAAAATAACATAAGGATGAGTATCATAGCATTGTGATTTCCAATAACATGTAAAAATGAACTGTAGTTGTTATGGAAGTTGATGGCTGAAAACAAAGGACACTTTTCACAAAAAATAAATGACAAAACCATTTAAGTAACTGAAATGCTAAATATACTTAATAATTATAAATCATCTATTTTTTAAAATTTTTTAATATTAGTTACAGTTTATTAACTTTGTATCCAAGCTGTATCTCCCTCTCTCATTCCTGCCTAATCCCACCCTCCTTCCCTCATTTCCTCATTTCCTCCTTGCCCTTTTCCAAGTCCACTGATAGGGGAGGTCCTCCTCCCCTTCCATCTGACCCTAGCCTATCAGGTATCTTCAGGACTGGCTGCAAAGTCCTCTTCTATGGCCTAGCAGGGCTGCTCCCCCCTAGGGGAGGGGGGAGGTCAAAGAGCCAGCCATTGAGTTCATGTCAGAAATAGTCCCTGTTACCCTTACTAGGTACCCACTTGGATATTGAGCTACCATGGGCTACATCTGAGCGAGGGTTCTAGGTTATATCCATACATGGTCCTTGGTTGGAGAAACAGTCTCATAGAAGACCCCTGTGCCTGGATATATACGGTCCTTGTGGAGCTCCTGTCCTCTCCGTGTCATACTAACTCCCCCTTCTTTCATATGATTCCCTGCACCCTGCCGAAAGTTTGGTTATGAGTCTCAGTATCTGCTTTGATACACTGCTAGGTAGAGTCTTTCAGATACCCTATGTAGTAGGGTCCTGTCCTGTTACTTGTTTTCTCCTACATCCAATGTCCATCCCATTTGTCTTTCTAAGTGAGGATTGATCATCTTACTCTGGGTCCTCTTTCTTGTTTATCTTCTTTAGGTGTATATATCCAAAAGATGCTCAAGTATACAACAAGTACATTTGATCTACCATGTTTGTAGCAGCTTTATTTGTAATAGCCAGAACCTGGAAACAACCCAGATGTCCATCAATGGAGGAATGGATACAGAAATTATGGTACTTTTACACAATAGAATACTACTCAGCAATTAAAAACAAGGAAATCATGAAATTTGCAGGCAAATGGTAGGACCTAGAAAAGATCATTCTGAGTGAGGTATCCCAGAAGGAGAAAGACACACATGGTATATACTCACTTATATAGACCTATAAGATATGATAAACATAATGAAATCTATAAACCATCTTTAAAATGGAATTTTGCAATTCACAAGATATCCACTGGTTTCTGTTTAATTCTGGTCATTTTTTTTTTCATGAGAAATCTTCCGGAATTTTTTCAACTATTTTAAAAGAATTTTAGTTAAATTAAGAATGTGTCTGCAAACTTTTTCAAGTTAAGCATGAGGATCCAAGTTGCATCTTGAGTCTAATTTCCTTTTTAGTGGTGACAATATTTTAGTTTCTTGCATTGATTGGAGCCTTGCTGGGATGAATATTGCTTTTGTTAATAAGGATTTTAGAAAAAAAAATTCCCATTTCTTTTTGAATACTGCACAGCAGTACCTTCCTGAATTCATAATTTTTTCAGTATTTACAAAGAACAAAGAATTGTACAGAGCACATGTCCAGGCTCAGAAAAATGTTAGAAGACATCAGGTTACATTTAAGTAAAGCAGTCAGCTTGGCCCCAAAACTGTTATATTAAGGAATCATTTTGGTTCTAACATTTATGTTCTAGGTAAACACTCATCAGATTTGTATGAATGTAAATAAAGTAGTAATTTTCACATTACATATAAAAATGACTTGCTGTTAGCTGCTGTCAGACCAGAAACTAAATCTGACAACTGTAATACTGATCAGACCAAAACATTTGTCTAGTGTCTTATTCCTGGGTACCTCAACCTTAATTAATCTTTGCTTTCCACAGCAGTATTGTCCTAGCTGATTTCTTCTAACTAGTACTGTCCCTATGTTGAATTAATTTTTTTGTTATATGCAATCACTTGTTATGTATATGTGGCAATGGGTCATGAATGTGCCATGGCACATATGTGGAGGCGGAAGGCAACTATTAAAAATTGGTTCTCTCCACCAAACGGATCCTAGGGATTGAACTTCTATCTCTAGACTTAGCAGCAAGTTCTGTTACTCACTGAGATGCCTTATCTGCCCCATGTTGATTTTTAAGATCTAAAGCTTACAGAATATGTATCAACTTCTTTTATTGTTACCATGAAAAGTTTTTGTTTTATTAATTTGTTTTAAAGATTTAGGTAGAAAAAAAACACATGTATTCTTATATGTTGGCAGAATATTTTTTACTTGGGAATAAAGCCGAACCATGTGAGGTTTATTATTCAGCATCTACAAGAACCCTTTCAGTTCACAACTAAAACCGTGAAGAGGATTTGGACTGATATGTCTCAGTCCAAAATATACTAAGCCCATAAAAAATGTTCAAAAACATTAGTTACTGACTAGACAAAAATGAAAATAAGATACAACTTAATATTCACTAAAGTTATGTATTTGCTCCTTTTCTGTTTTTAGTCACTGTGACACAATTCCTGACAAAAGGTACTCAAGGAAGGAAAGGTTTCTTGTTACAGTTCTAGAGGACACAGTCCATGGAAATTGGGAAGACACCTTTTCAGGAGTAGGATATGGCTAGCTGCACTGTACCTGCAGTCCAGAAGAAGAGAGCAATTAGTTCAGGTTCTCAGCTCGCTTTTTTATTCATTCTGGGACTCCTGCCCAAGAAACAGTGATGACCTCATTTGTGATTATTCTGTCCTACACAGTTCTTCCAATCTAGAAACTTCCTCACAGACATTCGTAGAGATGTGGCTCTTCGAAAATTCTACATTCTGTCAAGTTGACAAAAAATATTAGCTGTCACAGATGCTTATAAGAAAAGATGGACAACAACCAATGTGAACATGCGTTGCACGTAGGGATGTAAAATAAGTAAAGTAGGGGGAGATCCAAGATGGTGACCCTGACCACGCAGGGTATCTTAACAGCAGCTCAGCAAGAAGAGCAGGGTGACTGGTAGGCTGTACTGTGAACCTCAAAACCCTGTGTTTCTCAGGTGAGAGAAGAATCCACGGGGATACTTGAAGGTCCATCTTCAGGCCAAAGAACATTATTAAAACTTAAATCACACATTGATCCTAACACCTTAATAGTGGGAGATTTCAACACCCCACTCTCACCAAGGGATATGTCATTGAGTCAGATGCTAAAGAGAGAAATATTAACACTTACAGAGGCCTTAAATCAAATGGACCAAATTGATGTCTACAGAACCTTTCACCCAAACACAAAAGAGTATACCTTCTTCTCAGCACCTCATGGAACCTTCTCCAAAATTGATCATGTACTCGGGCACAAAGCAAGCTTCAACAAACACAAGAAGATTGTAGTAATCCATTTTATCATATCAGTCCATCATGGTCTAAAACTAAACCTCAACAGTAACAGAAATAACAACAAGCCTACACACACATGGAAACTGAACAACTCTCTACTCAATGACACCTGGGTCAGGGAGAAGAAAGAAGTTGAAGACTTCCTAGAACTTAATGAAAATGAAGCTACAACTTACCCTAACTTATGGAACACAATAAAAACAGTGCTAAGAGGAAAGTTCATAGCACTAAGTGCCTTCATAAAGACATTAGAGGCATCTCATACAAACAACTTAATGGCATGCCTGAAAGCACTAGAAAAAAAAGAAGCAGACACACCCAAGAAGAGTAGACAGCAGGCAATAATCAAACTCAGAAATAAACCCACACACCTACACACCTATGGAAACTAAATTTTGACAAAGAAGCCAAAACCCACACAATGGAAAAAAGACAGCATCTTCAACAAATGGTGCTGGTCTAACTGGTTGTCTACATGTAGAAAAATGACCCTGAGATTTTACCTTATATCCTTCAAAATGTCTACGATCAAAAACTCAAGGGATGATGCATGTTGGAGAGGATGTGGAGAAAGGGGAACCCTCCTCCATTGCTGGTGGGAATGTAAACCAGCACTTGTAAATACAACCACAATGTAAATACAACCACTTTGGAAATACATCTGGTGCTTCCTCAGAAAATTAGGAATAGTGCTACCTCAATATCCAGCTATACCACTCCTATGCATATACCCAAAAGATGTTCCACCATTCAATAAGGACATTTGCTCAACCATGTTCATAGCAGCTCTGTTTGTAATAGCCAAAATCTGAAAACAATCTAGATGTCCCTCAGTGGAGGAATGGACACAGAAAGTGTGGTACATTTACACAATGGAATACTACTCAGCAATTTAAAACAAGGAAATCATGAAATTTGCAGACAAATGGTGGGAACTGATCATCCTGAGTGAGGTATCCCAGAATCAGGAAGACACAAATGATACTACTCACTTATAAGTGGATATTAGACATATAATTTAGGATAAACATACTAAAATCTATAGTCCTAAAGAAGCTAAACAACAGGGAGTACCCTAGGGAAGATGCTTAATCCTCATTCAGAAAAACAGGTAGACATCGAAAGTAGGAGAGGACCTAGAACAGCACAGGAGTCTTCCATAGAGGACCTCTGAAAGACTCTACCCATCAGGGTATCAAAGGAGATACTGAGACTCATAGCCAAACTTTGGGCAGAGTGCAGGGAATCTTATTAAAGAAGGGGGAGATAAAAAGATCTGAAGGGGACAGGAACTCTATAAGAACAACAGAGCCAAAATACCTGGGCCCAGGGAGGCCCACAGAGACTGATACTCCAACTAAGGACCATGCATGGAGAAGACCTAGGCCTTCTGTTCAAAGGAAGCCCATTTGCTGCTCAGTTTCCAAGTGGGTTCCCTGGTAAGGGGTACAGAGGCTGTCTCTGACATGAACTCTGTGGCAGGCTGTCAGATCACCTCCTCCTGGGGGATGCAGCCTTTCCAGGCCATGGAGGAGGAGGATGCAGCCAGCCTTGATAAGACCTGATAAGCTAGGGGCAAATAGAAGGCGGGGGAGGTCCTCCCCTATCAGGGGATCAGGGAAAGGGCATAGGGGGAAAAGGTGAGTGGGACTGGGAGGAGACAAGGGAGGGGGCACAAAGTGAATAAATTATAATAAATAATATATAAATAAAATTAAACTTAAAAATTATTATTATGGGGAAAAAAGTTCTAAGCTGAAAAAACAGTAACATAAGTACCTTAGAAAATATCTTGTCAATTTCTCAAGTGACTGGCATACTGTTATTTTCTGTCTCAACAATTCCACTCTAGGTATATAACCAAAGATATACTAAAAACATGTTCATATGCAAATTTCAAAACATTTTAAACATTATTCAGAGTAGCCCAGTGGTGTAAACAACGTACATATTCATCAGTTCATGAGCATATAAACAAAATGCAGCGTGACCATAAAAGAACCTTATTTAAGCATAAAATACGAAGTATTGATACGCACTGCAAACACGGGCAAAAATTCCAGTAACTGTGTGAATGTAAACAGGAAGATAATCATGTGATAGATTCCATTTGTATAGAATGTTCAGAAGAGAAGAGGCTCCAGAAGGATAGAAAGGAGATTCGTTAGTGGTCAGAAGAGGTTATGAGGAGAGCGGAGCCATGACAGCTGGTTGGAACAGGATAATAAAAATCCCTATTGTAGCAGTGTCAAAAGCTCTGAAGTAAGTAGTATGCTGAGTGTTGGGACCTTATCTTACATATACACGTATTTATCTTGTGTTTTATCTTGTCTGCTTGTTTTTTCACAACAAAAAAATAATTGATAAAGAAGATACTTGGTACCATGTGCGTATCACATGGCCAACTCCTGTGCAGCTCTTGTCAATGGTCTTAGAGATCCTGTGACAGCAGCACGAGGTGGACTGAAACAGAAGCTGGTACCAAGGAAGGTGGCTTTTCTTGTGCAAACACCTGCAAGTGTGGAAGAGGCCTTGGACCTGAATAATGGAAAGGGCGGGAGCAGTTTTAAAGCAAGTGCTGACAAAAGCCTGCAGTGCCTTGAAACAGCACGTTGAGGGCAATTCTGTCGAAGTGACGATTCTCCTGAGGGAACATCCGCAAGCTGCAGAAAAAGCCTCCACCCTGGTTATTCATCACCTAAATGGATGTGAGCAAAACGCTGGCAGAACGAACAGCTGAGCCCGTTCTTTATGGTATCTTCTTTGGAAGTGAGAGTTGTCTTAGCTGGCACTGTAGAAAGGGCTATTATTTTTCATAATGACCAAACTTAATAAGTAACAATAGGCTGAACAGTGCTTATGTCCTATTGTTTTGTAGAAAAGAGTGATTCACTGGGATATTTGACAGAAATGACTAAGCAAACTGTTGAGGGAACTACATGGTCTCTCTCCATGTCTGATATTAAAATGAGAGAACCATTTCTTTCTCTTAGGTAGGGCTTGGACTTTGGATTCACACATTAAAGTTAATGATGGAGTGATTTAAGCCTTTGGGGCATTTTGGGGGAATGGTATGAAAGTGATTTTACGTGAGAAGTATGGCTTTGGGGGAATGTGTAGCTCAAGTGATTTTATTCCCTCAAAACTTCATAATGAAGTTTTTTCCTCACTGAGATATGGCTTTCAGGAGATGATTTGTGTCTGCAAACTCTGGCTAAAGGGCTTGATAGAACACATTAACCACCACCACCACCACCCGCTTTACCCATTTTGTCCATTCCTGAATATGAAGAATTTAAGATATCTTAGAAGCTACCACACTCATCACACTAGGGCCTTGAGGTACAACTGTTAAAAAACATGGTATTATCTACAAAAAAAACAATGGCCATCTTTGGACACCAAGCTTGCTAGTGTCTGGCTAGATCTCCAGAACTGCAAAGTATAAATTTCTGTGCTTTTACAGACTCTTCAGTCTCAAATATTTTGATACCGCTGCATGAGTCCTGTGAGAAGGCCCGTCAAAAAGGTTTACTCTTTGAAACGTCAGTAAGTTGCCGTTGCATACAGGAAGGCAATGTCCAAGTGCCTGCTTTCTTGCTTCCTCACAGAGATCACTGTTGCCATGGAATCTCTGCTTGCCACTCTTCTGGAGATGGTTCTAGACAAAAGCGTGTTGATTGACGAAAAAAGTGTGGATGAAGTCACCTTGTGACAAGCCAGGTACTTTTCCAATTTGGCTCATTCAGTTCATATTTACTTCTTTAAAGCTGGCTTCCATTCATTCCCAGTTGGAAGTTAAAGTGATACAATGAAGTTTGCCACCTTGTCCCAGAAGCATTATTTATAGTTTGTTGGAAGGTTTATAGATGACACAAGCTTAAAATTCTAAAATGAGTAAAAACAGTGATATTTTTAGACACTTGGGGGGGGGGTTGGGTTGATTGCATTTTCTTTGATATTTTCTCAAAAATTACATACCAAAGAATTTTGTTTGCCTCTGTGGCTGCACCGAGGTGCATCTTCCTTCTAAGGACAGTAAATGTGGAAGAGAAACAAAGAAAAACATCAGTACTGTGGTTTCAGTGGGAGATGTCTCCCGTAGGCTCAAGTACTTGAACATTTGGTCCCCAACCAGTAGATAGCTGTAAAGACTTTGGGAGGGGAGGAGTAAAGACTTTAGAAGGAAGGAGGTCACAGAGAGTGCACCTTGAAGTTGTGTAGTCCAGTCACACTTTCTGTTCTCTGACTCATATCACACACGTTATTTGATTCAGTGTCTGTAAAAGCATAAAGAAGCAGCCATTTCTGTACGTTGAAAATCCTGATATGAACTAAGCTCAAGAAATCTAAAATATTGTAATGCAGAGTAAGTTTTGCAGACATTTGTCTCTAAAATTAATTTTGGTAAGACAATAGAAAAGCAGAAATTGTTTAGCTAAAATTAACTGCTTACAATGTATTAGGCAATGTGCAAAGTACTTCACGTGGATTATTTTATTTAATTATCAGAATGAGCCTTTGAAGTACATGCTATTAAGGTCCCATTGTATGTGAGAAAGGAGCCTCAGAGAGAAGAAGTCTCTCAGCCAAGATTTTAAGCAAACTCATTGGCTCCCATTCTTGCCTTTTGTAAATTATGCTATAGTGCTCTGATTTTTTTTCTTTTCTTGGCTTATTGTAATATAATGAAATGGATCCATTTTTCTTATACTCAGAGGCTTTTGTGTCTTGTTTCTTGTTTAATAAGACATTTTTTAATCCCAAGATTATATATGTATTCACATCTGTTCACTCCAAGAATGTAATTCTTATTTTCCACCAAGGTCAGGAATCCATCAAGAACTGTATATGTGTGTGCCATATGTGATAATGATCTAATTATTTCTCAGTCAAAAGTATGAATTGTCCCAATAAAATGTGCTGTTCACTCATTTGCCAGGTTCGTTTGAGATTCTATTGTAATCTTAAGCTAAATAAGCATGTACATGTGTATTTCTGGTTTTATCTCATTCTATTAACTCGACATCTTGCTATTTATCCTATTTTAGTTATTACTTTACAGAATGATTTGCTGTCAGAAGACAGTCTAAGATTTTTTTAACTTCAAAATTTTAGACTCTTTTTAAACATGGTTGTAAGCAGATATGTTTGGGAAATCAACCTTTGACAGCAAAAGATCAGCAAAATTCTCCTCTGGGTTTAGCAGTAGGACCAATAATAACTTACCCTTTTACTCCCCTGCTGTCTCCTTTGTTTGTTTGCTGTACCTAAGATGCTTTCCAGTCTTTTTACCAAGGAACAGTTAAAAAAAAATTGGTGTGTTAAATACATTATAAATTAAATGGTTTTTTTTTTTTTGGACTTCTTAGTTTAAAATTTTGTTAGTTTTATGAGCAACCAGTTACTTCTAATTTACTATCTGTAAAAAAAAAAATATGGGAATCTTTTTTTCTCTAAATTTTTGTTATTTCAGAGTGTACTCATTGTTCTGCAGTCAGGTCAAAAGTTAAAATGTATAAAATGTTATTCAAAAGCTTTTTTTTTCTAAGCATAAATGTTCATGTGTGCTTCATTTGGGGCCCAAGATAACTTAAAAATAGCTTTTTCTTTCTTAGATGTTGTAATTAAAACTCCTTGGATAGCCCCTTCAAGTCAGAAACATTCAACATTTCAAGCAGTATTATAAAGGAAAAATAAGATATGTGTGTTATTTAATGGGATCTAAAAATCATGCAGAAAAATTGACTTTAAGTTTTAAAGAGAACAGATAGTCAATTTTTAAACACAATTTTGGGCCAGTGTAGAAATATAAATGCCGAAAAGAACCCAAATAGGATTCTGTTAAAAAAAAAAAAGTGAACTTTACGAATTCTAATAGTTTTATGGAGATGAATAACTATGCATGGACGAACACATAGCCCATATTAATGCAGTTCTTCCGTATCTTAAAGCTTTCACGTGTTGTGTCAGATTGCGAGACCCCAAAAGAACAACAGGAGTTAGAGTCTGTTGCAAAACACATGAGGATTTTCTTATTACAAGCCATAGCTTGGGCTCATACCCTCACCACCAGAGCAGTTGATAGCAAAGAACCTGGTGCTCAGGTTAGGTGGTTGATTTAAAGATTCGGGTCCCTCCCAGGGTGCCCAAAGCAGGGGCAAGCATCTATTGGTTGAAACACCAAAAGGGATGTTGCATTTTGAACTGATTGGCTATAGGAAGGCCCTCAAACCATTAATGGTCTGGCTTCCTTTGTTTGGCTGTCCTAGGGAAAGGGTGATCTGGGCCGGTTTCCTAGCAACTGTATCTCTAGTGGGCAGGAAAAGACTGCAGTAAGGCTGGTTCCTCACCTCAGGTAGTTGAACATGTCTCCACCTGTCTGGCCTTTCTTCAGGCTTGCACTTTAAACTTTAAACCAATACCCCAAAAAACTAATTTTTAATTCTTTAGTCTCTCACACATATGTAACATCCAGATTTATAGCTGATTGAACACTCATCAAATGCATTACTAGGCTTTGACCTGTACAAAACATTTAAAAAGTAATTAGAAGGTCACCCAAGTCTAGTCAGCTCATTAACAGATTCAGAACATTTCTATAGGTCTCACTGTATTTGCTAGGTACTCTTGTTTCCTGAGAGTGAGTCAGCTCTTTCAACAGATATGAGTCAGCTTAATTTATAAAATGCCAGAGCAGGAGTTCTACCATGAGACCAACAGAGCCAAAACATGTAGGCCCAGGGGGTTCTGCAGAGACTGATGAATCAAGCAAAGACCATGCCTGGAAAGGACATAGACCCACTGCTCAGATGTAGTCCATGGCAGCTCAGTCTCCATGGGGGTTCCCTACGAAGGGGCACAGGGGCAGTCTCTGGCATGAACTCAGTTGCCTGCTCTTTGATCACTTTCCCCTGGGGAAGTGGTCTTACTAGGCCACAGAGAAAGAGGATGACACCAGTCCTGATGAGACCTGATAGTCTAGGGTCAGATAGTAGGGGAGGAGGACCTCCCTAATCAGTGGACTGGGGGGGGGGGCATAGGGAGGGAAAGAGGGTAGGAAAGTTGGACCAGAAGAAGATGAAGGAGAGAACAACAGCCTAGAATCCAAGTGAATAAATTGTAATTAATAATAATAATGATGGTGATGATGAAAAATACCGTAGCAACAGGAATACAAGCAAACAGAGCTTACCCTACTCCCTTCTTTTGTATTTGTAGATTTTTGGGTATTGAAATTTTGTGATTTGTATAATCATAAATAGATAATAAGGCAGCTTCATGATTACTCATTTTTAAATTTGAACTTCAAAGTGTCCAAAATAATGAATTAGTATCCAAATCAATCGCTTTCATGCCATTGATTGCAATAGTAGCTCCTGGCTTAAACAAAGTGAATTACTACACACGCACACACACGCGCGCACACACACACATCTATATAAATTTTATTTTTCCTAGGAAAAGAGAGGTTTTAATAGAATAGCAGTGAGTTCTTTGTTACCTGTCATTTATATCATAGCATAAAGCATGACCAACATTTAAAAATTAGTGTGTCTCCCTGATCCTAAGCTGTACTATAGAGCAACAGTAATAAAAACTGCATGGTACTGGCATAGAAACAGAATGGTGGATCAATGGAACCGAACAGAAGACCCAGAAATAAACCTACACACTTATGGACACCTGATCTTTGACAAAGACGGAAAAAAGATAGCATCTTCAACAAATGGTGCTGGTGTAACTGAATATCTACATGTAGAAAAAATGCATATAGATCCATGCTTATCACCCTGCACAAAACTAAAGTCCAAGTGGATCAAAAACCTCAACATAACACCAGACACATTAAATCAGTTAGAAGAAAAAGTGGGGAAGACCCTAGAACTCATTGGTACACGAGACAACAGAACACCAACAACACAGGCTCTAAGAGCAACAATCAATAAATGGGACCTCATGAAACTGAAAAGCTTCTGTAAAGCAAAAGACACCATCATCAAAACAAAACGACTGCCTACAGATTGGGAAAGAATCTTCACTAAAGCTTTATCTGACAGAGGGCTAATATCCAGTATATATAAAGAACTAAAGAAGCTGAAAAGCAGCAAACCAAGTAATCCAATTAAAAAATGGGGAACAGAGCTAAACAAAGAATTCTCGACAGAGGAATATCGAATGGCAAAGAAACACTTACAGAAATGCTCAACGTCATTAGCCATCAGGGAAAAGCAAATCAAAACGACCCTGAGATTTCACCTTACACCCATCAGAATAGCCAAGATCAAAAACTCAAGTGATAACACATGCTGGAGAGGTTGTGGAGAAAGGGGAACTCTCCTCTACTGCTGGTGGGAATGTAAACTTGTACAACCACTCTGGAAATCAATTTGGCACCTTCTCAGACAACTAGGAATAGCGCTTCCTCAAGATCCAGCCATACCACTCCTAGGCATATATCCAAAAGAAGCTCAAGTACACAATAAGGACATTTGCTCAACCATGTTTGTAGCAGCTTTATTTATAATAGCCAGAAGCTGGAAACAACCCAGATGTCCCGCAACTGAAGAATGGATGCAGAAATTGTGGTAATCTACACAATGGAATAATCTACACAATGGAATATTACTCAGTAATGAAAAATAAGGAAATCATGAAATTTGCAGGTAAATGGTGGGAATTGGAAATGATCATCCTGAGTGAGCTGTCCCAGAAGCAGAAAGACCCATACGGTATATACTCACTTATATAGACTTATAGGATAAACCTACTAAAAACTGTACATCTAAAGAAACTAATCAAGAGGGAGGACCCTGACTAAAATGCTCAATCCCCATCCCAAAAGGCAAAGAGGATGGACACCAGAAGAAGAAGAAAACAGGAAACAAGTTAGGAACCTACCACGGAGGGTCTCTGAAAGGCTCTGCCCTGCAGACTATCAAAGCAGACGCTGAGACTTATGGCCAACTGTTGGGCAGAGTGCAGGGAATTTTATGAAAGAAGTGGGAAATAGTAAGATCTGGAGAGGACAGGAACTCCACAAGGAGAGCAACAGAACAAGAAAATTTGAACACAGGGTTCTTCCCAGAGACTCATACTCCAACCAAGTACCATGCATGGAAATAACCTAGAACCCCTGCACAGATGTAGCCCATGGCAGTTCAGTGTCCAAGTGGGTTCCATTGTAATAGGAACAGGGACTGCCTCTGACATGAACTGATTGGCCTGCTCTTTGATCACCTCCCCCTGAGTGGGGAGCAGCCTTACCAGGCCACTGAGGATGACAATGCAGCAACTCCTGATGAGATCTGATAGACTAGGATCAGAAGGAAGGAGAGGGGGACCTCCCCTATCAGTTGACTTGGGGAGGGGCATGCGTGAAGAAGGGGGAGGGAGGGTTGGAATTGCGAGGGGTTTATGGGGGGATACAAAGTGAATAAAGTGTAATTTATAACAGTTAAAAAAATAAATAAAAAAGAAAAGAAGGGAAACAAAACAAAACAAAAATTAGTGTGTCATTCAGTTTTTTGAGTTCCTGCTGAACTTAGAAGCAAAGTAAAGGCAGGAATCATGTAAAGCAGGAGCTATCAAAATTTCCGATGCAAGGTCGACAGGGAAGGCTCAGCCGTTGAGAGCGCTGGCTGCCTTTCCAGAGGCCACAGGCTCAATTCCCAGCACCTGTATGGTCGCTCACAACTATGTGTAACTTTGTTCTGAGAGCCCTGACCCTCTCTTCTGGCCTCCAAGAGCACTGCAGGTACCTGAATACCCGTACTTGCAGACAAAACACCCATATACATACTTTTTTTTTTTAAGTTTAAAAAATTTTAGAAAATTCTCACATAAAACCCATTTGGGGAAACTGCTAAGAAAATTTTGAATTTTAACATTAGGGTCATTTTGAGCATTTAGAGGGCATGTTTTTATATTTAAAACATGGATTTCATTAAAATAACTGGTGAGAATTTGATTAAAGTGCAGATTTATTTTAAACTGTTTTCCAACCATGATGTTCCCCATCTCTGGAAAGACAGTCACCATCTGGGGAAATCACTACCTGCAGGTTCTTCTAATGCTGAGTCAGCCCTTAAATACCTGCCGCCCTGGGTGTCTCTCTCTCTCTCTCTCTCTCTCTCTCTCTCTCTCTCTGTGTGTGTGTGTGTGTGTGTGTGTGTGTGTGTGTGTGTGTGTGTGTGAGACTGTCCAGCCCAGCGTTTCAGGGTAGTTGCACAGTCAGGAACAGAGGAAAAAAGCCTTTAGGATTCAATGTAGGAATTTGTTTCTCTATTGATCACATTAATTGGATGATTTTCAAATCCTCACTTTATGGAGTATTTTATTGACATAACCTTTGGCCAAGAAACATATAGATTTCAAAATGTCTTTTCCTATAGACAGAAAATCGATTCGCTTACTTTAGTAGATCTAACTGAGCAAAACAGTTGGTTGGGAGAAGTCTATCCATTAACGCAGGCGTGGGACAGGGAACTGAGGCAACACAGGGGAAGCGTGATTTTGATGCTGTTAGCTTTTGAGGGCAAAGCATGAAAGCCAAAGAAGCAACTTGGAAAGATTGAGCCCATACAGGAATGTTGTATGGTTAAAAAGAGAATCCGCTTGAGACTGTCGTTCATTTTTATACAATTCTGTAACCTGTAGGATAAAACGGTCTTAATTCAAAGAAACATTTTCTTCAAAAGACCTTTTCAAACTGGCGCATGTCTTTAATCCCAGAACTAGAGTTCTAGTTTATTTTCATTTTTGATGCATAGGAGTGTTTCATCTCTATGTTTGTGTGTATGTATGTATGTATGTATGTATGTGTATATGTATGCACGAAAGTATGTACATGAACCACCTGCTTGAAGATGCCAGAAGAGTGTGTCGGATACCCTGAAACTAGAGTTACAGTTATACGCTATCATATAGTACTGGGAAGCAGATTTAACTCCTCTGTGAGAGCATGAAGCTATTTTTACAAATGAGCCATTTCTCCAGCCCCATTCTCAGCCCTTTTGAACTGGAAGCAGAGAAATCTAAAGGTCAAGGTCATCCTTGGCTATCTAGTGAGTTTGTGAACAGCCTGTTTGATGTTCTTTTTTTTTAAAGACTAAGTTGTCATTAGAAGACTATATCAAATCTGTAAATCTGAGCTGTCACCTGGAAGATGTCTCAGGGTGGTAATTAAAAGCCAGAATTCCTGGGCTGGACTCTCAGCTTTACCTCTGTAGACATCAGGACTTCCCATGCCTCGATTGTCTCTTTTTTTTTAGTATTTCGGCAAATAATGGTGCTTCCCATGGTTGTTGTGAGAAGGAATAAGGTAACACATATAGAAGTAATTAGCAAAGACACAAGTACTTGGAGAAGTGGTCAATAGGCTTTAGTGATCATTGTTTTCATCTTGAAATATCGATCCTACCCTTCTTTTACCTAATGATGAATTATCATAACATCCTACAAACAACCTTCTAGGAAACAATTTTAATTGAAAACATTCATCATGCTTGGGCCATTTTTTTCACAGTGTTAGAACACTGTTGTTAGAATGACTGAACTGGTTTGATCACAGATGAAGGGCACATGGATAAACATCTCCGTGTGAGGGCAGAGGGAAATGCAAGCACACAAATAAACCAACAGACATTTTAATTAAACTTAGATCATCCCTGCCTTGAAATTATAATGAGCACAGATGATATCCATTAAGTAAAAATGGAACCAAAGGTTTAATGGTAATTCTAATCTTTAAGGCCTTTCTAGAATGATTTAATGAAATATATACGTTCTCTTGGAGGGTGTAATATAACTATACTCAACTACAGTAAAACCTATATACTATACAAGCAGCATTTTGAATCCAATCTGTCAAGACTTGCTTTTGAGGGTAATTTGTACATACCTGAAGTCCATTATCTACACAGTCAGGTCAGTGTGACTATTTATTTAAAAGCTTGGCTGATTAACAGCTATAACACTACAGCTAAATTGATGCTTTCCAACCTCCTGTCTCCTAAAAATATTAAGCATCTTTGTTATAAGACCTGGTAGTTCATATCATTATGTAATTATTTTTAAATGACCTATGAAAAATACAATATAGACTATTTCTATCTTGTGGTGTTATTTTACGTAATTAAGTTATCATGCCTTCAGTCCTCAACAGAGAAATGAAAGCATATCCACACTGTAACAGATAACCAAACTGTCTCAAATTGTGTCTCCAAGTGGGGACAGACACATTAGTATGTGTACATTTTTATTAGAGCAGAAGTGAATCCAAAATACAATCTCTTGAGTTCAATTATGAAGCCCATATGCTTGAGTGAATGCATGGCAAAAATGTGCAACTTCATTCCACATTAGAGACACTACAGATTTCAGCTTTGATTCAGAAACCACTCAGATTGCTAATGTGGCATACACTGCTAAAAGGCGAATATCATTGCTGTGTGGAGTAACATAAATGGGCCAGTGGAAACATCTGTACTTTTTATGCTTTAAAAACATGGCCTTTAAATCCAAGGGCATATGCATGTAGAGGATAAAGCTTTTAATAACCAGGGATGCTTATATGACAGCGCCTTGTGGAAAATGATAGTAAAGAAAAAAAAAAAAACATTTGTAGCAACTTTGAAATTAAGCAAGCTACAGCTTGACTATAAGGTCCACTGTAAATTCACCTGGGCAGTCGTGATAAAAAGTTTCTGAGAGGAACATCTCTACTTAGATTGGGTCCTTAGAAAACTGAAACCAGTCTCCAGCATCCTCAGAGATGGAAAAAGTCCAGACAGATTGTGGACTTGTGAACTTGCAGATTTGGTGATGAAACAAGATATATCATGATGAAAACACAGTTTGATTGTAGGCAAATCGCAGATATAGTACTCATTCTTAAGTTCATGCCTAAATGTGTGAAACCAGCAGCACTGTTATTTCCAGGCTCCTTGAAAGAACTCAAAGAGATTTAGCCTAACAGTGCACTTACAGGAAGCTAATAGCACAGCAGGACCAAGTAGCATTTGAAACTTGCCAAGTTCAAATTCTTGCTCAATTTATTTGGCTTTCTAACCTTCACCAGTTTAAATTCTTATTCGCCCATGTCGAAAGTAGACATATTACTTAATAGAAACTTTGACCCTTTGTGATATAAGCAAGCTGAGCATTAGTGACATATGCAAATTACTATAAACTAATTAACATAATCTCTTTTACATGGCAAGTATTGCTTATGTGCTTTCTGTGTCTATTCAAGATGCTGACAGGTAGTATTTCAGGGGCACCATGATCCCCACCTCCTGTTGGTCAGCAGTCTGTTTAAACCCGGAGCCTTCTGTATGTGCAGAACAAGTCATTTTCTTTTAATAACTAGATGCAAAATATAGTCACGGGATAAAAGTAACCACGTGACCGCGTAAGACATAGAGTCAAGTGGGAAGGGAAAATCTCAATTGAGGATTTGCTTCCATCTGATTGGCCTGTAGGTTTGTCTGTGGGACAGTTTCTTGTTAATGATTGATGTGGGAGGGTCTAGATCACTGAAGCAATGCCACCCGTGGGCGGATGGTCCTGGGGCATATAAGAAGCCCACAGAGCAAGCTGTGGAGGGCCAGCCAGTAAGTGACACTACCCCATTGTCTGTGCTTCAGTTTCTATCTCCAGGCCGCAGCTTTGTCTTCTCTCAATAATGGACTCTAACCTTAAAGATGCCTACTCTTATCTTTGAGACTACTTTATATTACTCTGTAATAAACCTTTTTCATGTTACCAGAAATAAAAAGCAATAAACCCTTTCTTCCCTTAGTTGGTTTTGGTCACAGTGTTTAGTCGCAGCAACAGAAAACACAGTAGGGCATAGCACATCTGACATCACTGCTTTTCAGCCCAATAGCTTCTAAATTTACCTCTGCCTTCAAATAGTAGAGAAACAACATTTTAAAATGTTGCTACAATAAGATGAAAGCTGATTATGGACCATGAGAACAGGTGAGATAAAATCATTGCTTACATTGACAAGAATTTTTTTTCTGAGGGGTGGTGCGGTCAGAAAAGAAAGCACAGAAAGAGAGAGAGAGAGAGAGAGAGAGAGAGAGAGAGAGAGAGAGAAAACTGCTGTGGCATGGTGGGTATCCTCCAGAACTGCTCGGCAGGAGGAGTTGGCTTGCACATGTGTTGGGTAGCAGATGTGGGAGGGGTTTGAGGTCTACGGACTTTGCTTTTTTGACAGAAGCTGCTTTGCATGATGATGGTGATTCTCTAGTAGGAAGAAAGAAGTTTTGGACTGCACAGGGGTATAACTGTGTGTGCCAACATCCTCCAGGATAAATCTTGATCACCTTGATATTCACAACCTAAACCACATGGCAGAAATAATGGTATAAGAGGTCTACCAAAAAAATAATAATGATGAAGTTTTTGTGGACCACAGCAGACACTTTTTTTGTCTTTGTTTGTATCCTTTCACCCCTCCCCCCACATCTACCACCATTTGAGCGTTTTATCTCAGCCACTGGTCAGAGCCCAGGGCAAATTTGTTGGCATTTGGAATAACGTATCTATAAGCTCAGTGAGAGACTTTCCTTCATTATCTGGCAATAACTTTGGGCTGTGCTGGAAGTGGAATTGGAAATGGCCGTGAATGTGCCTAAAACACCTTCAGATGATTACGTAAACATTAAATGTAAGCTGGTAAAGAGATGATTCTCATTCTCACTGGAGACACCGCAGAAGGTCACATCTAGTCCTCTTATGATAACGTGTAATTCACAGAAGAGAACAACAGTAATACATCACTCACTCAATGGAGAAACAAACACAGCTGGAACCTTTTGCCCACGAACACAATCACTTTTTGCAATGAATAACAGTTTATTCAGCCTTGCTTATTATTTCCCAAGAGTTGGTACATGTCTTTGAATTGCGTAGCCATAATCAAACTATTCTCTGCTTTCCCATGTTTTTAAGATATGCAAATAACTATCCATTTAGCTCTGCTGCTGACTTTGGTGGCCCGCATTGTTACATATGTAGATTCCTTTTTGTTACTTCAGGTAGTTCTGGTCCGCCCTGCATCTAATGGGATAGCATTCCTCTGTTGTTGTGAAAGACAGCTCATGATGCTCTGATGATGATGATGATGATGATGATGATGATGATGATGATTTACATCATCTTCAGTCTTCCAAGTTATCAGAAGGCCATCTTGAATATTGAGAGAATCTATGTATTTTGTGTGTCTGTCTCATGGGAACACTGCTGAATGCTAGGTAAGAATGCTTAACGTTCTGACACACTCTAATGCAGTTGTCCAATTTACATTACCTTTGGTAAAAGTCTCTTTTGCCTGATATCCTCTCAAGTTAGTACATCTACTTTTCTTGTTTTGTTTTTTGTTTTTTCAAGAGAGGGTTTCTCTGTGTAACAGCGCTGGTTTTCTCGGACTTGCTTTGTAGACCATGCTGGCCTTAAACTCACAGAGATTGACCTACCTCTGCCTCTGCCTCCTGAGCGCCAAGTACATCTACTTTTAAAATGTGATGATTCTGAGACTGGATTTCCTTATCTTAGCCAGGAGTTGCATGACAACGTGTAATTTATATAAAGAAGTAAACAAAACCCTCCAGAGAGCTGAGCTCAACAGATGCATATTAGCTAGTTGGATCTCAGTAGGCTGCATTGAGATTCTTGGTGGATGGATGAGAGTTATGGATCCTGATAGGTGTACATTGTCTTCTCAGGTAAGAAAGAAGGTGTCTAGAGCATGTAAGGCAGCTATAGGAAAATGCTGGGGAGAGATAGCAAAGCCCAACGGAACTGTAATGGTTCTATGACCACAGATAAAAGAAAAGTGGATTTGGAGACTACAAAATAAACAGTGATTTGAGATGAGGGCAGAAAATGAAAATAAAAAGAGTTGCTTGAAGTTTTGACTATTTCCTCTATACTTTAAATGTGCCTTCTGCTTGCCCCTTTAAGATGAAAGGGTCTTTCATTGCACTCTCCAGTGGCCCGTGGCTTGCTGACAATGAACTAGATGAGTGTGAACCTTCAACCACTGTTTCAGCACATGAGAAAGAAGTTATAGGAAAATGGGTTTTAATGATATTCTTCAAAAAAGAGACAATTGTACCTCTCTACTTACACACCCAGGGCTCTAAGGCTATTAAACGGGTTATGAATAGATAAAAGATAACACTTCAGGGCCCGAACTGTAGTGCAGTGATTGAGCAGACAGCCTTTTGGTTGTTTTGAAGAATGCCTGTACTGATTTCCATTATGCCTGCATGAGTTTACAATCTTATCCCTCAAGCCTACCTGCATTTCTTTTCTTGATGGTAGTACTCCAACCAGAATGAGGAGTAAGCTCAAAGGATATTATTTGTGGCCATTTGTAGTTCTTCTTTTGAGAACTGTCTGATTCTGTTTATCAGCCCCTTTATTGAGGCATGACCTTTTTTCATTGTCTCTTCACTCTGATAATCATTTTCTTTGCTATACAGAAGTTTCATACTTTCACGTAATTCCATTTGTTCATTCTTAGGATTTTCTGAGCAATGGAAAGCCTGTTTAGAAAGCCCTAGTGTGTGAAGATATCTTAAATTTTAGAGTTTTGGTTCTTATGTTAACATCTTTCACCCATTCTTAGTCTTGTGGGGTGAGAGATACATCCAGTTTTTAACTTCTACATGTTAAAGTCCAGTTTTCTCAGTATTATTTGCTTCAGGGGTTATTTTTAAACTACTGTTTTCTCAAAACATAGGTGTCTGTACTTGTGTGGGTTTATTTCTTTGTTCTCTATTCTATTCCAGTTATCCATATATCTGTTTCGTGCTAGTACCATGAAATTTTTGTTTGGGTGTCTCTTTAATATAATTTGAGATGAGGCATATTGTAAAATCCTCAGCATTATTCTTGGTATAAAAATTGCTTTGCTTGTTCAGGGTCTTTTTATATTAAATTTAGGATTATTTTACATAGTTATGTTAAGAATGTCATTTGAATTTCCATTGGTATTACATTGAATCTGTTGCTTTTAGTAATATAAACATCTCCACAAACATCTCCACAATATTAATTTTGTGTATTTTTTAACATGGAAGGCCTTTCCATCTTCTAATGCTTTTTCCTAATTTTTCAGTGTCTTAAAGTTTTCATTTATCAGACTTTCACCTCTTTGAACAAGTTTGTTCCTAGCTATTTTACCTTCTCTAAAGCTATTGTGTATGGATTTTTCCCCATATTTATTTCCCAGCAACTTCATCACTCATATATATAGAAAAGCTATTGATCTGGCAAGTTGGAAAGATAGCTCAGCTAGTAAAGGGCTTGTCATATCAGCACAAGAACCTGAGTTTGATCCCTAGAGTCTGCAGAAAAAAAAATCCATACGTTGTTGCTGAGAAGATAACTCAGCATATAACACAGTGGCTGCATAAGCTTGAGGACCTGAGTTTGAATCCTACAACTACAATCTCTGTGATCTAAAGGAGAGGGTAGGCGGAGGAGACAAGAGAATACCCAGAATCTTGTTGGCCAGCTAGCCTGGCATATGTAGTGTCAAACAACAGTAGACTCTGTCCCTAACAAGGCAAAAGATGGAGAATGATAATTGGAGCTGTCCTCTGACCTCCATACACACACTGTGGCATGTATATGCCCACATTTACCTCTCTCTGTGTCTCTCTCTTTGTCTGTCTGTCTGTCTCTCCCTCTCCCCCCCCCTCACACACACACTGGATGGACAAAACAACAGGAACCACTAAAAGTTGGGTGTAATGTTCCTGTGTTGGGGAAGCAGAGACTGGCAAATTCTTGGGGCTTACTGGTCAGCCAACCTGTTCTAATCAGACACTTGAAGGCCTGTAAGAGACTCCCATCACAAAAAGAAATGGAAGAAAACATGTGATGAACAGCAAACAAGATTGGCCTTCATCCTCTGTATGCACTTGACCACATGTACGTCCTCCCATACCACTGGCATAGCCACAAACTACTGACTTGTACACATTAATTCTTGTACTCTTTAAAATAGATTTTATGCTCCTCAGTAAAGTGTTATGACAAAATCCATCCCCTTCAGTAATAAGTTTTAATTACAAATATGGCAAAAAGGAAATATGAGAATTTCATTTTAGTTTATATATCCTACAAGACTGAAGCTCCAAATTTTTAACCTAATTGTCAATGTTCTTGCAACCACTGGCCAATGTCCCATGGCTTTTTAAATTTGGGAAACAACATATCTTACTGTGAGTTTATTGTTTACATTTGAGACTCAGAATATTGGTGCTTGAAGTGAGTAAAAATTGCCTTGTCTCTTTCATTTCTTTTCCTCTTGCTTGAAGGGTTCAGACCCTTTCTTTAGAAGCGATTCTGGGAGAACGTTAATGCTGCAAAATTACATATAACAATGAAGCATATTTACCTTCTTCTGGTCTTTGCACGTGTCACTGACTTTGAAAGTTCAAGACACTGTTTGTATTACATAAATGAATGCCACTTTTTAATACGCTTTCTAGACAATAGTGCGCTTCAGAAACACAGCAATTGCTGTCACTTGTGCAATGTCAGGACAGGCTTTTGGCATTGTTATAGCTCGCCAAAAGGCTGAATTAACCATCTTGACTGTTGAGAAATAGAGAGAAAGAGAAAAATCTTTCCATGTGGTGACAGTTCAAAGGAACACAGAGACAGATGGAAAAAGTGTTATCACTAGACAGACATTCCCACCATTCAGGAAGCTTGGAGAAGAGACCAGGAGCCAGACACCAACAGCAAGACCATTTTCTCATCTTTTTTCAAATGTAGCTAATCTCTAAGAAAAATAATATTGAACAAAGTGGCAACAGAACTCAAGTTCTTCCCTGGGATCTTTGTGATGGGGAATTAGATCTATGAATTCTCTCTGGTGCACTGGGAGGGGAGGGGGTGTTCTTCAGGAGGGCAATCCCAGTAATGAAAGCCATTATTACATCTTTATTGCTGCTGTGTACTTAATGAGAGGAAATGTGTACTTAATGAGAGCTGCTGTCCCTGAAAGGGTTAAACACTGCATCTCTTCTTACACCTAATTAACAGCAGGGAAGCTTTAGGCAAACGGGAAAATGGGACTCTTGGGACAAGGTAATCTTCTTACTGACTCCATGTAAACCCGAAGAATACCTGTTAGCCAGACAGAAGACAGGAGCAGATAGCTTTTACAATCTACTTGCAGGTTCTTCTGTGGGGAAATAGATGTGAAGGGAAAAGAGTTTGCAACAGTGAAGCTTCACGGTTTTTAAAAGGTTGTTAATTTTTTTTTTCCTGAAAAATCTAATAAGTATGTTCTTTTACATTTAATACGATTTCACTAATTTAGACTGAAAAAGAAAAAATGTGTTTTGAATTAAACTCCTTTTTAATGAAATGATAAAGGCTTGAAATTCAGTGATAGAAGTGTGGCTTGGGGTAACTAAGGTAGAAATGATGTATAGGTGTGATGTGAATGTCTTTGGTTGTTGGCTTGTGAGTAAAGGCAAGAGTTAGTTATATTCAGCTATGTGAAGAGCTATCTTGCGGAAAGGCGGTCCAAGCTGTTACACATGGTTCCAGACAGCTTAGTTAAGGTTCATGGGTTGACATACCACTCTGCTGAATGCAAATGTGCTGTTTTCCAAGAATAAGTAAGTCTCCTTATCATGTTGTCTAAAGCAACGACTCATTGGCCATCTGTAAGGGATGTTGGAAAAGAAGATTTTCATTTCGTAAGATTTTGAGTTGAGTCCATATGTTGGTGTTTTTCTTCTCCGTGGACATTTTGAAAATTTTGAAACCTTACCTGGAATATCAGTGAGTAAGTAACAAATGACAAAGCGGAAGTGACTGTTGGGTGAGGATGTTCCCCGAGTGGAAGGAAATACCGTGGTTTCCACAGTTCTGCTCCTGTATCTTTGGGGCTACCTAATACCTCTCAGAGAACACAGTAAAATTTTACACCAGGCTATGACTTTCTGAGAATAACAATTTCAAAGATGTTGAAAGGATTATTTAGTGAAAAACAAAAGATACACACATGAACACCCCCCCAAAACAAACACCAAAACAAACCACAAAACCCAATACTTGTTAAAAAAATGTGCCCTATAAGTTTTCATATTTTGACCTCTAAGTAAAAGAGCTATCAACCTCAACTAATGAGTGAGCAAATGAGAGCTGTGAACTGATGAGTACGCCACAAAATATATCCAGCCATGTGGAGATTTCCTAGAGATTTAATCCCTGTGGAAACCAGTTGGCAAGGTGGTAGCCAGTAATTTTCACCTTCGTTTTCATCCACTGGAAATAAGGATTTTCAAAATGGAATCACGAGTAGGTTCCCAGTTTGACCTGTTGTGTTATTTCGTCTGGAGGAGACCAGCACATTCAACCAAGTCACACAAGAAGTTACATGGAAAAACCCCAGTGACAAGAAGCTGAAGTAGCCCTCCTCCATGCTTGTGTCTGAACCATGTAGGCACATATCTAGCTTGACCTAACCTTTAAAGGATTATAATAGCGCAGCCAATATCTGATGATCTTCATGAGAGATGCCTCCTTCTCAGCCAGAACAGTCCAACAGAGCCGCTTCAAGACACTTGACCCAAAGAAGCTGTGAGACAAGAATTAGAACTAACGTATTCAACTTTAAATATTTTTGATTGACACATAATAACTGTACATCTCATGAGGGATAATGTGTTGTTTTGATACATATATGCTTGTAATGATCGAATGAGGATTATTATCATATCAAACACCTTAAACATTTATTATTCTCACACTAGGATTTGTAGTGTTTTGTTATATAAAAATCAAAATCAAAATAATAAATAATAACAAACAAGCTAATAATAATAATAATAATTAATAATAGGTGATGATCCATTTTTGGAGGTTCTCTCTAAGACCAAAGGGATAGTGCCAAACACTAGTAATCCAATGAGAACATGTGGGTGCTTTTGTTTAAGTATATGTATCTTCTTTTCTCAAATTATCTTTATTATACTTATAACTCAAAGTCATTGGAGAAGAGGCAAATACTGTGTCACCAAGCAGTTGCTATTGAAGCCTGGCATTCCTATTACTACAATACTTAAATGTCCATCTCTACACCAATAAGTCTAAACACAGAAGATGTACTTATAGTTTCTTCCCCAAATTTCTGGTTGGGGGAATCCCACTAGAAGTACATGACAACATATATCTTGAAGGGCAGGGTTCACCAGAATTTAAAGACACATGTTTGTGTATCTTAAAATCTTCTCTCCTGGAGGCAGAAGGAGTAAGAGAGACAAGGGGGATGGAGGCACCAGGAGAACGAAGCCCTATTAAAACAAAATAACAACAACAGCAAAAATTGAGCAAAGCTCATATGAACTCACAGAGACTGAAGTAGCAACCACAGAGCCTCTACTGTTCCGGACCATGTCACCTGCATATATGCTATAGCTTTTAGGTACTACTACCGAGACACCTGAATGTTTGAATGAGTGGGTCTCTGATTCTTATGCCTGCTCTTGGGGCTCTTTTATTTTTCTGTTCACTTGTATTGCCCAACTTTAATATGGTAGTTTTTGTTTTAATCTTATTATAGTTTATTTTGCTGTTATCTCTTAAAAGCCAGTTCTTTTCTAACAAGAAACAGAAAGGGAGGGGATCCAGGTAGGAGAGGAGGAGGGGAGAAACCAGGAGGATTAGAGGGCAAGGAAATTGTATTTAGATTATATTGAATGAGAAAATAATCCATGATTAATAAAAGGGAGAACACCGCTCTCCCATCTCGAGTGTTGTAACTCAAATAGGTGTCAGGAAATCTCCAGTTTTGTGACATAAATGGCATTTCTGCCTCTGCATATCTGTATAGATCTAAATGAATTCACAAGCAGAATATTCTGCGAGGAGGAATATTTTTCCTACACATGTAAGTTATATGATTTATAGACGTTACATGGCTCTATGATTTCTCTATCACCTTAAAAAAGGGATGTCGTAACTATTTAGGTCAATCACCATTTATTTAAGGCCTTCTAAATGTAAGAACTTAAGTTAGGCACTTGAAAAGTCCAGGAAAGGAGACTGTTCACTCTCAAAGCATTTAGAGTTGAGAATAGTAGAGGAACGGATCAACCAAACCCACAGAAATTTCTTGTTAAAGACACTTTTAGGCACCTACACACAGAAGATTTAAGCAAAGGCAAGGGAACTCCATCTGGTCAGGAAGATGTTCATAATAATTACAACTAGATCATACCAGCCAGTTATCAATAGGGTGGTGCTAACTCAAGCACAGAATATTGGAGATCTTTTAGTTTGTTTATTATATTGATGTAAACTTGATATCTTCCAGGCATTTAGGATATCATTTAGTTGTAATAAACATGGAAGACTGAAATGTATAGCAAATGCAAATATGACTCGGTTTGTTTCAATCAAATAGCCAGGCCTACAGCAAAGACCAGAAATGGCAATTCATCATTTAGTGGTTTTCTAAGAAGACCACAGGAAAAATCTGCACAGATTTCAGATCAGAACTGACTCTGTCAATGTTCTTCACATTTGGCTTGGGCGGGGCTTGCTTCCATTAGTCAGAGCATCCTTAGGCATGGTGTTATCAAGTGGAGAGTTGAAAAGTGAAGTCATCATGGCCCCAGTTGTCCACACAAGGTCAAAGGTGAACAGGCAAGAAAAGGTGAAGCAATGGGAGGTGAAATATGTTTTCTTCACACATACTGGATGCAAGGCTTGGCAGATGGGGAAGCTGATATTTACTCTGATACTGAGATACTGTTAGCATTTCAATTTGGTCTAACATCCTGAATTTTGAAATAAGCCAACTATCAGGGCTATTACAAACTACAGCTTACAATCTTTTTTTCCCCCTAACTAAAACATATGGAATTGAAAAGCATTTCCATTTGGTGTGTGGAACTGCATGTAGAATAATAAATATATTTATATAGGGAAGAGAGCTTCTTTTAACACCTATTTCTTATTTAAGAGCCCCTACTTGGCAGAGCAAAGGAACTGAATAAACCCTATATTGCCTTTCTGACAAAGCCTATTATGATCATGCTTAAATGGGCTTTTGTATTGAAGGCTTAAGATCCCAGTTTGTCGTGAGTGATAACTTGCCTCAATATCTAAAGAAGAGAAAGTTTCAGGGAAAATATAGTTCTATCTGTATTTCCATGGGTTTAAACTGATGTGGACACAATTTTTATTTAAACTGAATTTAAAATATCAAATAGGAACAAGAGTTAATTGTTAGGGAGACAGTAGCATACATTAAAAAAATAGAAATCATAAGATTATAAACAATAGCGAATCTAAAATACTTGCTTGTATGATTTATAGTGGTGATGTTGTCATTTGGGATGCAAACAAGTGATGCTGAAGGAAGTGTATGTATTCTAAATTCTCCCTACAAAATTTGTAATGGCAATGAGACTATAGATTTCCTTTTTAACATTTGGCCTGGAAAGGAAGAGCCTCATAACCGTAGCTGTTAACTCCCTACCCTAAGTCTCGGTGGCTGAATCTAGATCTCCCGTTAATTCACCGGCACAAATGCGCAGCCAGAAATCTGTATTGCCCCCATCCCAGAACTTCGGTTTGGAAAGAGATGGTGATAATCAGATTGTCCGACATAGCCACATCATAGATAAGGCTTACAGAGGTTGAAAGAGGACCCCAAATCAGGAGGGAATCCGCACTGGAAGCTATGGCTTCTTGTAACTCTAGGCTTGACCGGAACTCAGCAGTACCCAAAAAACAGCAGCACAGGATTTCCCAGGGGCAGTAAGACCACAGGTCCTTGGTATGGCAACCAGGGTGACCATCTGCGGTCATTTTCTTTCCTTTCTCCATGCTCTGTAGACCAGCAGGTTATGGAAATATTAACCTGAGGGTGGTGGGGAGACTTTGAAAGTAATTGTTTATGGAAATAAAAAGTCAGGGTTCTTTGAGTCCACCAAACTTTCACCGGCTCTGGTTGCGTGCTATGCGGAAGACAATCGCGGGCTCCACGAGAACACTGCGTGAACGTCTGTTCCCTAAACTGTCTCTTTGAGACAAACTGGACACAAAGTGGCTAATCACCGTGCAGAAGTTGAAAGGACAGAGAGGAAGGACTGCACCCGTGAATTTAGATCCCAACCCCTAGGCAAACCATATTTCAGGCTGGTTGGGCAAGGTCCTAGATGTGTGTCGAGTCCCTTTAGCTAGTCTTGCTGTAAGACCTGTGGTGATGTGGGTGAAGATCCAAACTCTGAACAGCAGAATTGCTCAGCGGTTGGTTTTCCCCTCACACCCCTATCCCAATTAAAGAGCTGCATTTCGTTCGGTTTCCCTGGAATGTTGCTCTTGTTAACACTCATCAAGCACAGGAAAAATAAAACAGCAATTTAACTGTGCCGCCAGTGTGAAAGCCTTGTTCAAATAATCACCACACTTCTAACTGGCTAGTGATAGACACAGTGAAAAAAAAAAAAGAAAAAAAGAAAAGAAAAGGAAAGAAAACCCCCAAATAACCAGATTTGTACCACTGGGCCGGCCTGAAAGCAAGGCCACAGCTGAAATATATCCATTTACAGTTTAAAACCAGCCTTTCATCGGATAACTGTTTACATAATAGCGAGGGGCCTGTGCGGGGGCGGGAGGAGGGGGGAACCAGGACCCATTTACAACGTGTTAACCAAATAGTGCATGTTTACAAAAGATCCAGGGTTTGGTTTTGGAGAAAAGGACCATAGTACCCATGCCAACCAAAGCCAGGCCGTATGTACAGTTCGTAAATCTTTTCTTAGCTGCAAAATTAGTGTCAGGTTGCTTAAGCCCATAGACTGTATCAGCATAAGTCACTCCTTAAACTGATGTGTGAAGGTGGTAGGCTTAAACAGCCAACTCCCCCCCCCCCTTTAAATCAGCCCAATAATGAGGTGGAGGTTGAGTTGCTTAACCAGGGCAAGGAAAGAAAAGAAAGCAGAATCATGTTCAAATGGCCATCCCAGATTTAATAGTCTACAACAAAACCCTAAGCAGGTCAAATACATGGTTCAGCAACTCCTAAAGGCCTTGTCTGCTTCTTCGGGGCTTATCGGTGGCGGCTGGTGCGGGAGAGCTCCCAATGAAAACTGATTTACAGCTCTGGAGCTTTGTGGTGACAAAGGAGGGCCAGGTCCCCCAATGCCTCTGGATTTTTCAGATCCCAAATGATATGGTGGTTCTGGGATAGAATCTCTTACCCTGCCATCGACACAAACAGGTCACATTGTCTGTGAAAGCCTGCACAGGAGTCAGAGAACTCTCTCGCTCCCTCTCTGGCTTAGTCAGAGCCAGGTTTTTATTGAGTCGAGCTCTCTAATTGGACACAAATCATGTGATCATGCTCAGAGTATATTAAAAACAAAACAGAGAGGGCCCAGGTTTGCCCCACACCAGGGCTGTTACAGGCTTAAGTTTCAGACATCTCCCGAATACAAAATGAATTTTATATTCTTTACTGGCAGAAGTTCAATGGGCGGTGGTGGCGGTGGTGGCAGCGGTGGCGGTGGCAGTGTGGGGGTTGGAGAGGTGGGGGTGGTGTTGAACACACACACAGACATACACGCACACACACGCACGCAAATCTAGTTTCATGCTAGCTGTGTCTGTTGTGAAGCAATGTGTTGGCTAAATAGGACAAGTCAGGTGAGTTAACATCTCCTGGCAGCCTGATTGAAACCGTGGCTCCACAGACCAGAGCCCTGTCCAGATCTCAGGAAAGTGAATTATATACAATAACACTTACAGTTTCCTAGTACTATTAGATTTGCCTTCTTACATAAATGCTTAAGTTATGATAGAAAACAGGGCCGTGTCAGTTCCCCTCAGTCTCAGCACATTCGCTATTAGCATAAGAAATGCTGCTTAAGGCAGACCTAGTCGGGCTTGAAATTTCTGAATTAATGGATTTGATTTCCTCTTGAGACAAACCATCAGCCTTGCAGTAATGGAAATAGATATAGTTGGTAAAACAAATAAAACGCTGGCATGCAGATAAAATGGGTTTCAGTTTAAAATAGTAATGTTGTAATTGAAGCGAACAATCACAGGGCTGCTCCTAGGCACAAAGAAATGCCATGAAAATGAAGTCATGTTTTTGTTAAGTATAGTCATTTCATGAAAACGTGGAGCTGCAGATGTCATTGTCTGCCAAAGGGAAAACTATACTTATTCTTCTATACAAAGATCATTTAATAACATTTGGCTAATTTTAATAATAATTGCTAATATTAACCCCGTGTTTCACCGGGGGCTTAAAGACAAAGGCTTCTCAGTTCTCCCCGTTCTGTTGGTAGTGAGCCAAGGAGGGCAAGTTCCTGGAAGAGCTCCTGGCAAAGAGGTCTCAGAATTCCCCACCCCCAGCAGCCCTCTCCTTGTTAATGTCTTATTTCTCTCTCTTTGTTGAGCATCTGTTATCAGAAATGGAGCCTGGTAGCTGGCAATAGGAGGAGATGTGGGAGGAAGGGGGGAGAAGGCAGGACACCCAGGACAGAAAAGTGGGCTCCAGAATGTTTACTTCTGATCTCGCTCCCCACCCCCACCCCGATCTGTTTCAATTTGTCTGTGAGCCATATGAAATGCAGAAGAGAAACTTCCATTTTTAGAACTTGAAATCTTTTCATGTGCGTGAGCGCGTGGGCACACACACACACACACACCCAAGGCAGGCAAAACCAGGGATGTCACTAGAACACAAATACCTCATGGGCTCTGAGAAGACAGTGACACAAACACACTTAAGCAGAACACTCCACTGGGTTGCAACCCTTGCTCTGCCCTCCTCCTTCTCCATTTCACCGCACTGCAGGAAGAGGCCTGCCCTGTGTTTCCTCTCCAGGTTATCGTAATTAAAACAGTATTGAAACTGTGGGATTTTGTTTGGAAATACACTGTGCTTTGTGCTTTCCAAGGCTGACTGGCTCACACAGCCTGTTGGACTCATTCAGCATCTTCTTCTAGCAGGGGAAGCACCTAAGGTTGAAATACATATACTTCAAATCACATTCATCCCAGAGCTACAGAGGAGATAGAAACCAAAGGGCCCCTCCCCCACCAGGCCCCCATGTCACCCCCACTCCCCAGAGAGTTGTGCTGTGACTTCCTGCGAGAAAAAGGTTAAATGGGCCAGCTCTGAGGCTTGGATTGAATCCAGAAGAAGGGCCTCTTTCTTTCTGTCCCTCAGCCAGTTACAGTAATTCATTCCCTAAGGCTGCCTACCTGTGACAGTCACAGGTGACCTCCAGCCTGCTGAGCGCTGATGATTTCCCCTTCCTGTCTCCCAAGCACGCAACAACTCCTTCCAGAAGACAAATGCGCTGCAGGCCCAGGACAGATCTGGAGAGCAGGGCACAGGCAGGCAGGCAGGCAGGCAGGCAGGCTGTATATGTCACTAAGGCTTGCCTGAAGAGATTTCACTGCCTCCTTCACACTCAGTGCTCATACAAACACACCCACACTCAACACTAAATTCCCCACACAGGAGCACAGTCCTCTTCTATTAGGAGACATTTTAAAACATATTAGCACCCTCCCCCAAAGCTGTCAGCCTAACCGTGTTTATTACTTTCGTTGCTGTTTTAAAACCTCTTCTAATGGCTTCCAAGGAGACAGGGCACTTCCTGGAGGATGAATCACACCCTTCTGCTGGTGAGGAATATCCACATCTGACAAAGACTTGAGTCTTTCACCCCCCCTCTTGACACAGCGGCTGGTGACACATAATGTACTTTTTTTTTTCTTTTGACAGAGTAATAAAAATCTCATTATCTCTGAATAGGCAGCAATTTCGTTATCTAATCTTTTTACCAAAAGGTTAGTTAATTAATCAGAAACAAATCCTGATTATTATTTCAATAGAATTAGCAAGACGAATCACCAGAGTGCAGCTAAATAGGGCCAGCCTGCGGTTTCACCTGCTTATCGCCATTCAGGCCCTAGCTGCCAGGGCCCCTCCAGGCACCCAGCCTTGAAACAGCAGCCAGCAGATGGCTGCTGGGAGTGAGCAAGCGGCCAGCCTGCCTGGGCTCTAATGCCTGTGATCACATTACCTCACCGAATCCGTTACCAGGGTAACTGTTAAATTGCTGTGAAAGGCATGGTAATAAAGTAACCTGTCACATCGACAATAAAAGGAGCAGAATTTTCCTGTTCACTGAACTTTGCAGCTCATCAATAGTCTCTTGATGGAGAAATTCCCTACTTCTCCCGGGGTCAGCCAGAGAAATCCTTCCATACGGTTTCTGAAATGCAAACAAAAGTTCATGTAAACACAGGAAAGGTAGAATTAAAAGCTGCCTTCTTAGCTGCGTGGAGCAAACGCTTGCTTCTCCCTACTGTGGAGTGGGTTATGGGAGTTTGAAGAACATCAGATTGCTCCCTTTATTGTTGTTGTTTTTAATTTAAACCGTGCTACATAAAAATAACCTTTGAAAGAGAAAGACAGCTGTAATTAATACGAGACTGAGAAAACCAAACGCAAGGCAGAAAAATAGAAATAAAAACCTCCTAAGATTCTCTTCCTCTTGCAGATCCTATCTCATAGGCTGTTTTCACTAAAGGGTCATGGTTCTTTAAAAATTTGGATTTAAGCATAAAAATTGGGGTGGTGGTGGGGACATGGCAAGCCTGAGTTTTCTCAAGCAAGCACCCCCTCCTGCCCCATTCCATTATCTGTTGTCAGTTGTAACTACACAGAGATGAATGTTCACTGAGTGTGTCTTGTGGCCATGTCCCCTCCTCTGAAAATGCCCTTCATAGCTCTTCATATCATGAATTCTAGCGGCAACACTATGAGGTGTGAGATTTTGACTATAATTAAAGGAGGTTGCTATAACTAATGGTAAGAAAAGAGAATGTCCAAACTCTAAGAGTGAGGAGTAAGCAGAAAACTTTATTTCCTTCAATCACATTTTGAAGCCAGCCCTGTGGGAATTAGGGTATAACACCTAACCTTCATTACTACACATTTGTAGTCTTCACGCTTGGGATCCATTTAGTGCTGTCATTAATTAGGCAGTGTTAACCTAAGAGTACCTTAAGACTTGCCGATTTTGTTTCTGGGCATGGTTCTTTTCCTCCATTTGGCTAGCAGGTGACATTTACAGCTTGTTACCAAAACAACAAAACCGTAGACAAACAAAGAAACAAACCACCATTTTTTTTGACCAGTCCATAGCTGACATGAACCACAGTTGTAGTGGTAGCTACAACCCAGGTAAAACTGGCTCTGAGCAAGCATGGTCTTCAATGTCCAGCTTCCATCTGTGGTTACCACAGAGCCTGAATTGTCATCATACTGGTACTTTGATTGTCACCTTAGAGAAAATGTGGCTGCATGTGGGAAAATGGATGTGGCTTCCCAGTAGAGAATGAAGGGTAGGTCTAAGTGTGCAGGGAGAAGAGGAAGCCCTGAGTGAATAAAATCCTGAGCAAATGTGTGCTTTGACATAGGCAGGGTCATGTCAAGGGCTATAGCCTCAGACCCACGGGAAAATGACAAAGGACCCTGGCATGAGGCTCAGAAGATAGCAAAGCCTTTCTAGGGGAGCAGGGTGCAAACAGTAAGAGTGTTTACAGAAAGTAGCCATTGTATCTTCCTCCCACCTGATAGTTATAGCCTGAAGTCTGCTTCCCTAACAAAGACTGTACTTACTGAGATTTGCTCAGCCTTTCTCCCAGATCCAGCTATATGCCATTAACCACAGTTCCTTATTTATCTCTATGTGATAACACTGCCTCCTTGTTTACTTCTATGCCATAAACCACCTGTCTGTTCAACGGGGTATCGTAAACAAACTGATCTTCCAGTGTGCTGTGGTTTCTCCAGACAATAGGCCAGACCATCCAATCCCAGCTTTCTGCCTGTCTGTCCATCTGTCTCTTATTTCTTTGTTTTCTTGCTATCCTAGTCAGGTCTACCTCAGGGAACCATGCTTAGATATGGCACTCATGATATCCAAGTTTGTTTTAAAGTTAAAAATATGTCTATAAGTTGAAAATAGTTGTCCAACACTAAACGTCGGTACCAGTAAACACACACACAATGTTCATGTCAAGAAATGTATTATATTACTGATCTTTAAAGCATTTTTTCAATTCACACTTTCCACTCTTTTGAAGAGAAATGTTCCTAGAAGTAACTATTTGTGACAGACAACCCACTTCATACATGCTTCCACCTTGTAAAGCTTTTTCCAGATGCCTGGGCAGGGCAAAGCTTTCTCTGCATCAGAGGTGTTTAGCTACATTTGGAGGAATAGGGGCTAATGGACATAATAGAGTGGAACACAGTGAGTCACATAAGTGTGTGAAGAGGATGAGTGTGAGAAGGTGGGCAACGATGGTGCATATTCAGCCGGATTCTCTCTCTAAGAACCGTGCTGACTGGATGTATTGTTTCTGTGTAGGTATGGAGAGGTCCCTGTGGTCAGGTCAGATATTGTGATTTTTCCAATAAAACTTCCAACAGGACGTTTAATATGAAGCTACAACTTTTGAGGTTCCCTTACATCAGTTTTCTAGGCTTACGTAGAATGCACATAGACTAAGTGGCTTAATGAAGAGGAATCTATCTGGGATCAGGTGTCTGTAGGACTCCTTTACCCTGAGAACTCTCTGACTGACTTGTAAACCAGTGTCTTTCCCTTCTGCCCTTGGATTATTCTTATGGCTTTGCTCTAATTTTTTTTTTCTTTATAGAGGAAACTGTCATGTGAAGTCCTTCATTATAACTCAATTTTCTGTTTAAAAACTTTATCTCCTAACACATTCACATTTCATAAACTGAGAATTAAAACTTTATGTGAAAATTGAGAGTGGAGTGAGACATAATTCAGTCTATAACACCAATATAGTGGATCCAGATAAAGCTCTGCTCTAAGATGAGTCTTGGCATTGTTGATCAGACTATGGCTCAGTGAGTAAAGATGCTTTCTGCCAAGACTGATGACCTGAACTCCTGAAAGTTAACTACTGACCTTCACAACAGTGTGTATGAATGCATGCGCACACACACACAAACACAGATAGATAGATAGATAGATAGATAGATAGATAGATAGATAGATAGATATGAAAGAATTTAAAAGACAGTCTGAAAGCTGATGTGTTCTGTCCATGCCCTAGAGCTATATGGAAGGCCCATTTTTACAAGGATGGAAGGATCGGCTGGGTTATTTAATGAAAGATATTTCTACCCAGTAAAGCATTCAGAATATGGCCTGAGAATTAGAGCTTTGGGACAGATTCACAGAAGCTTGGGAGCAGGATAGGGTAGAGTGAAATCGTGGAGAAACAGAAACATGATCTGACCAGAGAGAGTAAAGAAGATGTGGCTGAGCAATGGTGTCCATCTGTAGGGTTTCCCAAGCTCAGAAGTGAGCGAACCGGGTGCTTTAGATGGCAGAGAAGCATGAGAACATAGCAAATCTGGGCTATCTCCTCTTCTACCACAGTCTCAAAAAGCTATAATATCTTTCATGGGACCTCAAAGCACAGTCCACAGGCTTGCTCCACTTTCATAATGTAACCTGGGGAGATGTGAGGAGATGACTCTGGATCTCCCATAGGGCATCTATGGCACATCACAGAAAGAGTTCCATCTATATTCACCTTGGTGATCAATGATATTTTATTGGGGTTACAGTAACATGAGTGAGGAGTTGCTAAAAGAATTGTAGATTATACAAAGATGTCTGTACCACCAAAAGGACCCACACTGGAATGAGTGACAATTGTAAAGCTTCATCACTATAATCCCACCCTGAGAAGACCTCTTGCCTCCTACATAGTTTAGAACCTACAAGACCCTGGCATGCTGCATGAATAAGCAGTAGCTAAAGTCTATTGATAGCCCATGTCCTCCTCTCCCTCATTTTATAAGGGAATACAAATATTTCATTCCTACAAACCTACCTGAGACTGTATTATTATTATTATTATTATTATTATTATTATTATTATTATTAATGGAATGACTATGAGGCCAAGATATTATTTAGGTCACCATAGCAATTGGTGACAACTATTTTGCCTAGAGGAAAAGACAGCTCCCTAGGGTCACCTTGGAATTACCTTTGTTTTCCTGTCAGTGAAGGGCTCTATGGCTACAACCATAATTGAAACTTGTCCAAACAGTGCTGGGCTCTATATTTGTTCATGTGGTGCTACTTCTGCTGCAGAGGTCATTGTGAGCTTCCTGAGAAGTGTCACACGAAGTGGGGGACACCATGAAGACGTTTGTCACATGGACATCACCTACTCATAGCTTCCAGTGGAAGATGATGAGAGGAACTATAAAGAGAAGCTGTGACAGGGATTTCAGAAGAAGAGCAGTGTCAACAACAGTAGGCAGTATCTGTCGAGGAAAGCGCCAGGCAGCATGTGAAACAAACCTAAAAAAGTAGTCACGTTGCCTTTGACCACTGAGTGTGTAAGGGTGCAGATGCTGAATGTTTGGGAGTGTATTGCCATGGCAGTGTGCAGAAGATGCTGAATTAAAACTTTAAGACCTAAGTATTGGAAATCCATTTCAGTCTTGCTCTGGGATAATGATTCATTTCTATCTGCCTGTCTCTTTGGGAAAAGGAATGTTTACCATGGTTCTGTCTCTCACTCTGCTGGACGTATGAAATGAATAATAAAAGATACTCAGTTGAGTTTCCCTGGAATCACAGATGAGTCTTTGGGCTTGGACTTTTGAATGTTGTCTTGTGTGTCAAGGAATGCATGAAGGCATTGTGTATTGTGAGGTTGACCTGAGCCTGCAGGGCCAAAGGCAGAATGTTAAAGTTTGGACATGATGTGAGTATATCATTGTATCCTATAAGGGTTCATGGGTTGGAAACTAGAGCTTCAGGGTGGGATGTGAGAAGTAGTGGAACAACTGAGAGATACAACCTAGTAGGAGTTTGTTGAGTCATTGGCTACGTATCCTGGAAAGAGGTGAAAAGTGTTTCCAGAAGACTCCTCAGTTTTTGTTACAAGAGGGCCACTCCATAGCACCTGAATTCCTAGCTGATAAGGACATCTTTTACTCTCTCGAGTTTTACAGATACGATGGAGATATCAACAGAGCCGACCTCGTGTTGGTGTCACACTAGGCCTTCAACCTCAAGAAGAGAAAACAAAACAAAACAAAGCAAAACCTTTATTTAGCCCAATATCCTAGCTTAGTTTCTGTTGGTGTGATAAAACACTATGTGTAAAAATAGTTTGAGGGAGGAAAACATTTGACTATTATCAAGGAAAGCCAAGGTGGGAACCAGGAAGCACGAACTAAAAGAAACTCCAGAGAAGAATGCTTGCTTCATCTGGGTTGCTCAGCTACCAATCTTAAAAATTCCAGGGTTACGTACTTAAGGATGGTATTTCCCACAGTGAACGGCGGTTTTCTGGGTCAATTAGCAATCAAAAAATAAAAAATAAAAAATACCCTCACAAACATGATTCCCTCCTCCTAGGTATGTCTAGAGATGGTTGTTTTAATAAAAATATCCCAAACAGAGATAGATACTTGAATACTTTGTCTCCAGTTGGTGGTTGTATTTGAAGAGTGTTAGTAGATTTTCTGTAGCTCTGATAAGACACCATGACTAAAGTAGCCAATAGAAGAGTTTATTTGTAGTTTATAGTTTCAGTGTGTTAGAGTCCATGATCATCATGATAGGGAGCATGACAGCAGGCAGGCAAGCATGGTGCTAAGCAAAAGCTGAGAGCTTACATCCAGAAACACAATTATAAGGCAGAGAATGAGAAGGGTACGGGCTTTTGAAACCTTTTATACCCAGCCTTCAGGGACATGTCTCCTCCCACAAGGCTGCCCCTCCTAATCCTTCTCAAAGAATCCTTTTCAAAGTGGGGGCCAAACATTCAATTGTATGAGCCTATCACTACCATTCTCACTCAAACTGTCACAGGGAGGGGGGATCCAGAGGCATGATCTTCCAAGAAAAAGTAAGTCATGGGAGGGTGGGGTGTTGGGAGCCTAAGGACTCATGCCATTTTTAATGTGTTTTCACTGTTCTCTGTTTGCAGTTCAGACTACAAGCTTTCAGCCTTTGCTCCAGCTGCCTGCCTCCTGCTACCTCTATTCTGTCAACATGAACTCCTATCCCTCTACAACCATAAGCCAAAACAACTCTTTCTTCTATAAGTTGCTTCGGCCATAGTATTTTTTCACAGAAATAGAAAAGTAACAAAGATACCTGGTTTATGTCAAGGAAACAAAAACTAACCAGTACAGTATAGCTACTTTCTTATAGTGATAAAATCTGTTCAATCCTTCTACAGTTTAGGTCTTCAATGTTCTTTAGATGTCCAAGTGTTAAAGGCTTTGTCCCCAGGCTGTAGCACTATTGGGTTGGAGTAAAATGTTCAGGAGGTGAGTCCTAGTAGAAAGAAGTTAAGTTACTGGAGACATATCCTTGAAGAAGATATTGGTACCCTAGATCCCTTATCTTTCTCTCTCTTGGTTTCTTACCCATCATAAGTAGGCCTACTTCACTTTGTCCTTACACCATGATGTATCATACTTTATAGACCTCAAGCAATGGGACCAAGTAAACATGAACTAAATCTTCTGAATCCAAGAGCCCACATGCATCTTAAGTTGATTGCCCTTGTTATTTTATCACATTGAAAGAAAAATAACATAAACACTTTGAATATCAGGTAAGTTACCCATCTAGTGTCTTGAAAAGTTAGTTATGTAATATAAGTAACTACGCTATGAATCTCTTCAGCTTATTGTTTCTGTTTTAAGCAATTTAGACATGTCACAGTGAGGAAATACTTTACTGACCTTGACTCTGTAAAGCAGAAGACACTGATAAATTGAGTTATATCTTTGGAGGATGAAGACACAGCTTGGTGACAAAATACTTGTTTAGGATGCATAAGGCCATGTGGTTTGTCCCCAGTATAAAAAAGAAAAAATGAAAAAGGGAAAGTCATGGGGTTTGTGATTCCCAGAAGTGCATAAAACTTTGAGAAGTTAACTAAAGGTTCTGTGAATGTGTGATGCACGTTACTTCTCTCTTCAGTGGGTAAGACCTCTCTGCTCAATGCACTGGACATGAAATAGCGTAGTACTCTATTTCTATCTCTCTGAGAAGGTCCAGAGATGAAAGAAAATAAAGTTTGAACAAAGTTATGTCATAGGACGACAGCATCAGTAGAGTTTTCTGGATTTCTGGATCTACGGTAAGTTACTAGGACAAAGTTGGGCTTTTTTTATTTTTAATGCTAAAATTTGTGAATTCATGATTCATTTGGGCAATGTTGTGTTGTGTTTCCCTTTTGCTACTGTTACCATGAAAACAAACAGAAAAATAAAAGTGTCAGTGTGTTCATTTTCCAGGTTTCTAAATAAATGATAGTTCATATCCTAAGCTAGTCTTGGGACAGAGGTGCGTAAGATGTGGTAATAGTTAAGAGGGAAAGTTTTTCCAGGAGTTGTATACAAAAGATCAGAATACCAGTAATAAGTAGCTGCCATTTCAAAGCGGCAGCAGAGGCTTAAGTAGGTAGAAACCCTTCGGATATCTTTCTAGCATCAACCCATCAACTTCTCTGTGTGTGTGTGTATCTCCTTATGTCTCCCATCTCCCTTTGTGCCTCTTTCATATTTCTGAGGGGAAAATGGATTTATTCACATTTTCTCATTCTATTCCACTGAAATGCAGCAATGTCTCCATAGAGCCCATTATGCTGAGTTAATTGATTTTCCTAATCAGACATTTTGGAGAAACAATTGAGCTTTGTGAACTTCTGGATGCCTTCTTACTAAAGACTTGAGAGGCACACTCTGTACTTTGGATTTCTAGACTTCTTTTATTGGCACGGATATAAAGACAAGTTTTACGTTTTGTTTTTTCCATGTCTTGTGCTCATCCTAAGGCATTCCTTGTAATGACCATTCTGCTCTGAGCCTCTGAGATTAAGCAATTCAAGACCTTAATGCCTGAAACAATTATCTAAGTCCAAATGGAGCAATCTTAATTGTGATGCATATAAACTTAAAGCAAGTTCTCTTTTCCTTAATGTAAAAAAAGATATTTGATTTGCTGATCATTACGAGATCATCATAATCAGCATTTACAGTAACTTGCCTGAAAGTCGTGGCCAAGCCTGAAAAGAAGTATGTGAATGATAATAAGCTAGACCTATTGGTTTGATGTGTTCAGTATACAGAAAAACAGAAATAGCTCTAGGTGTGTGTGTGTGTGTGTGTGTGTGTGTGTGTGTGTGTGTATGTACGTGGGTGTAAGTGTATGTGCCTTCAAATTCCCTTTTGCCCTTTGACTCAGTGATGACAAAGAAAACTACTACTATTTAAAATATTTGAGTTTGCAAAAGTATTCTATCCATCTGTTCTTATTCTTCCAATCTTGCATTACTAAATTTAGAGGCAGCCACGAGGTGATAAATTAATTCTAGTACTTTGAAACATTGTTGATGCTAAAATGTCCTAACTCCTACTTACAGGTTTCAAAAAGCAAAGTGGTTACACATAAGTGAAAAAACATAGCTATAGCTTAAAGAATCCATTCAGGTAAGTCTTATGTGTTTAGCTATAGGAAAATATATAGTATTATTTAGGCATTTTTTCAAAAAAGAGACTGTGGATAACTTTAATTCAGTTTCCTATCTAACCTCTATGGGCAGACGTGAATAGAGATGAGGTTCTGTCTCTAGCTTCAACATCTCTAAGCCAATAGCTCTTTCCATCATCCATCTGTGGAAGTTTACGTGAACTTATCATAATATGCAAACATTCTTCTGTTCTTTCTATCTTTCTTCATGAATCAATTTCTTTTCAACTACCCAAATGTAAAGGATGACCAACGTAAGGCCACTCTTGGTTTCTAATCTCTTGCTTTTCAGAGCTGCTTAGTCAAGTCTAGCAGGATACTTTAACTTCTGAGTCTCTAAATCCACCTTCCTCAGTAATCCCTGGGACAATACTCAGTTTTCTGTTTTTGCCTTATGTTAATAAAGCAATAAGCAATCTGTTTGCCACAATGAGCAATATGTTTGTCAACCTTATCTTTTAAGAAATGTTTTATCCTCTCAAGTTGACAGATTTGTAAAGGGTTTATGCTACCTCAATTGGAGCTAATTAAACATACTATCCAGAACCTATCATTAGATGTGTTAAATAATAGTAAATGATACTTCCTATCTAAAACTTATTTTATGCTCAATATAGTCATGTCCAGCTGTGGTTTTCATCCAAGAAGACATAGTCCACATAATATTCAGCACCACGCTGAATTCTTGCTTCTCTTAGGATTCTGAGCATGCTCTTTTCTGGTTATCACACTGCTTCCTTAAACTTAAAAAAACTTGGAGAAAAAAATACTAAAGGCCTTCTATTTATCACATCCTATCAGAACAGCTGAACCAAGTAATGCTAATAACGGAAAACATTTCAGTGTTCGTTGGATTTGGTGAGGTAAGATGGATTCACTGAGAACCAACTATGAATTAAACAAAAATAGACTGAGACATAGAATACAGGGCCTACATGAGTTTCTATAGCTAACCTGGTAACTGGGAATCTGATCACTGCTCATTTTATTTGTAAGAAGCATGTGGGTCAAGTTGTACTTTCTTTGTTTCTAAGTCATCAATGATAAGATCCTTTAAAAGGATTTTCTATAACCTTTCAATTAAGAAAAGAAAGGTTAAGGGAAGGGATGGAGAGTTAGCTAAGCATTTCTTGCTCTTGCAGAAGACCTGAGTTTGATTCCCAAAACCACACCGCAGACTAGATTCCAAGCCCAGGATATTTGCTTCTGTCTTCTGACCAGTTAAGGGCACTAGGCACTCATATAACACACATACATACATACAGGCAAAATGCTCATACACATAAAACAATAAAAGAAATAACTTTTTTTTTAAAGGAAAAGCTTAAATAATTCACTAAACAAAGTGAATGGAAATATAAATTTATCAGCTATAGATATCTTGGATTGCTCTTGTGTTTTCAGGGATCTATTTAAGCACACAAAAAGAAATATATTCTTCAAGTGCAATATACTTTTGACTTTCCCAAGAAAAACTTCAAAGAAACCTATGTCAAGAAATCTGCCTCCCTATCTGTGGACATCATGCGAATGCAGGAAAGCCACGAAGAACAGATCTGCCACAAGCAGATTCAGACCACGGAGGTTCATTCTAGATTTCATCCTCCACCCTTTGTCTTCAGATTTAAACATAAAGATTATTTTTAAGACACTGAAATATTCAAAAGCGATTTATTTCCACCACGTCTTCCTCTCTAACTAAACCAAACATGAGTGTCATGACCGTAACGGGGTAAAATTCATACATAAAACAGCTTCTCATTTAGGCTCAGTTCCTGTTTTTGTTTGATGAGTCAAAAATCCACAATGCGAAGTTGAAAAATAAAAGCTCCCTATAACTTACTTGGGCGTTTTGAGAATGTTGGCTGCGTATCCATATTTATTTCAAAAATTTTAAAACCAGGAGAGCTTTATGTAACTTCCTCTTCTCGGGCAATTAAGTAATTTCTCAAACACCTTTTCATTATTATGTGTATTTAATTTCTTTCTCAGGGTTCCCTATAACAAAGCCTTTTCTTTTGAGAAATAATGTTTCCCACTACAGCCTAACTTCAAAGTTTGTGTCTAAACAGATATTTCTCTGTTAGAGCTTTGAGAAACACTGCTTTATTTGTATGTAGTTGAGAAAGTAGAAGATTGTGGGAATCCAGGGTTGGAAACATTTCCATCTACATGAAGGTAACTGACATGTGAGATACCCCACATGCAAGATTTTTGTGAATTATTATGACACCTATGAATAGGCTATGCTAGGCAAACAACCCAAAGCATTATTTTTAGGCTAGGGAATGTAGCTCATCGGTAGAGAACTTGTCTTCCCATGTTCCAAACACAGCCCCGAAAGAGAAACAAATCAAAAGTAAGTAAAATCTGTCAGAATTTTTTTTTTTTTTTTGGCTTTTTATATACAAAGTTCCCAAATGAGGGCACAGCAGGAGGACAGAAATGCCTCTCACTCAACTTAGGGGACTATGATTACCAAATTTCACTCTCACTCAAATTCTCTTCGCTTTGCATTGAAAATAATAAGTGGTACATTTATATTTTACATCCTACCCATAGAAAAGTGTCCTATTTTCTATTTGCGTGTGTGTTAATTTATATTTGCATTTTGCAATCTAGAAACCAAGGTGGATGTAATGCATTAAGCTAAGAAAGAGTTTTGATTATTACGGATAATTTTGAGTAGGGTTCATAATGTTCAGGTGTGAACAGAACACCCCTCACCCCCTCACCCGCAGACATACTTGTATTGACTCTGTTGTCTTTCAGAACATTTCTAAGATCCCGAAAGAAACAAGGTGTGTCAGCAGTGCTGTAAATACAGCCTCTTAGAATCACAGGGAATAATTATTTCAGCCAGTTTTACATTTTAGTAGAAACATATGCAGCAGCAGCAGCTGCGTGCTGGAGCTTGGAGGCCAGAGATCTTCTGGAACCCAGTAAAAAAAAAAAAAAAATAGTGACTCGCATTCAAAGTACCAAAGACTCACTTTTCCTTATTTGTGAATTAAGCTCAGACTTCGGGAGGATCAAAAAGACAAAGAAGCATATTGTGCTTTCAATCTGATGATCTTCAACAGAACTCGAAGCAAATTTTGATGGAATTAATTACATACCCAAATCCTTTAATAATACCGACAAAGCTTTCTTTTCTGTAGTAGTCAAGTAGCATCCTTTCAAAAGTTATTTTCTATGTATCTTCTTAACATTAGGGAACAAATTCAAAGCTGTGGTGAAAGATGAAGCAGAAAATATATTCCTCCGGTGTTGACTCTTCCCAAGTCCCCCAAGTGTTGCTCCCATGCACTGTGGCAGCTTCAGAACACTGCTCAATTATCACCTGCTGCCATGAGGGATCGTGTTTTAATCTGTATATACACCAAGTGCTAAAATGAAAACATCACATTTACAAAGTCAAAAGATGCTGCATTTTACAGGAGGATGCCGGCAGTTGCTGCAGTCCTGTCGCTTGCTTGCCATGATGGGAGAGAATAGGACCCATCTGTGTATAATGCCACACTGCCCCATCATGAATGCCACAACTAATGGGAAAATCACCACCCTCGACTAGCAGAGTGGAGAAACCTAAGAACTCCATGCAGCCAGGTATTTAACGGTAGCTTTCATCTGTCACAAGATGCACATTGGTACTTCATTGCCTTTGTGGAGAACCTGATTGTTTCCGTTGACTGTAGAAGGAAGAGAAATATACCAGAAAAGCTGAGCTGAGCCACCTACAGAATCTGGAATTCAAAAGAGTGGCAGTAGTCCTGCAAGGCTTTTCAGAAATGAAAATTTCTTTGGGATAGAATGGGGGGCCACAGTTAGAATCCCAGAATCTAGATGCAAACAAGATCCCATAAAACTCCCTCACCATCTAATGACTTGCAGCAACCCACCTTCCAGCTATGTGAATTATCCATAGCACCTCAATAAAAAACCATATTACTTTGACATCTAGCATGATTAAGGTTTTATATAGGCACTCGATTAAAGCTTTTTGAATTTGTCATCACATTTCTTTGGGCATTGGGTTAGTATATTAACACAAACAAACAAATAAGCAAAAAAACCCAGCATGTCAATTTAGAGTATTCAGGGAGAGACACTAGACAAAGTATAATATTGACCATAAAAGTGCTTTTAATTTTTGGGGGATCTGTAGCAAAAAGACAAAGACCCTTCTGGCTTCAGTTGTCTTGCAGCATCCCAAGTGAAGGAGAACCCTTACCCTCAACTTTATCAGTCTGTGGCGTTAGCTTCCGGGTATTTGACCACAGGGCATTAGCATCTGAATTTTATGTAAAATTCCTGTATTGATTTAAATTCTCACAAAAATATATCCACATAAGCAGATAGGTGTATAATCAGATGACCGTCTTATACTGGTTCCCCAGATGTGACCAAGCCAGTTAGTGATTTGTTCTGTTGTGAAGTAATCATCTATCCGTTCCTGTAAGAGAACTTCAGCATAACTGAACTTTGTCTTACAGAGAAGTGAGAATCCTTCAGTGTCTGACTGTTGCTACACTGCTGTTTAAGTCACCCACCAGCCAGACTGGAAGAGTGAGCCCTTCTGGGTGCAGTTTCCTACACTTTTGTCTACATTTTTAACAGGAGAACATAAAGACATGGGTCTTTGTATTCGTTACCTTTATCATGGCTGTGATTAACCACTTGACAAGAATCAATATCAGGAAGAAAGTTTAAAAAGGGATATGGCCCACTATGTTGGGAAGGGCCACATTGTCTCCTCAGGAAGCAGAGAAAAGACATGCATACAGGTTTGAGAACCTCAAGGCTCACCAGTGACCCACTTCCTCCAGCAAGGTTCCAAGTCCTGAAGCTTTCACAAGCTTTCCAAACACCACCACCAGCTCTGGACCAAGTGTGGAGACACGCCAGTCTACAAGGAATATGTCACAAGCAGAACACAATCGTCTTGGATCCCTTAGGCTCTGATAGACAAGAAAATGAGGCTAACATATAACAATAACCCACGTGTGAAATGATCTTCAAGTGTCCCTGAAGCTTCTACTTGAATCCTTCCTAGATAATGGGACATGGAGGACCCTGGATTATAGAAGCAGACGTTTTGATATCTCAGTGCAAAGTATGCAAGGATGTAGATCAAAACTCTGTGTGAAAGAAGAGTAGATTTGAGGTGTTTTTTTTTTTTTTTCCTCGAGAGATAGGCAGTATTTTGCTTCATTAGTGTGGTGGTTTTAACGAGAAATGTCCCCCATAGGTCCATGTATTTGGAAACCTTGTCCCTAGTTAGTGGTACCATTTAATGGAGGATATGGAACCTTTACAAGGTAGAGTCTTGCTTGATAAAGTACAGATGGAGAAGCATTTTAAGAGTTTATAGTCTTAACCCACTTTCTAGTCTCCCTCTCTGCTTCTTGGATACACATGAAAACATGACCAGCAAGCTTCTTGCTCCTGCGGTGATTCCTGTCCTGCCTTACCTTCATGCCTTCTCCACGTGATAGACTGCATTCCCTTTGGAACTTTTAGATAAAATAAATAATTTATTTTCCAACTTGCTTGTTGTGACATATTTTATCTCAGCATCAGAAAGTAACTACCGGAATGGCCATGTCTCCTATAGCTGTATGAGATAATGCTAAGTATTCAATAAATAACATAAATGACATGAATTAATATAGGCAGACATGAATATTAATGGCTATATTGGATAGAGAAAATGAGTGATTTGACTTGCTTTATTGATTGGTTTACAAATTATGTTTACTGTCATATAGAAATTGTGGCTGTCTTGAACATGGCTAGTTAATTTGCTACATTAATCTAAGAGTAAGGATCTTGATTTCTCAGGGTTGTATTAAAAGATAAAGAAGCCTGAGTTCTGTCTCACTCTGGTAGTTCAGAGATGCTGCTACTTCAGCAAAACTGTTAATGTCTACTGCCCTAAAACCTAATAACTCCCCACTAAAAAAATTGAAGTAGCATTTTCAGGTGGATGTCAGTAAAACTTTGGAGATAAATTAAGACTTTCAAACTGCCTGCCTAAAATCTCATAAAACAAAGTGAAAACAAGCCCATCACCTATAGAAAATAATATTCTAACCAGAAAGTACATATTTGACATCTTGATATGATCGTATATGTATGTATGTATTTTGTGCTTTACCTCTGCATGGAGTTAGGATAGAGGCATGCTGCAAATGAAATCTTGTGCAAAGCTGACTTAACTACGTGAAAGGTGATCACCCCTGATAATCTCTACTTATAAACAATTGGAAACCTCTACCCTTTCCATTGAAAACATCTGTAGTCTGGGAAAAACAAAAGACACACTGTCATCAAAATCGGAAATCCTGGAGCCTTATTCAGTCAGTAGAGAAAATGCAATCCAACTTCTGGTTGATGTTTTATTGATAGAAATCAGGAAGAAACCTTTCATGAACTTCTAATTAGTTTACCAACCAAAATGTTGACAAAAGCTCTAGCCCAACATTCTGGCCCCTTGGTCAAATGGGGACAGTTCCTGGTGGCAATCATGCTGGGTCATGAAACTAATTGTGCTTTGTGAGGGTGAAAATTCTCAGTTTCTGAGCCGGGCATAGCACTGTCTGACAGATAAACGTTCAAAATGTGGTGTGCTGTGCTCTTTCATCTCTGTCACTGGCTATTTATTCCGACTTAGCTTCTAAATTATTCATTTTCTTTAAGCAATCAATATTAATAATCTGATTTGCTCCCTGGCATTTGCAGTCACACTTCTGTTTAACTGACTGTAAATAAAGGTCACTTGGAGGCTTCCTGCTGCTGTTCAGAAGGTCCTTGCCTAATTAATTCCCAACATTTTTTTTCGCTGGGACTGTGATTAGCAGTTGCAATCAGGTTGGGCAATTAGCTGCCTCCTTGCACTGATTGGCTCTGTGCAACCTCAAGCTGAAGTTTTACTCTGCCATTCAGTCTTCTCTCTAAAAAGGAACAGGAGTAGGGAGGGTTTATTTTTCACTTCAAGGTTTACAAATTTACAGATAATTATAAAGGACATTATTAAACCCATCTACCAGCTGCTGCAGCCGTCTTCTCATTTAGGTCTTCAAGTCCTGAGCACCGTGAGTAGGTTGCTGATGTCCCGGGGGCAGGAAGGTTGGGACTCACTCCACTCTCCCGGCACACAAGCTCTTTGACCTTGAACAACTGAGTTTATGAAATCTTGCCAGTGTAGAATACTATTTTCTCAAGGTTTGTGGTGAAGATTAAATCACATTAAGTCCATGAGTGGATTCAACAATGCTAAGAACCAGATAGTTATTGGGTCGAGCTGCAGTAAAGAAAATAAATAGAGTTGTGGTGGAGAAAGAAAATACTGTGTAAACAAGCAAGCAAATCCATGAGTTGTGGCTAACCTTGTGCAGGAAAATCACTGGCTGCTAAGGGGGAGGATTTCACGTTAGGTCTGAGGGCTCTGGGAAACCCTGCTGAGGAAGGACATTAGCTTTTATGTGCTTCCAGAAGAAAGTATGCCTGTGTACTTGTAGCACAGTGAACTATGGGTGGCAGGAGGAGGGCCTGCTAGGAGACCACATTGGAACCATATCCTTTGGCTAGCTGGCCTGCACTGGGAACAGGATCTCAGAGTAGTCTGGGTCTGGATTAAAATCCTAGTTTATCCATTTATTAAATTCATTACAATGAGCAAATCACAATGTCTTCATGCCCCCTATTCTGACTGCAGAGGATTGGAAGATCCTCAAATATTTATATAGAAAACATTCAAACAAGGATTAAAACAAAACAAAACAAAACAAAACAAAACTAAGAACCCACCAATGTCGGCGACTATCTGTGAGTCCTGATAAAAAGTTCTGAGTCCATTATTTTTGGCAGGAGAGCTCTACGGTGTTCCAAACTCCCGCCTAAGCATGGGAACTGTATCGAGAGAGAAAAGGGGGTGATAGATTCTGATTGGAAGGGCACCCAGAAGTCCAAAATTGGCCCCGATTGACAGAAGTTTATATGAAGGGTTGTGGAAAGAGGAAAAGCATATGAACAGAATATTTATTAAGAGTCGCAGAGACCTAAGAGGGTAGGGTCAGAGGGAAGAGGAGGAGAACCTCCCCTACCAGTGGACTTGGGGAGGGCCATGGGAGGAGATGAGGGAGGGAGGGTGGGGTTAGGGATCGGATGAGGGAGGGGACTACATCTGGCATATAAAGTGAATAAACGGTAATTTATTAAAAAAATAAAATTAAAAAAAAAGAATTGCAGCAAGTATAACATCACTCTTCTGGTCATTTACCTGCCTGTGAGTTTATCTTTTAAACTCTTTCAGTAGGAGAGGATGGGAACTTACTTCCTGTTTGTATTATATACTTACTAATACGTGGAATGTGCCACTGCCACCTAAATGTAGTTTTAGCGATTCTAGTAGTGTCTGACATATGATAACGAATGGGTTATACTTACTATTGGTGGATATGTTAATAAAATTATGGGTTGCTGCATGACATGTTCCCCCAAATTGCAACATTATGTCCAAACTGAAATATTTGCCTCGTAAGAAGAGAGAGGCTCCAGAGCCTCAGACGATAAACAGAAGGTAGAGAAATTGCCACATGTACAGAAAGAACATAAGCATGGAAGGTTCCTTACTTACAATTGTATTCCTTACCTACAGGGCTCCTACCTACAGTATAAAAGGCTCCATCCCTGCCCACTGGAAGTAATACCTCACTCCTACTCCTGTTCGTAGTACCGGTATAAATTCATTGCTGCAACAATTTGAACATTGGTGAAATCTTTATGTTGAACTGTCATGGGTTTGCTTTCTGGGTTTTGGAGACACGTGTGTTGGTGTGTTTTGTGTCTCCCCAGGAAAAGTCTGTCGCACAGTGTGAATACGCTAAGCAGTTCTAAGGGAATTTTTCTATAAAGGTAGGCTATGGCTTGCAGTGCGGTAGATTGAAATAGGCAAGGCTAAGGAGAAGGATCAATGGGTGAGACTCTTACCATGCAAACATGAGGACCTGAATTGGATCCCCAAAATCCATGTAATGTCAGACATGGTAACATACATTTTAACCCAGCTCTCCAACAACATGAAAGGCAGAAGCAGAAGAATCCCTTGAAATCTGTGGGCCAGCTAGCTGGATGTACATAGTGAGAAACAAAACAAAACCCCTCCCTCTAACGAGGTAGCATCTATAAGGTGTGCCTAGTTTTGAAGCTCATCCATGTCGCCAATGTGAATCTAACCATTTTGAATCAGTTCAGGCCTCTGCCATTACCTGAAGACACTCTGCAGGGTACTAACATTCGAACGGTGTTTTGAGATTAGAATTGGTTTTGAAGGCAACATTCTTAATCCTAAAAGTGAATAAGAAGCAACCATATCCCAAAGGAGATCCGCACATCCACAGATTGGTGCCAAATATAACAGAGACAGCTGCAAAGGAGTTGGGATTCCTGGAAGATACATATTTATTAGAAAGGGCTTGAATATTAATCATAGCAATTTGAAGATAAAGCAGAATTTCTTTAGTGAGATATTCTCTTCAAAGTGTCTAATATGGGTATGCCCAAGGAAATAGCCCCTTTCTTTAAAAATCTTATCACTGTATAGTTGAAGGAAATACCTATTTCCATAGCTCCCCCTTTGCTGGCAGCTGCAAGCCAAACAAAGGCATCCTGCAAGAGCAGATTTTCCTTCCTGTACTGTTAGACTTGTTCTTTTAATCTCGCAGGGGATCTGACAGCTTTCTTCAACTCCTGAAGCATTCCTTCAGGAAAATGAAAAGCACAGTAAGAAAAAAGAAAGAATACTGATGAGCACCTGGCAGACTGAGATCTGCTACCAGGTTATGTGGTCAAGGTCTGCTTGCTCCCTCAAGAAGCCAAAGCTCAGAATTAGGATGGAGGTCATGCTTTCAACACTGCCTCTGTGACAGCTCAGCTAATGAATGCAAATGTTCAGCACAGCCCATTTACTGGACAGTAGCTGATTCGTATCATTGAGATGTATTATAGACAGTGTCAAGCATTTTCAATTTATGGACTGCATACACACAATTCATATAGCTATAGTCTTCTTGACATGCAGAATAGGCTTTTCTCACTATGTGCCCCTCACTATGTGCCAGGTGGCTAGGAAAGACATTTTGACAATTGACGCCATTTTGCCTCCAGATAAGTCTATTATTGAGCTCAGAAGATAATCAAAAGATTCTGTCATCCAACTGAACCTTTTCTCTAGTGACAACGTAAGGCAAAAGACAAGTAACTCCTACTCGGAAACTCATCAGCCTCTCTGTAGATCCAATCTCAAAGTTTCCTTCAGTCCATCTATTTCAGCTTTCCCCTGCTGGCAGGTATCTGCCAAGGACTTACTTTCTCACCTGTCCTTCTTAACAAGGCCAAAACTGTACCATGAACAAAGGGAAACAAGAAATAAGGTAGACTCTGGATTCCAAGAATAATAAGAGTTTTTTATTATTATGCACATCATTTTCTATGAGGATAAAAACATTCTCTTTCTGCTTCCTGCTGCTGATTATTAATATTCATTATTGATTTATCTTTTAGTAAAACAGTGGTTATTCCTAAACCAGCTGTAACTGCAAATCACCACACAGAAACTGGGATTTATTTAATTAACCTAGAGCACAGTGCCGAGCAATAGTTCCTCCATCCTAAACCTCCAAGCCTGCATAGTTTCCTCCCGTTCAAATTTCCCACATTATAGTTGCTTTTAATCACATCTTAGGTCTGGTTCATCTCTCCTGGTGGTTCCAACTCCTCTCCAGCCAATCTCTGCTCTCCAACTTCTCCTACTTGATTCCTTCTCCTCACCTCCGGACCAGGATGTTCCACCTTATTCTCTCCATTGTCCAGCACTGGCTGGTTGTTTTATTGACAATAGAGAGAACAAATGGTGGCATGTTTACACAAACTTGAAACAGGTGATGCTTAGAATAAACATCACAATGCAATGTCTGGATTGAAACCACATAATGGGGTAGAGAAATCAGCATTTGAAATAACAACGGTAAATTTTATATATTCCACAAGAACATTGTACCAACAGCTTCCAATATGATAGTTACTAGACACACATGGGCACTTAAAATATGGGTAGCTTGGTTATGGATCTGAGTTCTTAAATAATTTTCTTCATTAGACCATATTTAAAATGGTAATGACTACCTGTGTCTAACAGCTACAAAATTAGATTACTCCATAGATGCAAAATCTCTTAGAAGTCCGAAGAATACATTTAAATTATCCATTGAATTTTCCAGCTCTAAATGTCTTCTAGGAATTCCTTCGTTCTATACCTTGATCAAAAGTAACTTTGGTGATCTCAAAGTTTGAGGACACTATGATTTTTTTTTTTGTACCAGCTCATTCATGCACTTTTGTCCTAATGTTAGGTTTGAGGGTTAGAACTTGAAATGATGTGACTTCAATGATTCCTAATCTTAGATTGTTGAGTCTATTTCTGTGCCTCCATTCTGTAAAATGTGAAAGAATAAGGCCTTTGGGGATATCCACAATACCTTGGGTCCTTTTTGGAGCTTATCTGCTTTTTGGTGCTTTCCATAAAGTATTAATACTTTAGTGTCCATTAGTCTGGTACAGCTGCTACCTGTTGCATGATGTTGATGTGCTTACGGAGATAGGATGATTCTGGGGCTACTTTTTCTCAGTGGGGTGTACCTCAACATTTCCTACAAAACACAATACCAGTGAGGTGAACTTTCAAAGTTGAAGGAGCCAGAATAATAAAATTCCACATCACCTGTTGAGTTTAATGAATTGTGTACTGTCACATTATTGCCTACATTAAATATTTGGGGAAACACTTTGCGGTGTTATGTCTGGACCCATGAGACAATCATTTGAAAAAGAGCCAATCTCTTGCCACCAACTTGATCTCACTCAATCTGAGTTGTGATACAGCTCAGTGCAGCACAATCTAACCCATATATGATAATATAACAGTAACTCCTCCAGGAAGAAGAGGTTACATTTAAATAATGTGGTTTTTTTAGAGGTAATTTCCTCTTTGGTCCTTGTTCCCATTTGGCTATTGTGCCCATCATGATATCGAGAAGAAGACACTGAAGACCTTAAACTTGTTATCCATGCTTGAGTTCACAATTTTTAATAAAAAGAAGAAGAAATAGCATCTTGTTCCTTTGGCTGTTTTTTTATTTTTTTTTTCTGGCTTCAGATTCCTCTGTGTCTTTCCCCAAGTGTCAGGGTTTCAGGTGAGAGCCACAGCACCCAACTTCAAAACAAAGTGTGCAGGAAATATGTAAGCTTTTGTTCCATACATGAAATTTTCTCTCATTCTAAGCAAGGAGCCTGGAACTTTTTTGTAAGAAGAGTGCTGTCTCTCCATGAGTGTTTGGTATAACAACAAAGGCCAACTTTCAACAATAGGGAGCAGTTCAGCCGTGGTGTGCCCTCTATCTGATCTCAGCCAAGTTAACCTACACAGAAATTATTATACATTTCCCTGAAAATTATAAAGTAATAATGCTTTATGAACAGTCCAGAGCACTAATTATTTTGCTAATTATACATTGACATTGCACCAGATATATAGGTTTTATTTTATGGTTTCTTCTCTTAGCTGGTATGAAGTCTGTTTCTTATTAATATTTAAATTTTTCCATTGCACTGCAATTTTTGAAACATACAAAAATAGATAGAAATTAATATGCAATCCTATAGAAGATGCAAATTTCACTATCCTTTGTAATTTGCTATGTATTTTCTCTTTCTTTTCTATTCATAGAAAAGGAGCCCTCTCATATAGCTCACTTTCCTTCCTGCTCCTCGGAGATTGCCAGCATCAGAAGTTGACAAAGAAGACAGGATGGCACAGCTTTGAGGCACAAGTGTCAAAGTCTGTCTTGACACATTACAACTATGACACATCCTGTAAGTGGTTAATTTCTGCTTCTTTGAGAAGTGGAGATAATCATAGGCTCTAACTCACATGACTACTGTGAGAACAGTATATGTCAATGTTCACAAAATTCCATATTATAGTCTGTAGGTTAACAGTCTTCACAATGATCATTAACATTATTAAATTTGTTGTGTGATTGTTTATTACAAACATTGTGGATTGATATTCATTATAATATATTAATCCCTCTACACCATGAACCAATAGATTCTCAGAAAAGAATGTAACTTCACGAGCCTGTCCTTCACTGGTGCTTCGATTTAGGCTGGCTTAACTTTGTGCAGGGCTTGTGCCTGTAGTCATAGCCACTGTGAGTTCATGTGAGCAACAACACGATTGTGTCCAGAAAATACTGTTTCACTAGAGACATACTCTAACTCTGACTCTTAGGATCATTCTGTCCCCTCTTCTCTGATAATTCTGGGACTTGTGGGAAGAGGGAGTGCTACTGCTGTCCCATTCAGAGCTGAGCTCTATACACGCCTCTTGTTCTCTTCAAAATGGCCAGAAGTGGGACTAGGTATTAATCAACATCTGTTGCAGAAAGTAGGTTCTGGGGTTGGAGTTGTGTGATGCACTAATCTATGTGGAAGTGTGATACTGTGTCCATTTAGCAGAATTAGTATTAGGTTATTAGAATTAGTATTAGGGTCTTCCCTATGGCCTATGGCACAGGTTGGCCATGAATTTCTGCCCCATGTATGAGTACCATCCTGTGGAGAAGGCTTTCAATCCAGCCAGGTAGTGGTTGGTATACCTGTACCATTAGTGCCACTTTTGTACCAGTAGGTATATATTGCAAGACAAATGGTTATTGTAGCTTAGAGGGTTTGGTGCTGGTGAGATTGTTGATTTTCTTCCCTGGCAGTGTTCACAGAAGCTTCCAACACTATGAAAGCTAACCAATAGGGAAGACACTTGCAAGTCAGCACCACTTTGATATCCTTATGTCTTATGACTCAAGTATGGGGGTGGTCAGCACTGAAGACTTACCATCAAGTTATGGAGGCTAACCAAAAACTATGACGAAAAATTGTAATGTTGTGGTGTCTCTGGGACTGTTGACCAACAACTCAAAAAAAAAAATCCTTTGCACAATATTTTTATTACACTTACAAAAATCATGTATATATTTTCTGAGATACATGTATACATTTTGTTTTTATTTACAATTCAGGAATTAGTATCACTCCAGATGTAGTAGGTATAGTGATTTTCTATTAAAATGAGTTAACTTTAAGGAGGTTTAGGTGTTGGCTGTCCAAATTCATGGTGAGCTTCTTAAGGTAGAGGAGGTGGGCATCGCAGCAGAGCCTTAACCCGCTGGTGGGGCTTGAATAGACTAAGGTGAGGCTTATGATCAGGACCGCATGGTTTCTGTTCACAGGGTCAGATGGCAAGTGAAGGGTCCATGACGGCTCTTCAACGATTGTAAAACAGAACTGAAAACTCAGCAAGCAGGAGCTGTAAACATAGCCTGTTAGCGAGATTGATGACAATTTGCTGTGAGTCGAAGCCTTCTTTAAAGTGAACTTTGATCTTCAGCTAGGAAGGAAAGAGATATCACTCAATATCCAAGACAGTATGGAGCTAGAAAGCATTAGTATTACAGAGATCAGGATGCAAACAACAGAGTACTCTTGCAGTGACTCAGTGATGTCATCCTATAGCTTTACAACCTGCCCTAAAATACTGACCTTTAACCTTAAGCCTGGACAGTGCTTTCTAGCGAGCATCTACCCACCTTAGTTTATGTATCTTCACATCATATGGGCTTGTCCTGTTTAGTAAATATGTAGAGTTATTCTGCCTCTAGAATGAAGATTCTAGCTCATCGGGAGCCAATTGTCCTATTGAGAATAATGGAACAAGCTAGTTTAAAGGAACAGAGCCCATCCAAATGCCTGAGGAGCTACTGGAACAGCCACATCTTGAAGGGTGAAAGTCCTCAGGAGAAGGAAATCTTATTATGATGAACATGATATTGTGTCTTGTTTCCAATTTTGAGACTTGTGCCAATTTATAGGCAATAAAATTCTACAAATGTAAGTTGATTATATATACAAAATTCGTGTTGCTGGCTACCCTTGAGGAAAACGTCATGGGGTAAACCACAGAAGGTGATTTTATAGCATAAGGTTATTTTATTTTATTTCATAGAATAAGGTTATGTTTATTCCATGTGTTATTTTTACTTCAAAATTTCATATACGTGTACATAAAACATATTCCTGTACAATTTTATTTAGCATGATAGGAGAGAGGAAAGGGAAAAGAGATCCAAACCAGTTCCTATCCAGAAAGATGTGGGGCCCCTAGCATGAGTGTACTCTGCAGTGACTTCCTCGTAGAGCGAAGACAAAGCCCTCTTGTCTCACCTGTTTCAGGTAACTACTCTTCCCAGTCAGTGATAAAGATCTCCCGGTCCAGAACCTTCATGTGTGTAGCTGTAGGGCTCCCAATCTTTCAAAACTACTAATGAAAACAAGGAATACTGAGAAAATGTAGATATCCTCATTCTCATATAAATTTAAACAGAATATGGAAAAAAGGCACCGTTTAGGTAGGAGGGTAAATGAAGACACAGGAAAGCCATTTGTTTATAGAATTACGGTTTATAAAGTCCTTTCACTGATGTGTGGATATAGCTAGGCTTTCATACACATACACATATAATAATGCACATATATGTTAGGTTATAACCATCATAAAGAAGCCAAACATAAGGTAGAATAAGCTTAGGAAAGGCTACGGTACTGAAATATAGCTGAAATTATAAAGAGACACAATTTGCAAATCAAAGATTGTAAGAAGTGAACAGGACTAAGTGGAGAATAACATGTACAAGGAGAAAAAAATCCAATTAATCGATACAACTATTATAATTTTAATGTAAGAACCCTCATGCAGTACAGCTTCCCATGAAAACAGAAAGTGTGAACAGCCATAGTTTTATGCTCTAGGTTTCACTGTGCTTTCAGACATCAAAGCAATTCTTTTTTCATGTCCTTACTAACAAAAGTTGTAAAGAAAGGCCTTGGGAGAAAAGAATTTCCACAGGGCAATTGCTTTTTAACTGGGCACATACCTTTGTAGTCATTAGACTTCGTAAGCCAAATATTGCTTAACACATAATGCTTCAACTAAGAAGGTGTGAAGCATCTAGCTTGGACTCATGGGACAGAGTTGCATCTGTCCATCACCCTGTACAATAGGGAAGAATGTTTGATGATAACAAACACCTAGAAAAAAAAACATACCTAATATTTCAAATACTGAATACCAGCTCCCAAGCTATTTAACATATTCCTTTGACAATATATATATATATATATTATGCTTGGCAAAAGTATTGTACTGAGTCTAAGAAACGTAATAAAATCACCGGTGCTGAAAGATTATTTCTTTGTAAAAAAATAGAGAAACCACAAAGCAAAAATGATACACTGAGAATATTATAAAATCCAATATTGAACTTATTTACAAGTGAACAGCAAAGCTATATGTTTTTCTGGTCAGTGATAAAAACATAAGCATCTATATTGCATACAAAGTATCACACACAATAATAAAGTATAACACAGGACATGTGCATACAAAAGAGCTTTAGAACTAATTCCTCAATGGAGAGGTAACTTGACACCTAAACACATCACTTTTGAATAACACTCTACCACATTCCCTAAACTCTCGTGCTCATCTGCTAACATAAAATAGATTTATATCTGTAAGTCCTCAAAGCCTTTTACAGTGGTGAATTAGTTCTAGGAAGGCAGCTTATGTCTATTCAGAAAGGAGGAAGTGGGAAGCACGCAGAGTTAATTAATCCAACCAGACAAATTTCCTCTACCAGGGTTTAGCCTATCTCTTGTCTGGGAATATTTTAGCCTAGCTCTTGGCTCTGCTCTTGGATCAGTGCTCTTAAAATCATCCTTCCTTCTTTATGAAAAGTAATCTCTCGTTGCATTTTGAGACATACTGAGTGCTTTGTGCTACTAAAACTAGTTCTTCATTGTAGCACTGTTTGCCACTGTCTTAGGGTTTCTATTACTGTGGTAAAACATCATGACCAAAAGCTACTCAGGGAGCAAAGTGTTGATTCCAGTTTACAACTCTTAGGTCACACTCCATTATCAAAAGAAGCCAGGGCAGGTGCCTGGAGGCAGGAAAGGAGGCAGAGACCATAGAGTAGGTCTTCTTACTTGGCTCACTTGCCACAGGTTACTCACTCTTCTTATATATTCCAACATCATCTGTCCAGAAGCAGCACTACCAGCATTGGGCTGGGCCCTTCCACATCAATCAATCAATCAATCAATCAATCAATCAATCAATCAATCAAAAACCATGATGCCCTACAGGACAGTCTTCCAGAGGCATCTTCTCAATCTAGATTTCTTCTTCTCAGATGACATAGAAAATCGCACAGCCAGCAGAGAGACATGGAAGTTTCAAGGATATTAGGTCCCATCTCCATTTGATCAACATCCCTTCCTTTAGGTTAGTTATTATTTTTTTTTTCCATCTTGCTGTCATCAGAAAGACATTTGGGAAGTCTCATCTCGGTCACTTGATTCACTAGCCTTATTTTCTCCTTTCCATTGTTACTGATGGTAACAATGCTGTCAAACCATCTACCAATACAAAGTTATTTGGGTCTAGGCTTCCTCAAAAGCCACCAGACTTCTTCCTACAGTTGTTCAATGAACTTCAGATATTTACTCCCTTGATTTCAGAGTCCTTCCATCTTTTTCTTACTACCTAGCTTTAGATATATTTCCACATGCTTATATATTTTCCATAGAGCAATCCATTCCCATTACCAAACTCTGCACTACTTGCCTATTGCTACGTAACAAATTGCCCTTAACTTTGTGGTTTAACACAATAATCAATTGCACTCCAGCTGGACGATATGTTATTTCATTTGTCTTTAGAATGGGCTATTCATAAAAATATTTAAGTCATTATGGAAAGATTATGGAGTTAACCATTCAGTGAAAATATGCAATTAAATAGGAACAGATTTTGAGTTGACTGGACATGGAACGTGTCATAGTAATGAAGAGTATTTTCATTGAAAAGCTCTACATTTTCACAGTATGAAAGTTTTTTTTTTCTGAGCAGGATTGTAAAGGCTTGCTTATTCCTTCATTAACATAGGATAAATATACATATAAGGTGGTGAACATAGTATAGTACATAAGTTAAAATCTGATGTGCACTTCCATAGGCATGGTTTTTGTGGATATAAAAGAGAGCCAATATTTTCTTTAAAATGTTAATGGACCACCTGACAGAGTCCTTCTGAACACTTAACAGTCAGAAATCCAAAGAGAATAAAGGCACTGCGTACTACTGAATGAATGTCCATGTGAGATAAAGAATCTACAGAAGGTAAGCAATGAACACAGTGAAAATTGAACATGATATATGTTGTTTCCTCATTTCTATCATCTGAGATAATTTTATTTCTTCTTTGATGGGTGTAATTTGGAGAGCCATGGTGACACGTTCTTCATAGATCTCTGTGTTTAAACGGTCTCTGCCTAGGTATTTTTAGAGAGTTGTTGAACTATCACGGATTAGAGTGGAATGGCTGGGGATGGGCATTATGGGTAATAGACTGGTTCTGCTCCTAGCCTGTTTCATTTCTACTAAGCTGTTGGCGTGGTTGCTCCTCACTACCCAGCCAAATTTACAGAGGTTATTGTTCAGTGATTTTATTCGGGGAGAGGGAGCAGGGAGGGAGGTGAGGAGAGAAGGAGGAAGGGGGGGAGAGAGAGAGAACATAAAGTAAACAGTGTGCTGTCTTGGAAGAAGAGGAGAGTGAACCTAGTTGAATTTGCAGACAGGACAGAAACAGATGAAACACTGGTGCTTGTTAACAGATTACTATAAGTAAAGGGAAAATTTATGCTCTGCTCTGGGATAATGAGAAAGGTTAATTGATAGGAGTACCCAGCGAAGGCTCTAAGGTATAAAAATGTAAACTCATTTGAAAGAAGCATATACAAAGAGAAAATGTCTGCAGTTTTCCTGCATGAAAACTCCTAGCAAGGTGTTTTCCCAGGTTCAGCCAGTAAAATGTACTGAAGCCAGTGCCGTTGTGGTGACGGAAGGCCTACCTACATATTTAGCTGGCTACAGCATTTGGAGTCATCATGTACACAGGGCTGGCTTTGGAGACATGCAGAATACAAGATCAAGAGAGTTAGGCAGGCTCGCACAAAGGTTCAGATACCTGTTAGGAGCAGGCGCTATGTCACAGGTTTGGGTTTTCCACATCGAGTCACCGAATGCCCTGAGCATAAATCTGTGAAGTTTAAGTTACAGTAGAAACCCTACAATACTGGAGATACTAGGAATATGGAACATCTGCTGAGAAAAACTGCAGATACCAAAAGAGAGCCTTCCAGTACCAGCTATGTGTACTGCAGTCAGCAGAGCTGAAGGGATCGGGACAAGCCAATTCCACTAAGCCCAAATGATGCTACCATAAGCCATAGATTCTGAACCTGGATTTATAAGGTTTGATGTTCGTGTTGCTAGGTTTTGGTTATATTGATCTAGTCTTTCCTTGATACCCTCCTGTTTCCCCACTTTAAAGTTGGAAGGTGTATTAGTGAGGGTTTCTATTACTGTGACAAAAAAACATGACCAATGCACCTTATAAAATAATGTTCCTAATCAGCCCAAATGGGATATCTCCATCAAATTCCTTCCCTCAGAGATCAGAAAACCCCATGGTAGAGGAGGCAGAAAGAGTTTAAGAGCCAGAGGAGATGGAGGACACCAAGAAAACAAAGCCTTCTAACCCAGCACGAGTAAAGCTTTTATGAACTCACAGAGACTGAGGCCACATGCACAAGGCCTGCACATGTATGCACCATGTCCTTTGCACATATATCATAGCTTCCACTTTAGTGTTTTTATGGGATTCCTGAGTGTGCAAAAAAGTGGGTGTCTGATTCTTGTCCCTTCCCTTGGGCTATTTTTCTTCTATTTGTTTGTCTTGTCCAACTTTGATGTGATAAAACAAAAGTTTTTGTTATATCTTATCATATATTATCTTGCTATATTTTTAATAAAGAGAAAAGAAGGAAGGAAGGAAGGAAGGAAGGAAGGAAGGAAGGAAGGAAGGAAGGAAGGAAGAAAGAAAGACCTAGTACTGTGGTAAAGGATAACAACCGAACTGTCATTTGTCTGCTGGGAGAGGGAAAACCAGTTTTCTTCAATGGAGTGACACTGGGTACATCAGTCACACCAAGGCCTTCTATTCAGGAGTAGTTGATCAACATGTAAAAGACTACACATTCATTGTATGTGATTTCATTTGGTTACTGTTGGGTGGGGGTTTTCTTTTGTTTTGTTTTGAGAAAGAATTTAAAGGTAGGCGAGTAGAGAGAGGGAGAGAATCTCAAAAAAACTTGGGGGAGAAGAAGAATATGATTAAAATATATTTAAATTTAAAAATAATAAAAATATAATAATAAATTAATGTGTTTAATTTGGCTTATTCTTTCAGAGGGTTAGAGTTTGCAAGGGTGGTGAAAACTCACGATGGAAGGAACAGTTGAGATAGCACATCTTTATCCACAAGTAGGACACAGAGAGCACACTGGATTGGGGTGGGGTTTTTGAAATCTTAAAGCCGGCCTTTAGTAACTTACCCACTCCAGCTAGGTCACACACCCTAATGTCTTTCCAAACATGCCTATGGAGGACATTCTCATTTGAACCACCACAGAATGCTTACTCTGTGCTATTAAATATATTTAAATTGAGTAATTTACTTTAAAAAAAATTGCTAGAGAGCATAGTTAAGTCATTGCCTTGAGTCTCCACAGAGATTTTAGACTTTGGATAGTATTGTGAATGTAAGACGATGGAGACTTTTAAAGATAGAATTAATGTATTTTTTATTATAACATGACCAAGCTGATGGCTCTGTTTTGAGACTTGTGAAGCTTATAAGAGATAGAAGAATTTGGTTGTTGGCAGGGAAGCCTTTATGACGTGTAATTTTCTAAGGAGACTTGCCACAGCTTCTACCACACAGAAAGCTCAGCCCCAATCCCTTCCCTGCTATGAGACACTATATTCTCTCAAAACATCAACCCAGATCAACTTCTTCTCACCTAAGTTGCCTCCAGAAGATATTTTGTCACAATGATGGGAAAAGAAACCAAGCATGTAGCAAAGCAAAAAAGCAAGACTGTACAATATCACAGAAGATTCACAAAAATCATCTTGATAACAGAAAAGAGACATTAAAAAGTACATGTTAGGTAATGTGATGTTTGAGCCTTTTAAAGTCAGCTGGCACTGATTTATATAGAGGTCAAGAATTAAGGAGAAAAGAATTGCCAACTGAGAGGGAAAGAGGTTTCTGGTAATGGAATGGTTCTGCTCTGGGTGGTAACCACCCGGAGGGATTCATTTTGTGAAGATTTATTCAACTGTACACTTAGAACATTTGACATCTATATAATGTCTATGTACAGAGGAAAACAAATGAAGTTGACTTAGAAAGGAAAAGTAGAAACATAAAACAATTCTAGTCCCAAACTGGATACTGAGGGGATCTTTGACCTTCTTACTTCTCTTTCTGCACATTGGTTTCCTTGGTCCTTAATTGTTTTTCTGACTTTGGTTTTCTAATTTTCCAATAATTTATCCTTACTTTTAAAAAGATAATTTATATAAGCAAACAATGAAAATAATTCATTAACTTGAGACAATTTGAAGGAAAGAAAATAAGGAGGAGGAGAAGGCAGAGGAGGAGGAGGAGGAGGAGGAGGAGGAGGAGGAGGAGGAGGAGGAGGGAGACAGCATAGGGTTCCCTGAGATTTGCCTGTACTCCCACACTGAAATGGGATAGGTATGTTTTTCTTCCAAATATAGTTGCTAGCAGCTACTTCTAGTAAGATTACGACACGATGTCTAAGAAATACAATTATGAGAAGTTTGAACAAAACTTCTCATAATTCACAGCACTAAAGCTGAAAACTTCTCATAATTCACAGCACTAAAGTGAAAAGTTCATTGGTAATTTCCAGAGCAGCCTAAGCATTTTTAAAGGGAAGATAAGTTGAAGTAAATTTGAAATTTGCTACATTATATGATCCTGTTTTCATTTGATTGATGTTTGAATTCAGAGTTAGTGTTCCATTCCTCAGAAGAAGGAATCTCTAGAGGCTGGATTCCCAAATGAACCAACTAGATTACAAAAAGATTGGAGTAACTTGATTTGAAAGTTTACAATAACTCTTAGTGGCAACAATAGAAGAGCCCCTGATTTCTGACAATTTTTCATCCCAATGACCATAAAAGTTTTCAATGGATCAAGTGTTCTCACATGTAATAGCATCTGAAACTTTATTTGGAAGCCTCTACTGTTTTCTTTGTCATATCTGCAGCAGCAGGATCCCAATGGACAAGGTCTATGATGCATCACTGTGTGGAAACTGTTGAACACCAGGTTACTAGCATAATAAAGGGATTTCCCGCTGAGCAGTACGGCGTTTGCTTTGGGTTGCTGCTACTTTCAACTTCAAATCATATAATCATAAGGTCTGATTCTAATGGCACCTAGCTAATATGCAAATGTTTGAAGTGTGACCACATAACAGAATCTCATTTGACCCTCCCTAATGACTGCAAAACAAAGAAGCATGAGTTTTATGGTTTCTTTCCCAGAAAGTAAACACTTTTATGTGAGTACTATGTTTCAGGACAAAGCATTCATACTGGGTCCAATCAGAACTGGTCCACAGGTTTCTTTCTTTTTGACAAAATGCTCACCAGTGCACATTATTGTCATATGTTGGGCAGATAGACAAATCAGTTTGCACCCAGTCTTTTTATGTGAATAGACTTTTTGTGTGTATGCCACACCTGTTACTGCTAAATAATCTTGTGATTAAAAAGTGAACAAAACATTTTTGTCATGAAAATCTATAATCTATGTCAACAAGCAACTTAGATACACAATTATCTTTCTACCCAGAGATATGTTTTGACATTTTTCACCAGGGACACATAGCTTTGTTTGTTAAGCTCTACAATTTCTGTGCATAGAAAGAATGAAAGGATGCCCCTACCGCTGAAGTTCATAGTCAAAAGGGTCTTGAAAAGTGAGATGTTTATCATTTCCTTTTTGCTATCCCTATTCCTGCTTTTCTTCTTCGAGACTCATAAATCACCACACTCAACTTCTATTTCCAACTGTCCCTGAGTTTCACCATTGCTTGCCTTTCCTTAAGCCCTGATAAAAGCAATCATTTTTACAGTGAGCTCAAACTCTCCTTAACACAACGCATCTACTTCTGAAGCAAAAGCCATGCTCACCTTTGTGCCAGGCCAATTTCCCACCTTGCCCTTGCTTTATTGAAATCCCTAGTTGGGTAATCTATTTGCGGGACTTGGAGAACCTTATTCTTCAGCATTGCTGTGTTGCATTTACCACCCACCTGATGTTCAATACCTTGCTCACTTTCATATACAGCAAAGCACCTAACAGACAAGTGTTAACACAATCCTCATCTTATACCTGTCCTCCAAATGATGGACTGGTTTTGCTCTGTCTAAACATTAGAATTCCACCATTGTTCATCTTCTCCCCACTCCTTTTCAGTCATCTGTTAGCTGGCATTTATTATTGGTCAGTTAGAGTGGATTAACAAGTTACTATTTAGTTCTTAACCAACGAGTTTTGTTGCGGATGAAAGTGGGAGTGATGGAGATTGGGGAGGGGCTGACAAAACAGGAATCGTGATGACAAATACCCTTAAAGTCTTGGTGAAAACCAGAATCTGCAACTAAATCATATCCAAGTGGTAACATCTTCAGATGTGTTTTCTCCTGTTTCTAATCACAAAAGCCAGTGCAAACTATTTAATTCTGCAATTACAAGAGGAAGCACTAAAAACAGCATAGCCTTGGGCAAGAAGTGAGCCTCCTCACATTGTGTCCTCATTAGTGAGGATAAATGTGTCATCGCTGGGTAACCCATTACGTGTCCTTTATTTTTGTATTAATTAGAAAGAAAGCATAGTGGTCGCACTAGTCTATATGGCATATAATCCTTTAGCTTCAAAAAACAGTGTTAAGGAAGCAACTTAGTGTTTAATCGAAAAAGCATATTACCGTCACCCTCTGTTCTGTGCATCTACGTGTCCATGGGTCAGCCACTCTGCCTCTGGAAGGTGAGCTGCTAGTAGAACACTGGGTTTGGCTGAGAATTGAAGAGCAGAGGGAGGAGAGAAGATATTTGATAAGAAAATGGATTTCTGTTGTTTGTAGTAAAACACTGTGAGTGTGTGTGTGTTTGTGTGTGTGTGTCTGTCTGTCTGTGTGCCTGTGTGTATATCTGGGTTTGTGGTTTGTGTGTTGAGCTTCTCTCATGTTTTCAAGGCTCTGTTTCCAATCTTTAATGCTACCCATTCTCCACCTAGTCTGCTCAATACTAATACTAACAGATAGGAGGCCCAGGTGTAAAAGGATGCCAATAGACAGCGGCTCCACTGGGAAAATGGAGGACTTCCTGCAAATAGGGAAAAATCATCTATTTCCAGTTCAGAAAGTGAAGACACAGGAGCTTTTTTCCCCCACCCTCATACCCCATCCCTACCAAAAAAATTGTGGGAACTGATTCAAATGTGAAATTTGAAGAGATTTTTTGTTGTTGTTCTAGGATGATGTATAAAATTGTGGTTTTTTTGGGTTTGTTTTTGTTTTTTTGCTGAAAGGAGATTTCAGTGTTGGTGTTGCTTTTCTCAGGGCAATTAGGGACTGACTAAAAGTAAATGGTTCTGAAATAGTATACGTTGAAGCAATGCTGAAATAGATGAAAGAATACAAAATATTGGCTAGCATCCCATGGGCTGTCTCTATGATGTCAAACTCTGACTTAGGAAGTTAAAGAGGCTTTTACACTTCTGGAATGGATATCTGGGCATGAGAGATAAAAGACAAAGTGGGGATCTCCTTTTAAAACAGAAACATTTACCAATAAGGGTGATTATTTCAAAAACATATTAAATGTGAAATAGTATTCTCTTACTCTCCCCAGACCCTTGAAAATCTTCTATTTCTACAGTCAACTTTGACTAAATGTTTTTAGGCTTAAATATTTTAAATACACGAAATCAAGAATAAGATATAGCATCCAAATGGCTATTGACATGAGTCTTAACTAGATGGATTTAAAAATTAATCTGTACAAAGTGAGAGTGTTCAAATAGAAGACATCTTTTGAGGAAATCACTGTGATTCTTTTTCTCTTTTTAAAAATTTATTTATTTTTTATTAATTACAATTTATTCACATTGTAACCCAGCTGTAGCCCCATTCCTCATCCCCTCCCAATCCTACCCTCCCTCTCTCTTCTCCTCCCATGCCCCTCCCCACGTCCACTGATAGGAGAGGACTTTAACTCGAGGTTTGTATATGTAGTTACAGCTAGGTGAACAGTTGTTCTCAAGATTTCAGCCAGTTAGAAAGACATTTCCAGTGATGAGTGGCGGTTATTCAAGGCTATTCTTCAAAGTGCTTTAACCTGTGTTCATGATTTCTTCAGTACGATACCTCTTTCAGGGTAGTTAGCAGTTCGAGAGCTAGTATATTAAATTAAAAATAAATGTAAAGCTAGAGAGAAAGAGATTTTTTTTTCCTTTCTAGAAAATTATAGCTAATAGTGATCCCTGGCCACACTTAGTTTCACCTGTGCACCTACTCTCCACCCCAAGTCTGCCAAGGGTGTTTTAATTTGATCTTTGTTCTAGACACTGCTCAAACAATGAAGCTCTCTAGGGATAGCAATAATCAAGGTGAAAAGGAGGGAAAGCTGCAGGCAGACTGAGCTCTTACTGTCCCTGTATTGGAGTGAAGAAAAGAAATGCGGATCAAAGCACACTGTTATTCCTTCATGTTTTCTTTCCTTTGAAACCCACCTTTACAAGAAAGACCCCCATGTCTTGGGAGGTAGTATTTTTAGATAAAACATTCGTTTGGAATTATAAGCATTAAAAGGAACCCTACTCCCTCAAGACAGAGAAATAATTTGCTGTCAAACTAGGCTCATTTAAATGGAGCCTTCTGCGACAAAATATTGCTATTCTTGAAACGATATTACAATTATTTATAGACCACATGTTATAAAAGTAAGTTAATCAATAATATGGCCTCATCCTTTTTAAATCAAGATGTGAAAGTCTTGAAAAATCTGTTCCCAGAAACTGTAGGATATCAAACAACGACCCTAGTACCAGGCAGGGAATACCTCCTTATGAATTAGTGGGAAGGAGATCCCTAAGCCCACAAAACAAGATAGACACTTACTCTTCCTCTTGATTGTTCACAAACTAGATGAAAGGTCCTACTGTATAAAACAGTACACACTGCATACACATGATGTAGAAAAATCAAGCTGGAACTGAGTTGGAAGTTTCCTCAGTGCCTACTAGCTTTTATAGTCTTACAAGTTGCTGTGCAGGCTCCTGTGAAAGAAAAAGGATAAGTGGTTTTACTCAGCTGTGAGTACTAAGTTCTACAATCCCAACCTGCTAGACAAGATTAACCATTTGAGCCACAGTGTCACTAATCTTCTGAGGAGAACCAAGTGGTCTCTATTAGTTTTGAGATCTGCTCCACAGGAGGAAATTTATGCTTAGATCCTTAAACTTAGTCATGTCAGGGGAACCACAAAACTTCAGAGAAATAATGCTGTTGTTTAGGTGAATTGATTTATCTCCAGCTGCTTTCAAGATATTTATGTTTATACCCACAGACAAACATTACCCTCAACCTTAATCAGAGAACCTTCCTTTTTCTTTTTTTTTTCAGTGAACAGTGGTGAGTGCAGAGGTTCATGACTATATAAAGTACTGAGAATAACTGACAGATAAGAGTTCAGCCCTAAACAAGACATATACACAATTCCCTGTAAGGCTGAAAGAATATTATGGAAGAGAGAGTAGAAAGAATATAAGAGTAGGAAGATATAAAGAAGGGCTATGAAATGTCATCTTCTGGGCAAGACAGTCATCACAGCCATGGACTCAAAACATCTGAGGATGACTGCGATGGGTCTGCACCAAAATGGGACTGTCAACATTCAGGAATGGATGGAGGAGGGACACAATGGGTCTTCCTCTCACTACTGATCGATTCAAGGGGAGGAGAAATTGTTGCCTTTATTTGGGTAGTCACTAATGAGGCCACCTGGATCCAATGGTTGGTTCTGATCTAGTAGCCACATGGATATAGCTGGTTAAACTAATTGGGTCATAAAACCAAACCAAAAAAACCATGATTCCAGGAAAGGGACTGGTAGACAGTGAGAGTGACGGGCTTCACAGGGGTGGAAGGGAGATAAAAGAGGTTGAGGAGAGAGAGTAATCAGAACACATCACGCACACACAATTTTCAAAGAACAGAATTAATCAGTATAAAAAATGATATCCCACAAGGCTGAAAAGCATTGGAAAAATGACTACCGTGTTATCATTTATCTTTCCTCCTCTGGTCTCTCTGAAAGAACAGGCCAGCATGAATCACATTCACATCCATAATGGCCTAACTTGGGAAAAATCTCTGCTGCCCCAGCTCTTGTCTTAAAGCAGGCAGTTTATTGGCCATGATGACCACTGATAGTGACCCCTCTCCCATCTGTTGATGTTTTCTCTGCGCGGCCTCTGTTGACAGTGCTTAGCTTTCAAAAACACCAATCTGGAAGTCATTAACCTAGAAAGCAGCTGGTCTTCACCCCCTTCACTGGGGAGATGTTGACAAAATGCCAGAGGTTTGCTAAAATAAACTCATGGGATATAGAGGAGACAGCACACCTTGTGGAGGCACGAGAGCAGAGAGTCTTTGGTAGGTGTTTTAAGGGAATCTGTTATAAGACACAGAAAAAAAAAAAGCACGTGAGGAAGTTCTCCCTCCACTCTGTCAATGATGCTGCAGTCTGCATGATGCTATTACAAGCCAGAAGAAGGAGGAATCAAGACTTAAGGAGAAAATATCAGTGTTAGGGGACCAAGAATGGGAGACAGTGATGATTTATAGTTCCATCAGACACTTAGGCTTCAGTGAATACTCAACTTTATTGGGAGTGTGAGGTTCTGAGTGAATGTGCACCGTTGAGAGGATTATGACCATGCCAAGGGCCACGATGCCTCAGAATCCAAGGCCTTTCCCAGGTCAGTCAGGCTCAGGGGAATGGTAAAGCTGTCTCCTTCTCCAAGTACAATTAATGGTTGACCGTTAATTAAAATGAGTATATGCAAAAACTACCGACTTTCTCCTTTCCTAGAAACTTCCTCAGAGTTTTTTTTTCTTTATCCATTTCTGATTTTGCAGGACTTAGTTGATGGACTATCTTTATGCTGCTACTAGACAATCATTTCTGATGACATTAGAAACAAATGGCTATACAAGACTAAAGAGGTTAAAAAAAATCCAAATCCAAACCAAAACCCACATAGTCCCGAATTTAAAGGAATATTTTGCTGAGAAAGTAATGTATATCTTGTACATATATAAATTAAAATATATTATATATTAATTATATATAAAATTATATACATATATTGAAGAAATTTCAACAGTGACTAGTCCACAATCACTGCATGAATGGGTTATCTTCCCTGGTGCTATTTTTTATTGAAAGAGAACAGATTTTGTTATAGAAATGGTTGATTGCAAGAATAAAGTGAGAAATAAGCAAAAATTCTTCAAAAATCAAATAGTCTGTTTTCAGCAAGACAGAACACAATGGATCCATTCAGTGTTCTATAGTGTCTATAATCACTGGGGAAATCAAGAAAGGTCAAAATTTTATGTTACTTTACAAAATACATAGCCCCACCCATGAAATATTCTTGACCAAAAAGAATTAATTCTGAACCTGGTAAGAAAAGAACAAAAGTGAAATAAAACCCCTCAGATTTCAGGATTATTTTAGAGGAAATAATGAGAAAGAAATAACAGGCAAAATGATATGGTGGTAATGCTGCTTATATTTTTGTCAAGTTAAAACAAACTAGACTCTTGTGGAATTGAAAACCCCAATTTAGAGAATTGTCTCCATTGTATTGGCCTGTAGGCATGTTTTCGGGACATTTTTAAATTAATAATTAATGTGAGAGGGCCCATCCCTCTTGGCAGCGGCACCCCCAGGAAGGTGGCCCCAAGTTGTATAAATATTCTCTGAGCAAGTCATGGGGAAGAAGCCAGTAAGCATATTCCTCCATGATCCCTACCCCCAGGCTCCTGCCTTGAGTTTCTTTCCTAATTCCTCCTCATGGTGGAATATGAGAAGAAAACTGTAAGAGAAAATAAACCCTTCCCTCTCCAAGTTGCTTAAGGTCATGGTGTTTGTGATGTTAGTAGAAATCAAATTAGGACAGGTGGTGAGGAAATTGAAGTATAATTCACAAAAATGTAGACAACAGTACAATTTTAATTTATAAAGCAATAAATTGCTGAAGGGAAAAAAAAGAGGTGGAAATGAAAGCCCGTAGATTAAAAGAAACATTAAAAATAAACAAATTACAATATATGGGCATTATTAATATTTTGATTCAAATATAGTCTTTAATAATTTATGGATTGTCAAAACTTGGGACCATTGACAAGACCTATGACAACATTTAGAATTTCCTACAGTTTTAGTGTAGCTATTGACTGAATTTGGGTACAAAATGCCTGTCTGGACTCTTTTGTCTAATCTTGGAAACTTCCTCCTACTGGTTGCCTTGTCAAGTTTTGATATAAGTATTTGTGACTAGTCTCATGCCATGTTCAGTTGATATTACTGGGAGGCCTGCTCTTTTCTCAAGGGAGATGGAGGATCAATGGATCTGGGAGAGAGAAGAATAGGGGGAGCTGGGAGGAATTGGGGAGAGGAAAGGCTGCAGTTGGGATGTACTTTATGAGAGAAAAAGAAATAAAAACAACAAAGTGCTTTTCTATTAGGAATCCATATGGACCCTTGTGGTGGAAACTAGAAATCTAAAATTTGCTTAAGATGAGTTAGTAGTGGTCATGGTGCAAGCAGAACAAGGGTAGGTGATGCTAAGACAAAAGTGGCCATGAATTGATAAATGGGTAAAAGACACATGGGGTCTCATGGAACTGGTCTCTTCTCTATGACTTTCAATTTGTATAATTCTCTCTCTCTCTCTCTCTCTCTCTCTCTCTCTCTCTGTGTGTGTGTGTGTGTGTGTGTGTGTGTATGTATACAGGTGTATGTGCTCATGCATGTGTGTGTATGCAGGTATGCATGTCTCTCTCTGTGTGTGTACACGTATGAAGAAAATACTGTGATGATTAAATCTCTATCCCCTATTTGCCCCATTCTTCTCTGAGCACTGAAGTCATGCAGACATGCGTCTTCACCCTTAGGTGTGGTTTCCAGAAATATACTTAACATATGGAAAGTGCATCTCGAATCCCTCAGATTACATTAAAATAAAACAGCATTAAGAGTGATTCCAGCTTTCTACCAGCTTTACTCAGCTCAGATGCTGCGCTCAACACGCTGCACCTCTTCCACGCTCTTCATTTAGTTCATTATCATGACATCTCTTCAATACTTATCACAATAAAATCGAACCCATCTTCTTTGTCTCCTCCACAGTCTTGGATGCCCTGTCTTTAACAGACCAGTATTTCATCTTTCTTGTTCTTTTTGCATTAAATAGAGCTTTAGACATCATGACCTTTTACGAAAATGAACTGCTTCATGCTTTTAAAGAAGTCAACACATAACTTTCTATTTAGAATCAGGAATACATGAATTCTATTCTACAAGACCATATCACTTCTCGGCACACCTGTCACTTGCTCGAGGGGTAGCTCAAAGAATTCCTATTACATGGAATTGGGGACATTAAGTTTCCTCATTTCAGGGAGCTTTTAGCATGTGCTGTTTCTTTTTTTTTAAATTCTTTCTTTTTTTTTCTCCTTTCTTTCTTTTTTTTTTTTTTTTTTTTGTTTGTTTTAGACAGGGTCTCTCAGTGTACCTTTGCTGTCCTAGACTCACTTTGTTGACCACGCTGGCCTCAAACTCACAAACTTCTGCCTGCTTTTGCCTCCACGAGTGCTGGGATTACAGGAGCGCACCTCTGGGCCCAGTTTAGTATGTATTGTTTCTAATGCTAAGAATAATATTCCTATATTATTTCTCTCCCTTTTTTTCATGTTCAAGGTCCTAAATTATCTTGTTTTTCTCACCTTACTTGCCATAAGAGCAACTTCATTTCTGTCTTTGTATATACCTTGATTTATAACCCAGTGCATCTTGCAAACCCATGAGTTCCATGAGAATTGTGTGTGTTAGTTTAGTCCCTCAGTGCTCAATATTATCTAGCAGAAATTGATTACATGTTTGTTAAATAAAAACTGAAAGATGGGCAAATGTAATTTGATACTGTGTTTCAAGTTTAGAAAGAAGGTAATTTGGAATTGTAAATATCTAACTATTCACGTTTGTGGTGGTTTGAATGAGGTCCCCCCAAGCCTCCCACACATACTCATAGTCTAGGGCATTTAGATATTTGGTCTCAGGTTGGTGGCACCGTTGATTTAGGAGGTGTGGCCTTGCTGAACGAAGTGTGTAACCAGGGCTGAACTCTGAAGTTTCAAAAGCCACATACCACTTCCATTTTTCATTCTTCGCTTCTTGCTTTGCAATTTAATGTGTGACTTCTCAGCTTATTGCTCTGGCCACTATGCCTACCTGCTTTTACCCTTCTCCACCATAACGTTAGGTGAAGGTCTCCTATCCCTCTAGAACCATAAACCCAAATAAACTCTTCTTTCTGTAAGTTGCCTTAGTCATGGTGTTTTAACATAGCAATACAAACCCAATACAACATTTATTTGAAACGTGGCAAACATTTTAAGGAAGTATTCTAATTGGTCTATGGATTTGTAACCTACTGACTTTCAATTTAATAAGAAAGTTTGAGTATGCCCAGATAGAAATTGAACTCATATTCCTCTATTTAGCCTAAAACTCTCATTCTCACCTCAAGGAAATGGTTATTAGAGAAGAAATGCTAAAAGTGTTATTTGAAGTTTCATGATCTGCTATTTCTCAAATTTTATGCAAAAGATGCCATGAGGTAAATGGAAAATGCTTATTTCTTCTCCTCGGGTCATTTCATATGTGTTATTTAAATATGTGTTCTGAGTATGACTTCATCCCTATTCTGAACTGAAACTTACAGAATTTCTTCCTAAGCAGAAGCAAGCCTCAAAGAACATTGCATAATCTGAGAGAATTGTCACTCTAAGGATCCTTGCTTTATTTCTCTCAGATATTTCAAAGATTTCAACAGGTGCATGAATTACTTGCACAAATGACCCGATGTCCTGATGCCCACCCTAAGCACAAATGTCAAACTCCTAAAGAGTCAGTGACTTATAACCAGACACTGGAAGCATGAAAACTAGAAAAGGTTTGGGGGGTAGTTTTAACTCAGACACCTGGGGAGAAGAAACAATTTCTGCCTGAAGAATTTAAACTCTTAATGCAATATTTTTCCTGTGTATTTTATTTTACTTTAAACAAAGTTTCATTATGTTGCCTAGTCTTGTCTTGATCAGATCCCCACCCCCAGGAGCTGGGATTAGGCATAGACCATTCTACCTGAATTCTGGCTTCTGTACTTTCTTACCCCATCCTATTTGTTCAAGGCCAATGGTTTATCCTTGAATGCACATAATTAAGCCATCAGTTTTACATTCTAGACCAGTCAAGTGAGAGGCTTTAGGAACTGCAGAGCTGATTGTAATGTATTGTTCATCCCCTGTTCAGGGCCTACTCGGGTATAGCAGTACATAACTAAAATGACTGCAAATTTCCCACTCATGAACATATTCCTAGATACAATTACACATCGGAAAATTTTTGAGCAGTGTGTAAATGGATTGATGTTCTTTGGGTATAACAAACCTTCAGCCTCTCTCCAGGAAATACAGAAACTTCCCAACTTTGAATGTCCTTGATTTGATTTCACAGCTCACTTGTGGCCTCTGGAGTCCTCAGGCCAGTGCCACAGCAGGGAGAGAAAAAAGAGCAGCAAGGTGGGCTATAGCTTGGACCACCCAGCAAAAGAAGGTAGGGAGGGGTCCCTTTGAGGCTCAATCTCACTGGGTTGTGACTTAGCCTTTAGCATGCATGTCATATGTTCCCAGTAGTGTTTGAATCAGTGCTGATGAGAGACAGGCCAAGAGTAAGCTGTAAGGAGGTGAGTGAGATCCTTAGACCAATGCGCTTCATTGGGGAATTATGTATGTACTTAACTCTACCCAGTTTAGTACTTTGTGAGCACATGGAAGAAAAGAACATATTATTTTTATGTATTACTGTCTACTGAAGTGGTACTACAGTCACAGATAACAGATTCTTAGTGAACAGTTACTGAATGCATTAAAACACATTTGAACTTAGGAAAAGGCTACTTTAAGAAAAGGATCTAAAGGCTGGAGAGATGGATCGGCGGTTAAGAGCACTGTGGCTGTTCTTCCAGAGGGACAGGGCTTGGTTCTCAGCACCCATATGGTGGCTAGCAACCTGTCTGTAACTCCAGTTCCAGAAGCTATGACACTCTCTTCTGGCCTCCAGAGGCACTGTGTGTACTCAGGAAAATATCCATACACATAAAAGAAAATATAAAAACATTAAGAAGAAAGAAGGTTTTTGCCAGGAGACAGGAGAGGAGATGGAAGTATCTATGGGCCTAGGGAAGATGTAGCTGACCACGTGGCTGGATGAGGCAAGGTGGACCAGTTAACTTAAATGAGCTAGTTAAGAATCTGGCCATCTAAAGCCTAAGCATTGAAAAGTTAAAATATCTTGGAATCTTTATTTATCTATTTTTTGGTTTAAAGGCTGCCCTGGGGCTAAGGTCTCTTTTTTCCCATGAGACATAAATCTCCTGTCTTCAACACGGACCTTCAGTGGTCCAAGGGCACCCATGGAAAGAATGTCTACCTAAATGCACTCACCATTTACTGTAGTTTAACTCCATTTTAAATGATAAGTTAGTTTGTTCTTAGTTTCAGAGCTGTTTGTATCTTGTTGGGTAGGATAGTCCCAACTAAGGCTATCCGAGGTTAGATGTGACTTTGTCTCTGAAAACAAAACAAAAAGACGACACAGATCCCCAAAATAAAGCTGAGAGGTACAATGTTCTCTCTTTTAGTGAAGAGACTTTCCCCAAAGAGGTGGCGTGGAACTCAGCTTGAAGCAGAGGGTAGAAGGGTAGAGGAGAAGATTTCTTGTTCCCTGTAGCCTAGGTTGGCAGAGGAAGAAAAAGTGTGGGCTAGCCAATGAGTGCAGTGTGGTGGAGTTGAGAGTGATAGCCAACAGAAATTCAGATTTTTGTTGTTGTTTTAATTCCCTGTGGTAGGCTTTAGGCTTCCTAGTCCCTCTTCCTACCTCCCTCTTAATTTTCACTCCCTTCCCTTTCCTTCCTCTTTCCCCTTCTCCCTCTCTCCCTTCTTTCCTCCCTTCCTACTTGCACCACTGTGGTTAGACTCAGGGCCTGGTGCATCCAGTATAACTTAGAACCCACAAGGATAACTATTGTAAGGGGAAAAATGGGGTTCCTCTGCTTGGTAGTGTCACAAGAAGTGCAGCTGCTGTGGAAAGCAGTTGGGTGGATCCCCGGACAGTTAAACAAAGAATTGACTTATGATCCAGAAATTTTATGCCTAAGCATAGTAACAGAGACAGAGACACACACAGAGAGAGAGAGTCTCCCAGAATAGAGACTACCAACAAATTACGTAATAGTTCAAGTAAATATAAGGCATGCTGTTTCCCATAGGCAACAATATATAACTCAATTTCCAGCTTCTTTCATATATATTAGTGTGATGATCCTTCACACAATCCAAGCTCTATCATAATTTCAGTACACACTTACTACATTTCATTTTCTTTCTACTGTTATGATTTACCTTCTTTGTTTTTCCTCCTATTGTGCATTTAAAAAATCAGTTACCATGTAGTCACCTCTTAGTAATTTTCTGATCCTAATTTGCCTTGCATGCTTCTCTGGCTTACAGCCATACAGCATTTTAAATTCTGTTTTCTTGTGGAAGTAGGTTAAGAAACTCCAGGTCAAATACATTAAATAAGTGACTCTGTAAGAGCCACACATTTGTAAATGTCCAGCTAAGTAACAGAAAGAAAAGACATTCATTACTTTGTGCTAAATGCCAAAGTAATCGGTGACGAGCAGAGGGGGCAAGACAGAACGTCATTGTATAGTTCAGGTTGGCTTCAAACCCACATATCTTCCTGCCTCTCCCTCCAGAATGGTGTAACTATAGGGGTGTACCACCATGCCTGGCAGTATAATACAGTTTCTTAGTTTATTAAACTTCATTCTGTGTATGTTCATGTGTAAGTATGGGCATACACATGCCATGGTAAACATTTGGAGGACAGAGGAAGACTTTCAGGGTCATTTTTCTCATTCTGCCGTGTCTCAGGCAGGTCTCTTGTGTCTGCCATGCTTTGTACTCCCGGCTAGCTGGCCTGCGATTTTACAGGAGCGCTCCTGTCTTCACCTCCCATTTTGCCAAAGGACTGCTGGGATTGCAGAGAACACCGTTACATCTGGCTCTGTATGCTGGTTTCAGGGATGAACTTGGTTGCATTCTAAGCTCCTTTCCGTTTGGTCAGTTTGCTGGCCTGAGATGCCACGTCTCTGAATAAATTGTAGTCATGTAGAAAAACAGACAACTGTACAAACACATAAAAGCATTATAAAGGCAAAACAACCTTTACTTTCCAGTACTTTATCAATTTTAAACATAAGTATGCTTTACTTTTTAAATAACACATAGAAAAATGAAAAACAAACTGTTGTTTTGGGAATGTTTCAGGCATTTTAAGCTCATTCCACCATACTCAAAGAAATCTTATACGATAGTCATTTGAAATAAACAACAAACCAATGAAATACAAGGCAGTTAAAAATATGATACAGGTAGACTTTTTAAACAACTATATTGAAAATATAGAGTGTTCTGCAGATCACTGTACAATATTAGATTACGTCTCTACTTACAATGCAGACATTTGATTTTTTTTTTTTTAATTTAATGGTAAGATGACCAGACACCGCAATGTTCCTGAATGAAAGCAATTAGGTGGCCTCTTTGAGACGAAACAGATTGAGGAACTGTTCACTTCTACACAGACACAAAACTAATAATGTTGCTGCTAGAAATGTCTGCAGAGCCTCCAACAGAACATTAATGTAAAAGGGGCCAAGCTGCACAGGAGCATGCAGTAATAAAGAAATCAAGCTTCCTGCCTGATTATCCTAGGAGGAAAAAAACAGCTCTTAATAATCCTGAAACACTTCTTATCCAAGCAATTTGGAAGAGAAAAACCCATGATTTAGAAAAGGATTTTTGTTTTAAAATGAACCTTTGCTTCCCAGAGTGGGATTTGGCCACTTGCAAGACAACACAGGCTCTGATTTCTCAGGGTGACTCCCATTGCTGTTTTCTCACGTCAGAAGACCATGGGCACTTAGTGGGCCGTTATGTGACCCAGCTGCTGAGGTTCTATAATTTCTCTCGTCCCTAAGATCCCAGAATCAATAAAAAAATCAGCATTCTATCATCAAGCCCTTGCTTGATCCGCACAGAAGAACAAAGACCTGTTCTAACCCAAGACGGTGGTGTCTGTCTTTCTAATAGTCAACGCAGTTGCATTTTTGTCAGAGTGTGTGTTTGTAGATGCAGAGAAGCTGTAAACCCCATGAAGGTATGTGCAGTGTCCGACTCTACTCACCATTCTATGCCTTCATCTTGTATAGCGTTTACGCAACAGCTGTCAGCCCACAAGCAACCTCGACAAGTGAAGGCAAGAGTGATGAAGGGGAGCTGCGGCTTCAGGAAGGGACAGCACTGGAGGATCCTACAGGTGCAGCACTGTAACTGCAATGAAAAAGGGAATGTTCAAGGAATTTCCCATATTTGCTGAAACTGTCTGGGTAGGTAATTGTTCTGTGATTAATTAATCATTGTAAATAATTATAAAGATTAGTTATCAGCTTGTGAGGTGGAGCTAACAATTGGCATGAAGGCCTTGAGGAGGACACGGGTGGTGGAGAAAGACATTTAAGAGGAAAGCCCTAAATTTTTACGTGAGGCGGAGGGCTTTGCATCACTGATGAAACCAGCAAGAGAACTGTATATTAAGAATAATTTCATAAGGACGTGGGAGGAAGAGGTCAAGGAATGCTGGGCGAATTGACAAATGGCACTTTATTATAACAAAAGCTTTTGTTCAGCAAAGTACAATGCAGAAGATAAAATGTTAAATCTCTTCACAGTACAATTGATGAAGGACTCCTAGCCAGAGCATGCAAGTGGCATCTATAAACCCATCAGAAAAATTCAGAAAGCACAATTGAAAAATGACAAGATTCATCCAGGCAGTTCAGATTCATATCCTTGGAATGGACAATGCTAAAAAAGCTGACAGTGCCAGCTGTTAACAAGAGTATGAAACAGCTGCCATTCTCAAATACTTTGCATGTTGAGGGGTTGGTTTACCAGAGCTTATCAATCTACCATGCTTCAGCAATTCTGCTCCACAGTACACAGACAATTCTGTAAAAAATGTGAAATAATTAACTTGTTCAATCAGCTTCACCTGAACGTTGCTTGAACTAACCCAAATCTGAACCCTTATGGTAAGTTACACAATGAAACAGTATTTGGCTTTGAAAAAACAAACAAACAAACAAACAAACAAAAAACAACTTCTTCTACAGTATGGAAGATTTTCACAATCTAGAGCAAAGAACCTGACAAGAGGAATATACCCACGGTTTGTTTCATTTATACAAAGTTAAGAAATAGATGCAAACGACTTTTGTATAATCATTCAGGATTGTTAGCTCTATGCAGGTAGTGATCAGAAAAAGTGGCAAATGTCCACTGTTTCTTGTTATTAAATCTGGGAGGTGTTAGCACAAGAATGAATGTTCACTTCATGCAAGCATTGTTCTGCATGGTTGTGACTCTATAACTTTATTTGGATTTTCAGTTTATTAAAAATTATATTTAAGAGTAATGAGCTGGAATCCACCAAGTGAAATTAAAACTAGACTTTTAGGGCTAGTGAGTTAGCTTGGTGGCTAAAGTGCTTTCTGTCAAGTGTGAGGATGAGAGTTCAGATCCCCAGAACCCACATAAATGCTAAGTGGGAGTGGCTGTCAGACTGTAGTTACATCATTAGAAGACAGAGACAAAAGGGCTGGAGAGATGGTTCAGTGGGTAAGAGCACTGTCTGCTCTTCCAAAGGACCCAGGTCCAATTCCCAGCATCTGCATGGCAACTCACAATTGTCTGTAATGCCAGTTCCAAGGGATCTGATACCTTCACACTAATGCACATAAAATAAAATTTAAATAAATTATTTTAAAAAAAGAGATAAGAAAGTCCTAGAGCCAGTTGGCGATTGAGACTAGCCATGTCATGTCAGCAAGCCCTGGGTTTGACTGAGAGGCAGCAGAGGTGAATAAGATGAAGATTGAGGATGATTTCTCACATCAACCCTGGTCCTCCTCACGCAAACTCAAAGACATGTACCCCCAAGTACACACACATACACATGTGCTTCCCTACACATTCATACACATGCAGACACACCACACACATGAAAATAAAATAAACTCATCTTTTAGGGCTATGATAATATTATCTTGACACCCTCTAGAATCAACACAGAGATAGACAGGCTTCTGGGTATGGTTGTAGAGCATTACTTTGAATATGTTCTCTGACGTAGAAAGACCTTCCCACTGTGGACAGCACTATGCCTTGGTGCAAGGATCATAAAATATATAACTGGAGAAAGCAGCCTGGGGATCTACCAGAAACTCTTTACTTCCTGACATGGATCTGGTAGGACCAGCCTCCTCAAGCTCCCACTGCCTTGGTTCTTCCATCATGATAGATAGTAGCCTTGAACTGTTCCTTTCCAACATAAGCTGATTTCATCACGGTATTTTATCACAGCACAGGAAAGAAAGTTAAGACTCGACCTTGGAACATCAGCTCTGTGTAATTAGAGCCTGTTCTGTTTTGTTTGTTTGTTTGTTTGTTTGTTTTTGCTAGGCTGCTTGACACAAAAGCAACTAGCTTTTGTTATACATACATACATATATATATGTGTATACATATATATATATATACTTAACTACAGATGTCTTGGGTCAAAAGTCAGAAAGTTGGCATCAAATTGTTGAAATATGGAGGAGCAATAATATTTGAATTGGCCTCTGACAGCAGAGAGAGCCTCTGCCCTGGGCACTTGCTCAACCTGTGACCTGAGTTCATTGTATTTTGCTGTCTGTCCTCAAGTCCTCCACCCTCATATTGCCTTTTTGCTCTGTGTTTCCTGCTCACCTTTTTCTGCGTGTTGGCATTTTCTTTCTGGTGTGCATATCTGTCCATGTGGGAGAGTGCAGATGTATGGGTGTACCTGTATAGGCCAGGGGTATGACGTCTTCAGTTGCTATCTACCTGGTTGTTGTTTTGAGACAGCACCTCTCACTGTTTTAGAACTCACTGAGTGGGCTAGGCTGGTTGGCCAGTGACCCCTGGATTCTCCCATCTCCACCTCCCCAGAGCTATGAAAACAACTGTGCGCTGCTAGGCCTGGCTTTTTTGTTTGTTTAAAATCACGAGATCTGAATGTATCACACCCTTGTCCTCATGCTTGCACAGCACACACTTTGCTGACTGAGCCATGTCTATGTCCTCCACCATTCCACCACAACAACTTTGTCTTCAGTGACAGTCAGAGACTGCGGGCCTGCCAGGAAAATTTCACTGTTTATCAAGCATAAAAACAGGACTGGGGTTATGGCTTACCTAGCAGATGCAAAGGCCTGAGTTCAATGCCCAGTGCCAAAGAATAAACAGAAACCAAATTAAACCAAATGTCAGAGCCAGGAATGCTTACAAAGTCATCACAGAGAAGTGGCTATTCTGACAGTCCTGAAATACAGGATTCTTATTTAGTGGTACCAATTGCTGACTTCATACATTTGGAAACCTTACTAAATGCCCTTTGCACTTACGCAAGGGCTTATTAGTTGGAGTGCAAAGCACTTAAGTTGTGTGTGTGTGTGTGTGTGTGTGTGTTACAAATGTAGGGACAGGGTGCTTACTGTTGTGTATACACGTAGAAGCCAGAGGCTGACATAAAGTATCTTTTTCTACTGTGTCACACCTTATTTTTGGAGACAAGTTTTCTCACTGAACCTGGAGATCATTATTTTGCCAAGACTGGGGATCCTCCTGTCTCTGTTCCAGAATGCTGGGCTTGTAACCAGCCACAGACTCACCCAATTTTTATGCTGGTACTACGGATCTGAATTTGGGTCCTCAACCTTATACAACAGAAACTTTAGCAACTGAGCTGTCCCCACTCTCTGTATTTAAGGATTTTATTAGACAACAAACATGAACCAAGTGTTTAACATTAGAGACAAAATAATTGGCTGGAACCAAAATCTGAGACAGTATAGCAGTTTACACACAAGAAAGTTTCCAGCTTTCCATGACTAGAGCTATGAGTGCATTCTTGCCAAGGAAGGGCTTGGGCCTTCACCAGAAGAGAAAAGGGGCCCTTTGGAGTTGGAGCCCCTCTACAAAGAGAAGAGTTGATTTTGTCAAAGGTTTATATAGACATTATAGCTCATATCCTTACAGCGTGCCTAAGCCTTATAGCCATAGGCCTCTCTGAAAGAGGGCTATGTACAGAAGAGCAGTACTCATCATCTGCCAAAGAGATGTGGATCCAAGGGGCCACTGTTTGCCATCTGGCACCTCTTCTGAAGAGCTTGTGCATGAGTGAAGCCAGTCAGATTCCCACAGCAGCTTATTTTTATAATATAAATTCTGAGAAAGGTTTGAGCCTCCCCTTTACCTCTCATTAGCAAAGGCTTTAATGTTTAGCTAATGTGAATAAAGTTGTGTCTCTGGTCATCAGAGATTTCAGTACTCAGAAGCAGCAGAGATGAGAAGTTCCCAAGGAAAGACAAACTACTCTAAAAAAATTTTTTTAAATGATTGGGTACTGCAACTAGAAGCTTTGCAGGTGTGGCTGCTGTGTCACTAGTGTGTTAGTAGGTGGCAAAGAGAAGAGAAGCCATGTCCACACTCAATGTTCTGACCTATAACATCTGAGAGTTTAGTAGCCTAGCATTGCCTGAAAAAAAGCAAGCCTGTGATGGCCACCTTTTGGGCACCAGACTGGCCAGAGGGTGGGAATGGGTGGGGTGCAGACCATGCCTGAAATGAACCCTGCCCAGCTCCATAATTTACTTGTGGGGCATAGAGCTCCTGAAACCACTCCTGAGATAACCCCAGATACTCAGAGATTCTAGGCACTACTAAGAAGAGCAAGGAAGCGGTGAAGAATGGAAGAGAAAGAGAAATAGAAGAATGTGGGCACAAGGAAGAGAGACAGAACTGGACATTCGAAGGTAGTGAAGAACAGCCTGATCTGAGTACTCAGTAATGTCACCATGGTGGCAGTACTCAGTAATGGCACCATGGTGGAGTCCTGGTCTGTGCTGCAACTGAGGGACACATATGGGTCTGTAGCCCTGAAGCAGCAGGGGTCTGTTACCACCAAAGGCCAAGTGGATGTCCCTGATCTTGGACATCCACTTGATCTTGCCACCCAGGGAACATGTTGCCTTTCTGAAAGATGTTTAGAACTGGCCCCACCACTCACCTGGGCATCTTGGGAGAGACAGCCCTGGAGAGCTGACCCTACCACTAGCCAACTGCAATATTCAGGAGAACATCCCTGTACATTGTGGGAGTTGTGAGTGAGCCAGTCCCTGAGGATTAGAGTGTGGGAGACCTGGGTCTACCACTGTCTCCCATGTGGTGGTGTGGTTGAAAGAGAAATACCCCCCTCCCCACTTGCACCGCACCACCTGAGGAAGGCCGGAGAGTTGACCCTGTCCCTCACCTGGGCGACAGAGTAAAGCTGATCCTAGGAGCTTGGGCAAGCTGACTCCAAAGCCATGAGTGAGGGAGGGCTGGACGCACTACTTGTCTGCCATGTGGTGACATGGGCATGGGAGAAATGCCTGCCTCACCCCTTGCCAATGGCAGGCAGAAAGGCTTGCCCCACAGGTCATCAGAGTGGGAGAGATATCTTTGCCCCTCATCTGCTGCAGCTGACCCCAGATGTGAGGGTTGTGAGTGTGCCAGCACCCAAGGCCTGAGGGTGGGAGAGATGACCCTGCCTCTTGTCTGATTGGTGGTGATTCCGATGAGGAAGAGATGCCCTATTCCCCTCCTTCATCCTTTGCCATCTATGTCAGGCAGGAGAGGAGGACCTAGGGTCATAAGAGTGGAAGAACTGGCCATGTCCCTCACTGGCTGTAACACTCGGGAGATTGGGCCCTGCACCTCACCTGGGCAACAAGGTAAAGCAGGGTTGCTTGTAAGGGGGCCCCTGGGGCATGAGAATAGGAGTAATGGCAGGTGGGCTGACCAGCTAAGACACCTTTCAGGCCTAGATCCTGGGCTTTGAATTTCTCCACCCCAACGTATACCCCATTGATGAACTGCTGGGGACCATGAAGGTGCCAGTCCTACAGATCTAAAACTACAGGATCTTTATGACACAGAGAAACAACATGTCATCTGAGTGGTGGTGTCCCAGTGATGTTTCCTTATCCATAGAGTAGCAGAAGCCAGAAGCCTCCTAGTAGACCAACAAGTTATTGGAATGAACATTTACAAGCAAGGAAGTATGGACACACTGTGACACACTACAGCTTCCACAAAAAGTTTTTTTTTCCTCCAGGAGGAGGGTTGTAAGGGTGGAGGGTGGGTAAAAGGGGAGGGGGAGATGAGTGGGTTGGGGTGCATGATGTGAAATTCACAAAGAACCACAAAAGTAAGAATATATATATGTATATGTATGTATGTTTGTCTCAGCTACATAGTAAGTTTTAGGCCAGCCTGAGCTGTTTATCTCTATATGCAGGTGTGGGTATGGGCAGGCACACCTGTAGAGATCAAAGAACAACTTTGTGGAGTCAGTTCATTCCTTTCACCTTGGGTTCTGGGAATCAAACCACTTTGCTCAGCAAGTGGCTCTACCCACTGAACCACCTCATTGGGGATTTTTACTGTCATATAGCTAATACGAGGCAAACATGAGTGTGTGTGTGTGTGTGTGTGTGGCAAACATGAGTGTGTGTGTGTGTGTGTGTGTGTGTGTGTGTGTGTGTGTGTGTGACTGAGTTACCTCTTGGCCTCCCGATCCATTCACTGCTTTGTTCTGCATTGCTGGAATCTCTATTCGCAAGGCTCTGCTAATGAAGGGAAGCACTGCTGCAAGTTGGAGGGTCAATGTGTGCTCAGAACCCACTGAGATTTGAAAGGTGACACCCTCAAGGGCTGGATAATATGCACAGTGATTGCAGGCCAATGAGAAAGATCTCCTGTCCAGGTCCTGGCTCCCAAAGCATAGCCTCAGAAGGAGTATCTTCTCTCTTCTGCTAACCACCTACCTCTGGAAGCAGCATTTGGCACGGCAGCAGTATTTGTTGTTGCTATTTTTTTGGAATGTCCACAGTCTCTTGGTGCCTCTAGCTCATCTCAACCTGTGTCAACAAGTCCCTACATTGAAGTCCCACTGTCTTTCTCTAATATCGTCTTACAACCCTCGTAGTGTTATTGAGTATTTTTTAAAAATCTGTTTAACAATGAAAACTGTTTTATAACCTAAAAGCTCTTATATCACCCTTCCTGGGAACATGCTGAGCTGTTGAGAAGTGACTAAGTGACTTATACATTTTGTAAACATATATACATTAACAATTCATATTTTTGTTGATGCTAATTATTTTCCTTTGCGGAATTAGGCAGTTGCTCTCAAGATTCTACCCCACTTGTCCTGTGTAGCCCGAGTCTTCATTTCATTTCAAATAATGGCTTTTCCCAAAGGAAGTGTCTCCTTTCAGGATATCATAATCAGCTAATGGACTTAGTGATCAATGTTGTGTGCGGTAGAACATCAGAAATGTGCCATAAAATATGGAAAACAATTTAGCCACTCTCTAATGCAGGCAATTCTGGTAAAAACTATGCATGAAAAACATGTACCCAACCATATTTTCCTGCCTCACAACAAGATTAGATGCAATAAAAACCTTGTCTTAGCAAATCAGCATGTTAGAAGATGCTGTCAGCTATAACTTTGCAAAGATGTGTCCATTACCAAAGGGGAGCATTATCCTCAATTCACTCTCGTTTAAGATTGATGTCTGCTATAAGCCACCATCTGTCTCTAGATTCTGTGGCATCACAATGTCACCACTCTGCATGGTGGGGACAATTTGCAGTGTCTTGCTATCTCTCCACTCTTTCCTTTTCATAGTTAAGGATAAACAGACAGTTGTCAGAATGAATCAAGCAGGTATGACTGGCCATCTGAAGGGGAAGGATCAATGCTTAGCCCGGGTTCCTTTCCCTAAAGTGAGGCCCAGAATGCATTACAGGCGTCACGTCTCTGTGATTACCTCAGCAATTTATGTTAGTGGGTCATCAGCTGTTTTGTGACAGGAAAACATGTTTGTCACATCTGGTCAGCTTCACAAATTCCCCAAATTAAATAACACAGTGGCATTTTATTAAGCAAACAAGGATTTAAATATTGTTTTAAGGATGAAGCAATTAACAGACTAACTCACTCTTGTTTATTGACTGGAACAGAGTTCTCCAGTTCTGGCCCCTCATTCATTAATGAACTAATCTGGTTTAATAATACGTGTTTATTTATAAGTTATATATAACCTACAAGTACATATCACTGTACTTACATCATACATATAATACATCACAGGTCATTTATGCTAGTGTGTGTGCCAGTTTATAAGTATCAAATAATGGATTAAAAATAAATGTATACAAAATACCAGGCAGATTTACTGATATATTATCCTATATGCCCTTTCAATAACATAGGTATGTTAGATAGACATCAAGGTAATGGGACTGTAAGACTCCTCCACCAATTCCGCTCAACTCTTGTCCATTTATGGTGGGATTGCCTGACAAACTAGAGGATGCTCAATTAAATATTGGTAGAACACAGACTGAAAATCTATTATTGAGCTGAAATTAAAACTTGATTAAGTATCCTGAGCTATTCATTTTTTATTGATTGATTGATTGATTGTACTTACCAACACTAGCTTTGTCTTTTTCATCTAAGGGTACCTAGTCTTAAACATTTTCCTGCTTTTAGAATTGTGTTCTGATGTTTTGCTTGATAAAAATAAGTTACTTAGTTTGGGGGCATTTGTAAAATTGGCCAGACAGGCTAAAGTATACTTTCTTCTCATGAAGTGGTTGGTAAATCCCTGAGAAAAACTTCTGTGAAGTAAATGCATTCCCATAATTCAGTTAATAAACCCTTCATTTTTACTCTTCTGGCTCCCTTACCAAGTCTGGTACTGGCACAAGACTGACAGAAATAAAGCCAGCATTTTGCTGTGATTTTGCTAAGTGATTTGACCTACTGTAGAATCTCTGCTTCCAAACCTATCTAAGCAGAACTTCACAAAACCAGTCTCTGCATGTCACTTGAGCTGATGGTATGCATGCACACACAGTATTAACTGGACTGGCTTATTCTCTAACCACGTTCTCAATGTCAAATATACATTAAAAATTAAGAAGCTTGTACAAGTTTACATTCCCACCAGCAGTGGAGGAGGATTCCCCTTTCTCCACACCCTCTCTAGCATGTGTTGTCACTTGAGTTTTTGATCTTAGCCATTCTGAAGGGTGTAAGGAGAAATCTCAGCGTTGTTTTGATTTGCATTTCCCTGATGAACAGGGACATTGAGCATTTCTTTAAGTGTTTTTCTGGCATTTGATATTCCTCTATTGAGAATTCTTTGTTTAGCTCTGTGCTCCATTTTTAATTGGATTACTTGATTTGTTGCTTTTTAGCTTCTTGAGTTCTTTATATATTCTGGATATTAGCCCTCTGTCAGATATAGGATTGCACTTCAGTGTCCAAGTGGCCTCCATAGTAATGGGGACAGGGACTGTCTCTGACATGAACTGATTGGCCTGCTCTTTGATCACCTCCCCCTCAGGGGGTGCAACCTTACCAGGACACAGAGGAAGACAATGTAGCCAGTCCTGATGAGACCTGGATCAGAAGGTGAGACTAGGATCAGAAGGAAGGGGAGAAAGACCTCCCTATCAGTAGGCTGGGGGAGGGGCATATGTGGAGAAGAGAGAGGGGTAGTGGGGTTAGGAGGGGAGGAAGGAGGGAGCTATAGGTGGGATACAAAGTGAATAAACTGCAATTAATAAAAATAAAAAAAAGATTAAGAAAAAAAGAAGCTTAAGACCCAATCCCCTTTCCCTTAGATTTATGACTAACTTACTAAAATGACCTAGGTAGCCCCATGTCAGTCATCCTACATCTTTGACTCCATGTCGCTCATGAAAGGGCACCTCAGGCCATATCTGTACTGTCTATTTCTACCATGCCTTTGAGTCACAGTCTGAAATACATTTAAAAATCAGTCATGATTCTAACACCCCTACTTTTGCTTATTAGGTCTAGTAACTATTTTCTCTTAGACATTTCCCATTATCAAACTGTGTATTCCCTAGTTTGCTCTCTTTTACCTTTAGAAAGGCATGGATTCCATGACAGACGGTCCTTTCTGTTTTGTTCACAGCTGTAGCATAATGCCTGAAATGGTCTACTTAAAACAGTACTCGGCGCAGGATAAATGTAGTAAAAAAGTAAGAAACATTTGTTAAATAAGTGGATCCTCATCCTGAACGAAGCTGAGTTGTCTCAGGGCAGGCATAAGTAGATAGCATTCCATATTCAGCAAACACATTCCTATTAGAGGGCCAAAAGTGAAGTGTGGTGAGAGGACATGGTCAGTGTGAAAAAATATTAACATGGGGATAGACAGAATAAAAAGAGGGAGAGCCTTTCAAAAGAGAAGCCAGCTGGGAAAGCCATCGAATGAAAATTGCCTAATGGGTAAGTTGTCATAAAACTAGTTTGTCTCTTGGCTTCTGAAGACATTAATGATAATAACAGGAGCTTAACTCTATTATTATTATTATTATTATTATTATTATTATTCAGAGCCCACCAAGTTTCCAATTTATTTCTTCTTATGTATTGGTTCTTGTTGTTTTCTCCAAAGCATGTATAGTAAGTAATTCCAAATTGGGGCTTGAAAAACTTCATTAGAATAACATTACAGGTGATAGAACAGGCATCAGACACCTTTCGAGTAAAGCAACAGTTTTTGTTGCTTGTATAACATTTTTGTTCCTAAGTTTCTAAAGCTCTGTATATGTTTGTGTAAGTTGCTCATAGCCTAAGCTCATGACACTATGTTTTCTTCATTTGACCTTTATGTCTGCAATGGTAAAGACCTAAATTGAAGCAACTCAAAGCCCACTGGGTGCTTCGCCATAGATTCTCAAATTTAGATGAGAATTGTAAAGCATGCTTCTGGATTCCAGGATAGTGAATTAGATCATGAAACAAACTGAGGGTGAGCCTCCAGCATTTGTGTGAAATCAACATTTTGACCAACCCCCTACAATTTGACCAAGGTACAGAGCAGGCCTTTGAACATTCTGTTTATTGCTGCTTCAAGGTTTTCTAGACAGTTTTCTGTTGATTCTCCTTTCTCTAAACACTTGGCCTTCCCAGATTTACCTTGAAACTTTGATGATACAAACAGACCAGTAATTAATTATATTCTAGGGCTGTTGAGGGGTGGAACTTTAATAATAATCTAATATTTTAAAACTTTTTGACCTTCAGAAACCAGTGTTTATCCCTTTGAGGGTGTTATCATCCCCACGGAATAGATGTGGTTCAAGAACCTATTAGCATCCTGGAATGACTTTATAGACCTAAAACCATCTTATGTGTATAAAATAGTAAAATGGGTTGACTAAGATCAGGAGCCCCAAGCTCTTGTTCTGGCTCTGCCTCTAACAAGCTACACACAATAGCGAGTAATATAAATGTTGTTGTCTTCAGTCACCTTAATTCAAGCACAAGGACCACATCGAGTAAGTCTACAATCCCTCAGTTGGGAAACCTCATGAACTTGTGTCATGAATCTTCTGGGCGGCTACTTCTCCCATTTGCTTTAAAGCTACATAAGCTCATGGAGTTGAGGCATATATTAATGACTTGTTCACTGATGAGAAACGCATGGCACTTTTCTTTAGTGTGTAGTCTGCGCTTTCATCATAGGACAGCAATGATGTGTTTCCAACGGTTTCCTAGATATCGGCATGAGTCCTTCCTCCAGGACCTCTGCAATCTCATTGCTGGAGGCCTCGTGATCTACTTCAGAGAGATGGATTTCATCTTAGTTCTGGGTCAGAGGTACAGACACTTGTGAGATCTTAGCTGTGTCACTACATGAATTAAAATGGAATAATGAATTTGTCCTCTGTTCCATGGCTTTAAGCTAGATTTGACCTTTAAGTCACATTTAACAGAGTGCAATCATAGGTCACAAATCAGAAAGGTTTAAATAATGTTCTCTTCTATCAAGAAAAGGTGATTTAATCCAACCTGCTTTTCTGTGGTGCTCATAATTTAGGCTACTCTAAAACATCAGTGTGAGTTACAGAAACCTGTTAAAGCATGAAAACATGTTACAGAAACTTTTCACAGAATTTCAACACGTATCTGCATAAATGAATTTTATTAGCATGTGATATATTATGCATTTGTACATGTGACACATTTTAGGACCTGAGAATTGTAAGACTGAAATGATCAAAGACTGAAATATTTTGTACATATCAACATGTTTTGTTGTGCACGAGAGCATCTTAGAAATTCCGTCCAACAAAGAATTCCACTGCCTTGTTGTAGGAAGACATACTTCATGTTATTTGTCTTAGGAGAGTGTGGGCGAGCATTGCCTTTCTCTGGGTCAGTTCTAAGCTCTTTCTCTTCTTCCTTTCCTGTTAAACTAAGAAGGGGCTGGTAGATATTTTTTTTATTATAGTCCTTGGGGTAAGTTTAGACATTTCTGTTATTCAGAGTAATTTCCACAAAACAAACATTTTGATATCTTCACAAATATTGGCCATTGCTTATTTTTTACCACTTAGATAATAATGAAGTCTGTGTCTCTGTCACATCTTTACCAAGATGCTCATCTCATTAATGGTGAGAAAGAGGAAAATGGGTGAGTGAAGGAGATAAACTACTCCGTTGTGACATGTGGATGAGCAATGGCTGTATTATGTAGTGGCAGGGTTTTCTATTAAACTGTAATACACTAATATGTTCTGCTCATCACAAACATTTCAATAAATTGCAACATAATTCAATAGTGTATTACTTAACCATCCCATTTCATATAATTGAAATAGGAAATGTATTGTTTATGTGACATTTTATTATTATTCACTATTATAATTATTATGTGTTATTTAAAAGTAACAAAAGATGAAAACATCTTCCTAGATTGATCCTATACACACAGTGATTTTATATATAAATGTATATATTATATATGACATTAGCAGTGTTTTAGTTTATAATGTTAGCCTTATCAAATTTAGTTATTGTATATTTCTGAAAATCAGTCAATTACTAAATTTATTTCAAATTAACTAAATATTGTGCTAGGTAGTAGCAATGACATAGCCTATAAAAATTAATGCAAAAACATATTAATTACCTAAATGTAGCTTGACAAGAATAGGATACCATTATGCTGTGAGTGTTTGGGGAGGCACAAGGCTAAGGGGAGGCTTTATTGTTTTATGTACTTTACGTGGTTCAACGTGGGCCTGAGCAAATTAAAAAGGGAGCACCACTGCACAGGAGGGGATTAGAGAGGCGAGCCAGAAAACAAGTCAAAGTTGGATCAGGTTCTTTTACTAATTGGGTGGAAGATGAGATCACAGGTCGAGGGGGAAGCTTACTCCTGAAATGAAAATTGCAAAGTGGGGAGATTAGGGGAGGAGAAGTTTTAGCTAGAAAGAGAGCCTAGCTCTTGCATAAGTCTTTCCCCTATTAGGCCAGTGGCTAGGTTTATAGCTTCATATTTTCGATAGTGGATCACAGAAGGACATGTCAGCAGAAGCTGGAGGAAACTGATTCCCATGTACCTCAAAGAGTTCTCCTTAATGCTCCAGTCCATGAATGAAACAGCACCAGTCCATGAATAAAGCAATCTCAGGAGATCTAACCATCACCACATTCCCAGGGAACCTTGTAGCTACTTGACACATAGCTACAGAGATATCCAAATGCAGAACAAGAAAGGTGCGCCTCAGCAAGAAAAAGGCTTCCACCCATTAGTGGACACTCTCAGCCTTTCAAAGACAGGTGGCTTTATACAGTGTGCAGAGCAAAAGAAAGGGGAAATAAAAAATAGGTAAGATGTCAGATTTCCATTGGAATAGCAAAGAGGACATAAAAAAAAAAAACAACAACAGTGAAGCTAGAAAGAAAACAATGTAGTTTTTCACGTATGTGTGAATGTTTGCAAGCCCATGCCAAAGCCTGCTTGTGGATGTCAGATGACAATCTGCAGAAACTGATTCTCTTCTTCCACCATGTGGGTTCCAGGAGATCTAAATAGGATCATCAAACTCGGTGGCAAGAGTCTTTACCCACTGAGCATTACTGCACCGAGAAAATATTATATATATATAGTATATATTATATATATTGTATATAAGTATATATTGTATATATTGTATAGATAAGTTCTTTATAGCAGGTTTCACGTGCTTAAAATGTTTTATGGGAATCTAAAAATAGAATCGAAACCCGAAAGTTACTGTTAAAAATCAGTCACACAGGTGGCAACTGTGTGTCATGACTGAACATGCATTTGACATATTCCTAAGTTTAACTTTTTTCTGACTTCTATTGAATGAAACGAATTTGCGGAGATTCATTCTTCCATCACTGTGGTACTTTTAAAGGGCGTTTCAGAGCCCGGCGGAAGCCAAAGAACAAGAGCAGCAGTGCAGTCAGGAGGTAGCTGTAGGGAAATCTTCAACCAAGAAAAAAGGACATGAAGGCCTTTCATCAAGAGAATGCACTCCTTAAAATATTTCCTGCTGAGCCTGAGATATGTGGAAACAAAACTGGAGATAAGGTAGGCTCTTTACCCCTGTGCATCATTCATAAGAATTAAGGTAAATACTTCGCCTGAGAGAGCTAGGTTTTGCCTCTAATGGAGATAACATTTGATATTGTGCAGACCCCAGTCAGTCTAATTTTGGTATGAAATGCGTGGTCCGTAGGACAAAGAGCTGTACATAAATCACATACCTTGGTAATACATGACCCTTTGCAGCTGCAGCCCTATATGTATCATTTGTCACTTTTAAAACAAACCCTTTAGTGATTGGATAAGATAAGGGAAAGCACATTTATGTACTAGAGACACACTTGAATGCCAGTACATACTCCTGCCAGGTCTGATACAGGATGAGGAAGGGCCGGTATGTACCGAAAATTTGTTGGGATCAGCTACAGGTAAGTATGTATTTGAGTCACAGGGGGCTGAGATGTCATGTGGGCTAGAGAACTAATCCTCCTCTTGCCACTATACATTCTTGTGAAAGAAGAGGAACATTATATTGGAAAAGCGGGTCTTTGTTTCAAGACATTCAGTCGTCACTCTTATCGGGCCTCTCTGTTCGGTTCTGTTCTATTCTGTTCCATCCTGTTCTACTTCATTACACTCTGTTTCATTCCATTCCATCCTTTTATTCAACATCTATCTGTATTTCAGTAAATTATAGAATTACTGCTTATGGTCATTTCAATACTGAGAAATGTTCTGTCTCTGTTGAGGTGCTATAGAACTTATGTGGGAGAGGAAGAAGAGAGGATGAGTGCCTTTTGTTCTTGGTATGCCAATCAGAAACCACCTGATGTCCACCTTACTGAATAATGTTCACATGAAATCATCAGCATGCTTCTTTAAAGGGTGCTGCTTCCTGGAGCTAGGGTTGACTCTCCTAATTTGTTTAAAGAAGCATGCTTTCTTTCCACATTGCACATCTAATTAGCGTTTTCCCCCATGGTGTAATACAGTCTTGTTCATCAAAAGATAACTGCTTGAAAACACTTGTAAATTAGATCGGAGAGCCTGCCACGCCAAACTCTGCCTCTCCATCACTGCTGGTCTTTGGTGTCATATTATCTTTTAATGAAAGTAAAAGCAAACAGTCAGGCTTTTATTTTGAATAATTCAAATGAATTCTTTATCGTCTCCGAAGGAAAGCTTCATTAAATCTACACCTAGCTCAGGGACCAAAGCTTTAAAGGCTTGATGTCTTGATAGCTTGTTCTCTGGCATACTGAAAATGACCATCACAAATGGAGAACACCATTAGGATCATTATCCTTGACAGAAAAGAAGCACACACTTGCCAATCCTGAGAATGCTCTTTGTAACCTCCCTTGATACTCTGCTTTCAAGGTCAGCTCTGTTCAGTCTCTCAGGAAATGTGGCTCCAGAAATCTCAGCCTTTATCTTACAAGCACAGTATCCAGGAGACTACAGCACAGTTAAGGCAGATTGATGAAGCTGTGCTGCAAGGAAAAACTATCATATGAACACAGCCCAGAAGCCATAGTGCCTTCTGCCTACTCAGATATGTATGCTCTGTCTCACATACTTACACATCACTCTCTACTTTACAATGAACCAGTTTCCAAGTTATTGAAAACTTAGTTTCTTTTTATTAAAAATTTTATTTTATGTGTACGAGTCTCTGTGTGTGTATGTGTGGTGTGTGTGTGTGGTGTGTGTGGTGTGTGTGTGTGTATGTGTGTGTATGTGTGTGTGTGTGGTCTGTGTGTGTGTGTATGTGTGTGTGCATGTGCCTCTGGAGACCAGAGAGTACATCAGATTTCCTGAAGCTAGAGTTAACAACTGCTTGTGAGCTATCTAACCTGGGTGGTAGGAGCTGGACTCTAGTCTTCTTCAAGGGGACCAAGTGCTCATGAGCCAGCTTACCAGCCCCAGAGTTTGTTATTGATGAAAAGCTATATATACACTGCTAAGCCTGCATCCTGGACCAGGCCAACTGGATCGTGTGAAGTAAGCAACCATGGAAGTATTTCAGCATGCTTTGCTTAATCATACTGTTTAGGCTTTTGTTCACAAATATAGAATATAGTTTTATGATTAATTTAATTAAAGATGATTCATGTATAAAATAGTAACTAATAATCTCTTTGAGACCAGGCTATTTGGGGTTGTAAAAATTGTTTTGAACTTAGAACTGGATAATTTTTACATAATTTTTAAGGATTTACTAAAAACATTGAATCATGTACTTAAGATGGGTGGATTTAATGATATGCTAACTAATGTCTTTCCAAAGCCAATTAAAAAAAACTGATTAATTTGGCTTGAATTCCTACATGTTTTCTGTGAGGGAGGGTTTTTAAAGCTGTGCTATCATCTATGTTTAATAAAGACAAGTATTCACTATGTACTATGATTCGATTTCTTTTAATTCACAGGATCCCACCAAGCAGCCCTCAGAAAAATAAAACAGTTTGTAAGTTTTTGATGAATGTTGGGTACCACGGAGAACAGAGGAAGTTGTGTTTATTTGTTTGTTTGTTTTGTTTTTGTATTAAACTGTTAATAACAAATAGCAACATGGTGGTGAGTAAGCTTTTCCTATGTAGACTGATAATCTCAAGGAGGCAATAAAGAAAAAGGCAAAACTCTGAAGAGATGAAGATATGTAAATCACGTGTAAAGATGCCCAATGACTCAGCTAAGGGAGTGGGCCCTTTCGACTGGGCATATGACATACAGTGACAGACCCACCAGTAGCAGTGCAGGAAAACATACGAAGAGTAGGTAGTTACAGGGTACTCCAGCCACAGACAGTAGGCTAACTTCCAGGCTGACAGCGATTAGAATCAGGTATGTCCACAATCTGAGTTCAAATAGTATTGTTGTTATTTAAGATAGAAATCTAAGAAGACTGGCATGGTAGTCTACTAAATTAGGGGAATGCATACAAGAATTAAAAAAACAATGTCATTCTAAGACAGTGGTTCTTAACCTGTGAGTCTTGACCTCTTTGGGGTTGCATATCAGATATCATATGCTGCACATCAGATATTTACATTATGATTCACAACAGTAGCAAAAGTACAGTTATGAAGTAGCAATGAGACAGTTTTATGGTTGAGGGGCACCACAACATACGGAACTGTATTAGAGGTTCACAGCATTAGGAAGGTTGAGAACCACTGTTGGTAGCATTAAATAACACTTGGGGGCCTAGCTAGGCAGGGTAGTTCAGTGGTAGAACACTTGCAAGGCCCTGAAGCCAATTCTAGTGCATTAAACATAACAGATAAACAAGAAGTTAGAGGCTACCTTTTAGGAAAAAAGGCAGGTTCCGCATGCCTAATATGTGGCCAAGGGTCAAATTGAGCTAAGCCACAGACCAAACTCAATTTGACTTGCCTCAGCTTCCTTTACCCAGAATGCTGTCTGGGAGTTAAGTCAGAAGGCCTAGGCTGCAGGAAATTGCAAGGGATGGCGTGTGAGCCCAGAACATTGTTATACACTCCATATTTGGGACTCTCAACTCCACAGCAGAAAATTTACCCGTTATGGCTGCTTAGAACCTACTTGTTTCTTGCCCTTCTTCTTTGGCAGACATTTTCTCTCCCCTCTCCCTTCCTTTTTTTCTTTCTCCATGCCTTACATGGGTTTCATGGAATTTGAAGTGAACTTTCCAACATTAACTTTCTTACAGTAAAATGGGCCGAGGGAAAACTTATCTGCAATGTGTTGCTAATCACATTCACAACTTTCAGATATTTGGAAACAAGCCATTTATGACACAGCGTTCATATTAGTAGCCATGAGCCAGGCTTTTTAGAAAACTAAGCAGGATGTGGTGAGGAAGGCTGTCGTTCTAACACGGGGGAGGCCGAGGCAAGAAGACTGACATAGCTTATAACTTGTCTGGTCTACATAACAAGTTTGGATTTGAGGCCAGCCAGGGCTATTGGTAGATCCTGCCTCAGAGCAATAGGTAGGTAGATAGATAGATAGATAGATAGATAGATAGATAGATAGATAGATAG